>NC_057794.1:121131144-121473974 GCF_018294505.1 Triticum aestivum
GGGGATGTGGGGCGGCGGCGCGAGCCAATGGTGGAACGCCACGTGGCGGCGGCGGGGAGCAGCGGACGTGTCCGGCACCGTCCGGACGTGTCCGGCGGCGGCGGATCTGGGATTTTAGGGTTAGGGACGAGGGGGATCTGGAATTTGGAATGGGGGGTGTTTATATAGGCATAGAGGGAGCTAGGAGAGACCAAATGAGGTGCGGTTTTCGGCCACGCGATCGTGATCGAACGCTCTAGGACATGGAGCGGAGTTTGGTGGGTTTTGGGCCAAAATGGTAGGGTGTTGGGATGCAACACACATGAGGCCTTTTCGGTCCCTCGGTTAACCGTTGGAGTATCAAATGAAGTCCAAATGGTACGAAACTTGACAGGCGGTCTACCGGTAGTAAACCAAGGCCGCTTGGCAAGTCTTGGTCCAATCCGGAAATGTTTAATCCCCACACACGAAAGAAAGCTAGAAATGACCACCGGAGGAGAACGAAGCGCCGGAATGCAAAACGGACAACGGGGAAAATGCTCGAATGCATGAGATGAACACGTATGCAAGTGCAATGCACATGATGACATGATATGAGATGCATGACAACGACAACAACACACGGAGACAAAACCGAACCCGGGGAAATAAATATAACTTAACGCCATAAACGGCAAGAGTAAGAGTACAAATAGGGAAAGTTACATCCGGGGTGTTACAACACTCCACCACTACGAAAGGATCTCGACCCGAGATCTAGGACTGAAAGAACGCCGGGTACTCAGAACGGAGGTGATCCTCGCATTCCCAGGTAGCTTCACGGTCGGAATGGTGTGACCACTTGACTTTGAGAAATTTGACTGACTTGTTGCGAGTCTTGCGTTCAGTCTCTTCAAGAATAGCAACTGGGTGCTCGCGATAAGCGAGATCTTCTTGGAGCTCAATGTCCTCGAAGTTGACGGTGCGGTCAGGAGTCTTGAAGCACTTTCGAAGCTGAGAGACATGGAACACGACATGAACATTTGCAAAGTTTGAAGGAAGCTCGAGTTGATAGGCGAGGTCGCCTCTCTTGCTGACAATCTTGAAAGGTCCCACGTATCTAGGGGCAAGCTTCCCTTTGATATCGAAGCGACGAGTACCTTTCATAGGAGAGACGCAGAGGTAAACATGATCTCCGATCTCGAAAGCCAAATCACGGTGCTTACTATCATAGTAGCTCTTCTGGCGGGATTGGGCTGCTTTGAGGTTATCATGAATGACTTTGCACATTTCTTCTGCCTCTGTGATTAAGTCATTACCCAAAAGCTGACGTTCACCGGTTTCAGACCAGTTGAGAGGGGTACGACACTTCCTGCCATACAGAATTTCAAAAGGGGCCTTGCCCAAACTTGCTTGAAAACTGTTGTTGTAGGAGAATTCAGCATAAGGAAGACAATCCTCCCACTTCATGTCGAAGGAGATCACACACGCCCTGAGCATATCTTCAAGAATCTGGTTGACACGCTCGAATTGACCGCTTGTTTGAGGATGGAAAGTTGTGCTGAAGCAGATGTTGGTGCCCATGGCCTTCTGAAAAGAATCCCAAAACTTCGAGGTAAAGATGCTGCCACGGTCTGAAGAGATCACTTGAGGAATACCGTGCAGAGAGACAATTCGAGAGGTATAGAGTTCCGCCAATTGAGCTGCAGTGATCGACTCTTTGATAGGCAGAAAGTGAGCCACTTTGGTGAGTTTGTCGATGACAACGAATATATCATCATTGCCACGCTTGGACTTTGGAAACCCAGTCACGAAGTCCATTTCAATGTGGTCAAACTTCCATTCTGGAATGGCAAGAGGTTGGAGGAGACCTGCTGGCCTTTGGTGTTCTGCCTTCACTCTTCTGCAGACATCACATTCATTCACGAATTGAGCGATCTCGCGCTTCATTCGAGTCCACCAATAAGCTTGCTTAAGGTCCTGATACATCTTCGTGCTCCCAGGGTGGATGGAGAGGAGAGAATTGTGAGCCTCGTTCATGATCACTTTACGGAGGTCACCTTTGGGCACAACAATACGATCCTCGAAGAAGAGAGTGTCCTTGTCATCAAGGCGGTAGCACTTGTACTTGGACTGACTCTTGGCAATCCCAATCTTCACCTTTTTCACCATAGCATCAAGAAGCTGGGCTTGGCGAATCTGGTCTTCTAAGGTAGGAGAGACTTGAAGGTTGGCGAGGAAACCTTGAGGAACAACTTGCAGATTAAGTTTGCGGAAAGCTTCACAAAGCTCGGGTTGATAAGGCTTGAGAATCAGACTGTTGCAGTAAGCCTTTCTGCTCAATGCGTCAGCAATCACATTGGCCTTGCCTGGAGTATACTCGATACTCGGATTATACTCTTGAATCATTTCGACCCATCGAGTTTGCCTGAGGTTGAGATTAGGCTGAGTGAAGATGTACTTGAGACTCTTGTGATCAGTGAAAATGTCCACTTTTCTTCCCAATAGAAGATGTCTCCAAGTCAAAAGAGCATGCACAACTGCCGCCAACTCGAGATCATGAGTGGGGTAGTTCTTCTCATTAGGCTTCAACTGGCGAGATGTATAAGCAACAACTTTCTTCTCTTGCATCAATACTGCGCCAAGACCTTGGAGAGAGGCATCACAAAAGACCTCGTACGGCTTGGATTCATCAGGTGGAGTCAGAACTGGAGCAGTGATCAATTTCTCTTTCAAAGTGTTGAAAGCAATATCACACTCCGGAGACCAAACGTACTTGACGTGCTTCTGGAGAAGATTTGAGAGAGGCTTCGCGATCTTGGAAAAGTTTTCAACGAATCTTCGGCAATAGCTTGCGAGACCGAGAAAACTGCGGAGTTGCTTCACGTTCTGAGGAGGTTCCCAATTCACAATTGCAGACACCTTCTCAGGATTCACGGCAATGCCCTTGGCAGAGATGATATGACCAAGATAAAGAACCTCATCAAGCCAAAATTCACACTTGGAGAACTTGGCGTAGAACTGATGTTCTCTGAGCTTATCAAGAACCAAACGCAAGTGCTTGGCATGATCTTCCTTGTTCTTCGAGAAAACCAGAATGTCGTCGAGATAGACCAAAACGAAGTCATTGGTGTAGGCATTGAAGATGAAGTTCATCATGCGAGAGAACGTCGGAGGAGCGTTGGCGAGGCCAAAAGACATGACAGTGTATTCATATGAACCAAAGCTTGTTCTGAATGCTGTCTTGGGAATATCTTCTTCACGAATGCGAATCTGGTGATAACCCATACGGAGATCAAGCTTGGAGAATACTTGGGCACCTTTGAGTTGTTCGAACAGCTCATTGATGTTGGGAAGTGGGTATTTGTTCTTGATGGTCTTCTTGTTCACTGGACGGTAATCAACACAAAGTCGGTCCGTTCCATCCTTCTTCTTCACAAAAAGAACACCACAACCCCACGGAGAAGAACTAGGCCGGATGAGACCCATTTTCTCTTGCATATCGAGTTGCTTCTTCAGCTCCTTCAACTCTTCAGGTCCGAGCTTGTAAGGACGTTTGCACACAGGTTCCGTACCAGGCTCAAGATCAATAACGAATTCAACTGGCCGGTGCGGAGGCATTCCTGGGAGCTCTTCTGGAAAGACGTCTTGGTATTCGCAAACGACTGGAATTTGAGAGATGGCATCCAATTCACCCTTCTCATTGAGAGAAAACAGACGGATAGTATCATCACGAGCGGCAAAGACAATTACATCCTCAGACGAATGAGTCAATTGAATCTGCCTGGCTGCACAATCAAGCTGAGCCTTGTGCTTAGAAAGCCAATCCATTCCGAGAATAAGATCAATATCTGAGTTACCAAGAACCACCGGAGAAGAGAGAAACTTGTAATCGCCCAATGTGATAGAAACATCCGGAACGCATACTCGAGATGTCATTTGACGGGCCGGAGAGACGATAGCCAACGGCTTCGGCAACACTTGAGTAACAAAATCATGCTTAGATGCAAAAGGTCTCGAGATGAAACAATGCGATGCACCCGTGTCAAAAAGAACTTTTGCGGGAATATCATTAACAGGAAGGTTACCCATGATCACATCTGACGAGTCCTCTGCCTGAGCTGCATTCATCAAATTGACCTTGGCATGCTTGGGGTTATGCTTGACCACAGCTGTACTTGTCGATCTGACAGGAGGAGGAGGAGGAAGACGCCTCTGGTTGAGACACTTGTTGGCATAGTGACCCTTCTGTTGGCACTTGTTGCACGTGACCTCTGAAAGCGGACGGTGATACGGAGCACTCGATCTTGGAGCTTGAGACGAAGTCTTGTTCTGAAAGCCAGGGTTGGGTGGGTGGGAAGAACCACTGCCACCTTTGCTCTTCTGCTGATACGGCTGACGGAACGGAGGAGGAGGAAGCCAAAACTTCTGCTGCTTGGCCACTTGAGTAGAGGAAGAAGGAGTAACATCTCTGACTCGCTTCTTGGAAGCATCACACCTCAACTGAGCAGCCTCTTGCTTCAGTGCCATGTTGTAGAACTCATCGTACCTCAAGGGCTCAAAGAGAACAAGAGCGAGCTGAATATCTTCTCTGAGACCACCCCTGAACTGGTATATCATGCTCTTCTCATCAGGGACGTCCTGCTTGGCAAAGCGGGCAAGCTTCTGGAACAACTTGTTGTAGTCATAGACAGACAAAGAGCCTTGCTTCAGATTGCGGAATTCCTCACGCTTGCTTTCAACCACGCTCTGCGGAATATGATGAGCTCGGAAATCTCGACGGAAATCATCCCAAGTGATAACACGTCCACCTCTGGAGTCCTTGTACTGCTGGAACCATTCTGCAGCTTGATCTTTGAGTTGGAAGGAAGCGAACTTGACAAAGTCCTCAGGCCTGACGTTACTGCACTCGAAATGCTTACACAGATCCACAAGCCAATCGTCAGCATCGGTTGCCTCAACACAATTGCTGAAAGTCTTTGGCCCGTTAGCAAGGAACTGGTTGAGTGTAGCAAAGTGATTCTGATTGCTGCCTTGATTCCCTTGACTGCCTTGATTGCGCTCTTGAAGAATTTGCATGATCAGCTGTGTGTTTGCATTGGTTGCGGCCATCACAGCTTGCCATGCCTCTGGAGGAGGTGGAGGTGGTGGCGGATCAGGATTCGGAGTCGTGCGCGTTGGAGGAGCCATCCTGAAGAGGTTGACCACCATTAGCACATTGACAGATAAATATTGAAGCTGAATCCAACGGAATGAAAATTGCAACATATAGTCTTCACATCCGAACAAAATGAACGAATGCATTCCTCTTGAAATGGTCACATATCCATAAATTGAGAAGCCACGTAGAATTAAGGTAGAGAAATAAATCAACAAGGTACGGATCAAGAACGAATAATCGGTAAGAAATCCCAATCTCAAACCAATATCCGTGGAAGAAGAACTAGAGCTACTAGAATTCCCACCTATGAAACTCCCGAACCTTTCCGGTTATGCAATCAGGTGTTGGGGATACAGGGGAAGCATAATATCTCACCCAAACTAGCAATTCCTACATCCAGCTGTATCCATCCTTCAACACATAACCAAGAAACCTTCGGAAACCATCTACCTCAACCTTCGAAAAGCATCCGTTATACAAGTTATGGCGATACTCCCGAACTCCCGCCCCAGTACTGGGTGGCGTCGAGGTTATCTCACCAACGAACTGCATAAAAGAGATTTTCGATGTCGGCGTACTAGACTCAGGTATTCCAGAACTGCAACGATAAAATTATGATGACAACACCTCAGAGCTCAACTCCCCGGGACACTTCCACTAAACCCCTGACAGGAGGCACCAAGACAATGTTCTCATCATAAAACCATCGGAACGATTCCAAGATACCCGCGTGATCCTAAAATTTTTTTAGTGAAATTTGAGAAGAGAAGAGTCAAAACTCTACGTCAGGATGCCTTACCAGAGCGATGAGGAGACTGGGAAGTAAAAAGAATTCCTAAACTCTCCGATATATAATTCCTAAATGACTCAAAACATTTTTTCTAGACACAACTCGGCCGCTAAAAACGATCAAGCAATGGGGCTCCTAAGGTCGGGGAAGGCTCTGATACCAACTTGTAACACCCTCGATGCGACTATAGCTCCCACGTGTCGAGGCACGACTTAGAGACATAATCGCATTGAAGGCATATGTCGCAAGTTAGGCAATCTTCACAACATCCCATGTAATAATAATAAAAGGGGAGATAACATAGTTGGCTTACACTCGCCACGTCAATCAAGTACATAAATAACATTACATCATCCATACACTCAAGGCCCGACTACGGCGCCAAAATAAAAGAGAACCCAACATGCGACAACGGTCCCGTTCACCCCCAACTGGGCACCACTACTGATCATTGGGAAAGGAAACGTAGTATCGTTGAGAGTCTTCGTCGAACTCCCACTTGAGCTCGTACGCGTCTCCCGGAGCGGAATCATCAGGCCCTGCATCTGGTGTAATAGTAATCTGTGAGCCACAGGGACTCAGCAATCTCGCACCCTCGCGATCAAGACTATTTGAGCTTATAGGTAAGGCAAGGTAAAATATGAGTGGAGCTGCAGCAAGCGACTAGCAAGTGTGCAGGCTAACTTATTCACAAAAGAGAGCGAGAAGAGGAGGCAAAGCACGAGCGAGAAGCTAGAGAACAACCTGCGCAAACATTACTCCAACACCGTGTCCACTTCCCGGACTCCGCCGAGAAGAGGCCATCACGGTAACACACTCAGTTGATTCATTTTAATTAATTAAGGTTCAAGTTGTCTACAACCGGACATTAACAAATTCCCATCTGCCCATAACCGCGGGCACGGCTTTCGAAAGTTCAATCCCTGCAGGGGAGTCCCAACTTAGCCCATGACAAGCTCTCACGGTCAACGAAGGAATAGACCTCCTCCCAAGACGTTCCGATCAGACTCGGTATCTCGGTAATTCAAGACACTTCGACAGGTTAAAACAAGACCAGCAACACCGCCCGAATGTGCCGACAAATCCCGATAGGAGCTGCACATATCTCTTTCTCAGGGCACACTCAGATAAGCAATCCGTACAACTAAAACCAGCCCTCGAGTTTCCCCGAGGTGGCGCTGCAAGGGGCTCTAGTTTGGACCAACACTCAGAGGAGCACTGGCCCGGGGGGGGTTAAAATATGATGACCCTTGAGTCTGCAGAACCCAAGGGAAAGAAAAGGCTAGGTGGCAAAAGGTAAAACCAAGGTTGGGCATTGCTGGAAAAGCTTTAATCAAGGCGAAATATCAAGGGGTTCCCATTATAACCCAACCGCGTAAGGAACGCAAAATCCGGGAACATAACACCGATATGACGGAAACTAGGGCGGCAAGAGTGGAACAAAACACTAGGCGAGAGGCCGAGCCTTCCACCCTTTACCAAGTATATAGATGCATTAAGATAACATAGCAATATAATGATATCCCAACAAGTAAATAAATGTTCCAACAAGGAACGGCCTCCAATCTTCACCTGCAACTAGCAACGCTATAAGAGGGGCTGAGCAAAGCGGTAACATAGCCAATCAACGGTTTGCTAGGACAATGGTGGGTTAGAGGTTTGACATGGCAATTTGGGAGGCTTGCAAGCAATTGGTAGGCATCGTAGCAATGGCATAGCAAAAGAGCGAGCAAACTAGCATAGCAAAGATAGTAGTGATTTCGAGGGTATGATCATCTTGCCTGCACAGTTGTCAGAGTTGACTGGATCCTCAAAAGCAAACTCAACGGGCTCCTCGTTAGCGAACTCGTCTCCCGGCTCTACCCAAACAAGACAAACAAGCAACAAGGATACAATCAACCACGTGCAAGAACAAGCAATATGATGAAATGATGATATGCTATGCGGGATGCGATGCGGGATGCAAAATGCAAGATATGACAGGAAATGCATGAACCTGGCCTCAACTTGGAATTCCAAGGGTGCCACTGGAAAGATGAGATGAAATCGCTTGAAAACGATATAAAGAACGCCGGAATCGGAGTTACGGTTTGGAAATGGCAAGCGATTCAAAAATGACACCGGTCTGCGATTTACAGCAAGTAGGCATCTAAATGCAATGAAATGAACATGCTACAGCACCCAAACATGACAACAAAGTACATGGCAGGGATGCACACAAGATGCTTAACAAAAGTCTAGCACTGAGCTACGGCCAATTCATCCATTAGGAGGTTCAAACAAGCATGGCAAAAACGCAAATGGTAAAACAGATCTCAGACTTAGTGAAATTAACACTTGTCTGGAATTTCAGATCATATAGCCCTCTTCGGAGCAACAAAACAACATGCTACAGGACCTGAACATGACAAAGAAAGACATGGCATGGAGCTACTCAACAAGCTTAACAAAAGTCCCTTAGTGACCTTGAGCCAAAAGGGATCACAAAATATACTAACAAGCACACGAACATAGCAAAAACATAATCAGTTTTCAGACTTAGTGAAAACTGGGACATGCTGAAACATAACTCACGAAGGCATGTTTACGAGCTCGATGCACTCACCACGGTGCAAGTCATGGCAAGACAAGCATACACCCATAAAGAAGGCACAAAATACAAGCTAGACATGGCAAGAACAATGGCATAGCATGCACGGATCAACTACAATAACATCGGCAAAATCGCAAACAAGTTGACGATCTGCCCAGATTCACAACGAAGCAAAAGTAGAGCTCGATTGACTCAAGCTAGGGTGCTCCATAATTGCAAACAAATACATGGATGGATAGAGCACTACAATATTAACAAAACTCCCTTACTGATCATCCTCAAAAGAGGCACGGATCACTAGGAAACAACAAGAACATATGGCATCATGAACTAAACAATCCCAGGACTTAGTGAAATTACTAAGTCCCTGAAAACAGAATTAGCAAGTGCACCACTTTGCAAGCTTGCACAAGTCACCACACACATCCTAAAAATACATGGGTTGCACCTCTGGATAGATGACAAAACCCTTAACAAAACATATTAAGAACTCACGGGCATATCATGCACACTTAATCATGGCAAAAATGACAAAAGTGCTAAACGGAGTAACAGATCTGACAATTAACTCAAGTAGCCCTCTTCTAACAGCATTTCGGGCATCAAGATGAGCTCAAATGAAAATGATGCAATGGAATGAAATGATGTACTCTCTGAGATGAACAATTTGATATGCTATATGCCCAAATCGGAGCTACGGATGCAAAGTTACGGGCCGCGAACATGAGCATATGAACTAAAAATATCGGGACTTAGTGAAAAAAAACTACCCCAGATCTGGATCTAGGTTTACTTCACGGCACGGAAACCCAAACGTGGCGCGGCTCGCCGGGGAAGTCGAGGACGGCGGCGGCCGAGGTTGGGGACGCCGGATCCGGCGAGGTCGCCGGGCCGGGCCGGAGCTGGGGCCGGCCGGGCGAGCGGTGCGGCGCGGCGTCCCGGCCGTGGCGGAGAGGCGGCGGCGGCGGCTGCGGCCGCGCGCGGCAGCGCAGGCGGCGCGCGCGTGGAGGTGGCGGCGCTCGGGGCGCGGCCCGGAGCGGCGCGGAGGGCCGCCTCGGGCCTCTGCGGGCTCCGCGGTGGGGATGTGGGGCGGCGGCGCGAGCCAATGGTGGAGCGCCACGTGTGGCGGGGAGCAGCGGACGGTCGGCGCCGTCCGGACGTGTCCGGCGGCGTGGCGGATCTGGGATTTTAGGGTTAGGGACGAGGGGGATCCGGAATTTGGAATGGGGGGTGTTTATATAGGCATAGAGGGAGCTAGGAGAGTCCAAATGAGGTGCGGTTTTCGGGCACGCGATCGTGATCGAACGCTCTAGGACATGGAGCAGAGTTTGGTGGGTTTTGGGCCAAAATGGAGGGGTGTTGGGCTGCAACACACACGAGGCCTTTTGGTCCCTCGGTTAACCGTTGGAGTATCAAACGAAGTCCAAATGGTACGAAACTTGACAGGCGGTCTACCAGTAGTAAACCAAGGCCGCTTGGCAAGTCTCGGTCCAATCCGGAAATGTTTAATCCCCACACACGAAAGAAAGCTAGAAATGACCACCGGAGGAGAATGAACCGCCGGAATGCAAAACGGACAACGGGGAAAATGCTCGAATGCATGAGATGAACACGTATGCAAATGCAATGCACATAATGACATGATATGAGATGCATGACAACGACAACAACACACGGAGACAAAACCCGAACCCGAGGAAATAAATATAACTTAACGCCGGAAACGGTAAGAGTAGGAGTACAAATAGGGAAAGTTACATCCGGGGTGTTACAATGCCATTGAGAATAATTAACCATAATGTTATCTAGGAGTTTAGTAGCATCTCCTAAAGTGATTTCCATAAAAGTGCCTCCCGTGGCCGAATCTAAAAGATTTCTAGAAGCAAAATTCAATCCGACATAAAATTTTTGTATGATCAACCACAAATTCAAACCATGAGTAGGGCAATTACGTATCATTAATTTCATTCTCTCCCAAGCTTGTGCAACATGTTCATGATCAAGTTGTTTAAAGTTCATAATATCGTTTCTAAGAGAGATGATCTTAGCGGGAGGAGAATACTTAGAGATAAAAGCATCTTTGCACTTGTTCCATGAATCAATACTATTCTTAGGCAAAGACGAAAACCAAGTTTTAGCACGATCTCTAAGAGAAAAAGGAAATAGCTTCAATTTAACGACATCATTATTGATATCTTTTTTCTTTTGCATATCACATAAATCAATGAAGCTATTCCGATGAGTAGCGGCATCTTCACTAGGAAGGCCGGCGAATTGATCTTTCATAATAAGATTCAACAAAGCGGTATTAATTTCACAAGATTCAGCATCGGTAAGAGGAGCAATCGGAGTGCTAAGGAAATCATTATTATTGGTATTGGTGAAGTCACACAATTTGGTAGTATCTTGAGCCATCGCGACAAACAAGCAATCTGACACACGAGCAAACAAAAAGCGAGCGGGCAAAAAGAGGCAAATAGAGAGGGAGGATAGAGAGAGAGAGAGAGGGCGAATGAAACGGCAAGGGTGAATTGGGGTGAGAGGAAAACGGGAGGCAAATGGCAAATAATGTAATGCGAGAGATAGGGATTGCGATGGGTACTTGGTATGTTGACTTTTTGCGTAGGCTCGCCGGCAACGGCGCTAGAAATCCTTCTTGCTACGTCTTGAGCTTGCTTTGGTTTTCCCCGAAGAGGAAGTGATGATGCAGCAGAGTAGCATAAGTATTTCCCTCGGTTTTTGAGAACCAAGGAATCAATCCAGTAGGAGCCCACGCTCAAGTCCCTCGTACCTGCACAAAGCGATAGCTACTCGCAACCAACGCGTTTAGGGGTTGTCAATCCCTTCACGGTCACATACGAGAGTGAGATCTGATAGATATAATATTTTTGGTATTTTTGGTATAAAGATGCAAAGTAAAAAGTAAAAGCAAAGTAAAAAAGCAAAGCAAGATTAAAGTGATGGAGATTGATATGATGAGAATAGACCCGCGGGCCATAGGTTTCACTAGTGGCTTCTCTCAAGAGCATAAGTATTCTACAGTGGGTGAACAAATTACTGTTGAGCAATTGAAAGAATTGAGCATAGTTATGAGAATATCTAGGCATGATCATGTATATAGGCATCACGTCCATGACAAGTAGATCGAAACGATTCTACATCTACTACTATTACTCCACTCATCGACCGCTATCCAGCATGCATCTAGAGTACTAAGTTAAAAACAGAGTAACGCCTTAAGCAAGATGACATTATGTAGAGAGATAAATTTATGCAATATGAAATAAACCCCATCTTGTTATCCTCGATGGCAACGATGCAATACGTGCCTTGCTGCCCCTTCTGTCACTGGGTAAGGACACCGCAAGATCGAACCCAAAGCTAAGCACTTCTCCCATGGCAAGAACTACCAATCTAGTTGGCCAAACCAAACGGATAATTCAAAGAGACTTGCAAAGATAACGAATCATACATAAAAGAATTCAGAGAAGATTCAAATATTATTCATAGATAGACTTGATCATCAACCCACAATTCATCGGTCTCAACAAACACACCGCAAAAAGAAGATTACATCGAATAGATCTCCACAAGAGAGGGGGAGAACTTTGTATTGAGATTCAAAGAGAGAGAAGAAGCCATCTAGCTACTAACTATGGACCCGAAGGTCTGAGGTAAACTACTCACACTTCATCGGAGGGGCTAGGATGATGTAGAAGCCCTCTGTGATGATGGCCCTCTTCCGGCGGAGCTTCGGAACAGGCCCCAAGATGGGATCTCATGGATACAGAAAGTTGCGGCGGTGGAATTAGGTTTTTGGCTCCTCGTTTGATCGTTTGGGGGTACGTGTGTATATATAGGAGGAAGAAGTACGCCGGAGGAGCAACAAGGGGCCCACGAGGCAGGGGGGACGCCCTAGGGGGGGCCCACCCTCGTGACCGCCTCTTTTGTTCCTTGGAGCAGGGTCCAAGTCTCCTGGATCACGTTCAGTGAGAAAATCACGTTCCCGAAGATTTTATTCTGTTTGGACTCCGTTTGATATTCCGTTTCTTCGAAACACTGAAATAGGCAAAAACAACAATTTTGGGCTGGGCCTCCGGTTAATAGGTTAGTCCCACAAATAATATAAATGTGGAAAATAAAGCCCAATATAGTCCAAAACAGTAGATAATATAGCATGGAGCAATCAAAAATTATAGATACGTTGGAGACGTATCAATTATTCATGCTAGAATTGTATTAACCGGAAACTTAGTACATGTGTGAATACATAGACAAACAGAGTGTCACTAGTATGCCTCTACTTGACTAGCCCGTTGAATCAGAGATGGTGAAGTTTCCTAGCCATAGACATGAGTTGTCACTTGATTAATGGGATCACATAATTAGAGAATGATGTGATTGACTTGACCCACCCCGTTAGCTTAGCACGATGATCGTTTAGTTTGTTGCTACTGCTTTCTTCATGACTTATACATGTTCCTCTAACTATGAGATTATGCAACTCCCGAATACCAGAGGAACACTTTGTGTGCTACCAAACGTCACAACATAACTGGGTGATTATGAAGGTGCTCTACAGGTGTATCCGATGGTACTTGTTGAGTTGGCATAGATCGATATTAAGATTTGTCACTCCGATTGTCGGAGAGGTATCTCTGGGCCCTCTCGGTAATGCACATGGCTATAAGCCTTGCAAGCAATGTGACTAATGAGTTAGTTGTGGGATGATGCATTACGGAACGAGTAAAGAGACTTGCCGGTAATGAGATTAAACTAGGTATTGAGATACCGACGATCGAATCTCCGGCAAGTAACATACTGATGATAAAGGGAACAACATATGTTGTTATGCGGTTTGACCGATAAAGATCTTCGTAGAATATGTGGGAGCCAATATGAGCATCCAGGTTCCGCTATTGGTTATTGACCGGAGATGAGTCTCGGTCATGTCTACATAGTTCTCGAACCTGTAGGCTCCGCACGCTTAACGTTCGGTGAGGATCGGTATTATGAGTTTATGTGTTTTGATGTACCAAAGGTTATTCGGAGTCCCGGATGAGATCAGGGACATGAAGAGGAGTCTTGAAATGTTTGAGACTTAAAGATCGATATATTGGAAGGCTATATTCGGACATCAGAAAGGTTCCGAGTGGTTCGGGTATTTATGGGAGTACCGGAGAGTTACGGAATTCACTGGGGAGTATATGGGCCTTATTGGGCTTTAGGGGAGAGAGAGAGGGGCTGCCTAGGGCAGGCCGCATGCCCCCCAAGGCCTAGTCCAAATTGGACTTGGGGGAGGGGCGGCGCCCCCTCCTTCCCTCTCTTCTCTCTTCCCCTTCCTGCTCTCCTACTCCTACTACTTGGAAAGGGGGGAATCCTACTCCCAGTGGGAGTAGGACTCCCTAGGGCACGCCATAGTAGAGGGCCGGCCCTCCCCCTCCTCCAATCCTTTATATACGGGGGAGGGGGGCACCCCATGGACACACAAGTTGATCATTGATCTTTAGCCGTGTGCGGTGCCCCCCTCCACCATAATCCACCTCGGTAATATCGTGGCGGTGCTTAGGCGAAGCCCTATTCCGGTAGTAACATCATCACCGTCATCACGCCGTCATGCTGACGAAGCTCTCCCTCGAATCTCTACTAGATCGTGAGTTCGTGGGACGTCACTGAGCCGAACGTGTACACATCGTGGAGGTGCCGTATCTTCGGTACTAGATTGGTCGATCGTGAAGACGTATGAATCACTACAAAAAAATACACTTCCGTGATGATACGTGTTTGTCAAAGTAGGTCGCTTTTTTGTCATGCATGTACATCCATGACAAATTTATGACAGAATCAAGATAGGCATACCTGTGCTGTCGTAGAAGTGTTCCATGACATTACCAAAATTATCATCACAGAAGTGTCCACTTCCATGACGATAAATTGCACGTCACAGAAGTGCTTTCGTCAAGGGTGACCGACACGTGGCATCCACCGCAACGGAATGTCGTTAAGCTATTAGGTCGGGTTTTGGATCCGATAAACCGTTAACAGCCCTGACCAATGGGGATTTTCCACGTGTAAAATCATCATTGGCTGGAGGAAACACGTGTCGGCTCATTGTTGGGACAGATGTCAACCACTCATTGGACGGAAGGCGCCTATGATACATCGACACATGGCACGGCCCAACAATGGCCCATTCATGTGAAAAGGCCGGCCCATTCGACTTGGTCAAAAGCTGGCAGGCTGGCCCATGGAAAGCCTGTTAACGGCCTGTTCAAATATAGCCCATTTACAGCCTGCTAACCCAAGGCCCATTACGCCCTATCCAAATTAGGCCCAGTAGCGTCATCTGGGCCATCCAATATGATTCCAGCCCGTTTTCACTTCTGGCCCATGTATGGCCGATGACGTCTTTCGGCCCATATGAGGCCCTATGTAACTCTTGGCCTACTAATGGCCCGTGGTGAAACTGGCCCGTAATGAACAGTGTATCACTTTACACCCATTAACGGCCCGTGGTGAAACTGGCCCGTAATGAACAGTATATCACTTTATACCCATTAATGGTCCGTTATTCCGTTGGGCCATTTCCAGCCCATGTTATCTTTCGGCCTTCTCAGAGCCCATTTATTCTTGGGCTCATTTCCAGCATTCGTTTACTTACGGCCCGTTACTGTCATTTTCTGCTTGTGGGCCAAATTCAGCCCGTGGTTATAGTCGGCCCGTTTGTGGTTCGTTAATGCATTGGGCCGTTTTCATAGCATCATCAAATACGGCCTATTAACGAAGGGTCATTATGGTCGGCCCATGAACGGATGATTCCAACTCTAGCCCATTAACGGCCATAATGCGGCATGTTATTGGCCCATGTTTGGCCATCGATCATACTGCCCGTATAAGGCCCATTGATGATACAACCCGTAGAGGGCCCATTGTTTCTACGGCCCGTAGAAGGCCCACTGTTTCTATGGCCCGTTGAAGGCCCACTGTTTCTACGGCCCGTAGGAGGCCCAGTGTCACTACAGTAAATATTAGCCCATGGTTATTCTGGCCTAGTTTTAAAAAGTAGGTTATTACAGCCACTAGCAAACCACAGAAAAAGAACTGCAATGACTAGAAGCAAACAAATAAACAAGACAACAAGGAAATAAATAAGCAAGCAACTTACGCTAGGCTATCACGGCTATCACACATATTGCATCCACTGGGCATCAAAGTTCACCACCAGTGCAAATAAACGTGCCGACAAAAGAATATACAAAACTGAGAGCACTTCAGAAGGCACTAGGCCTCGCCAGGTCGGGCCCCCCAAACAGCTGAAGAAGCTGAGTAGACCTCAGTTGTGTCAACGATAGATGCATCAACACTAGATTTAAGGCATGATGGTACGCACGGCAGTCCTCTGACATCTTCATTGCATCTTTGACTTCAAGTCGGAGCTGAGCTGAAGCAGGCCTTTTCGCTTTAAGTCGAGACTGAAGAAGTTGAACTGATTGAGGCAGCGACTGCACAGAGGTTGTCTCACACCTGTTGGTGAGTAGCTTCAACTCACTGTATTCATCAAGACAGGACCTTGGGGTCATCTTGCTGTCCTCAAGATGGTTTGGCTCACTATCTTCCCTAAAGTTCTGCCTGGCATAAGAGATACGAGTCTGAAAGAGAAACAAGGAGACACATAACAGGTTTCACAATTATATAAGCAAATAAATGGATCTGTTCTGCATAAGGAACATGTTTTACAACTACAATTTGAAACTGGTAGTTGTTGCAAACATCCAATCAGATGTAAACAGCAAAGCAAACAATAGTGGAGGAAATGATGCCTACCCAAATCTATACTAGAACAAAGTTTGAAGGTTTGAGAAGGATGAACTTACATTACATGTTAACACGGGCTGGACAAAGCCCTTCTCCATGTTGATGGAAGGATAATTCAATAAATTCCCCAAAGAAAATTCTTTATAAGCATTGCCATTATTCTACATTTTGCAAAGAGTAAATATAGATCAAATAATATTGGAAGAAATAGAGGATAATGAAGCTCAGGTGCAGACTGATGATACATAATCAAATAGCAATTAATTAAGTACAGTGTTACAAGGCAAAAGGGAGAGAGGTACTGACAAAAGCAATGCAGAGCCCATTATTGTTTTGAGATCGTATGATCCTTTGAGCAAGGAGATTCATCTGAAATTAGTTTTCATACAAGAGAGAAGGTAAGGCACAAGCAGAAATTTAGGAGTTCAAAATTTGAATTGATATCATAGACAGTACCTAACGCTGGGCTCCCATCAGTTCTAATAGGGGTTTGGCCACTGGAGCAGGGGTAAAGTGTGGTACAGTTGGGCCTGTGTTTTCTGTGGCTGCTGATCTATCTAATTTAACAGGTATCACTACCTATTCCAAATACCTAGTTTGTACTCCTTGACGACCTGCACTCACCCTCTTCCTTTTGGACACCTATTACGAAAGAACAACATTTGACTGGAAAAACATAGTGTGACGACACATGGAATAGGTACAGAAAATGGATAGGTATGGCATATACTCATATATGATGCTTAAACTAAGCAGATGGTGTAACAAAGTAGAAGAAATGCAAGAGTTCAGAAGAAAAATATGTGCGACCAATACAACTTTGCAAAGTTAGAGCAAGCACCTTGATGGGTGAATAAGATAGGCCATCCTCCACCATGCCAAGTTTGTTAGGCAGTGGATCATTCCGCAATATTCCTCTCGTGCACCCATTCTCATATTCATTTTGATAATCTTCAATATCTGACATGCATGAAAACATAAAAAAAGTGAGATTTTCTATGTAATGCAGAAGTGATTCTAATCCAATACTGCCTCCCTGTAAACCCCTTTGTGTTATCTCTGCAATTCTTTTAAAAGATGGCATGCATGCTGTAATTTGTTGTGTGCATTAATATAATTTGGCCTACTACTCAAAATATGGGAGCTCCAGAAGTGATGACACTTCGCAGATGATAGCTTCAACATATAGTAAAGAAGAACAAGTCGACCTGACCTGAAAGATTCAAAATATACTAAGGGAGAACAACTCGACCTGACCAGTCAACCGCAAGAGAAGAGTATCATCTTAAAGAAGAGCAGAAGAGGAAGCAGATTGAAGATATTACAAGTCTTTTAATACAATGTCGGTTGGCCACCCATGATGAACCAGAGCGCACAGAGAAATACTATTCTTTCCAGTCTCTCCATATGTGGCTCACATGCATTTTGAAACTAAAGTAGGAACATTTAGGTAACCAATTAAACATCTCTCAGTTTTACTAATATCAGCAATAATATCATATATGAATTTGTACAACTGAGCTTGTTTAGCTCCATGGGTGGAGTAGTGCTATTACGACACGAACCACGTAGGCTGATTGTGGTCATCATAAAATGGGGAAAACATAAGCATGATGAGTACAGTGTTGACCATGGCAGTGGGATGGCAGATCTGAAGCTGCAAACTGCGCAAAGGGTAGTTAGCAACCGATGTTTGCTTTGAAAGAACAACTAAGATTTGGTATGGACAAGAAAGTATGGTCAACAAGTGACAAAGAAATGCAATTATGCTGTCTCTCTATATGTCGCGACATGCATTTGGAACTCAAGTGGGACCTTTAGCTAACCAATTAAATGTATCAGTTAACTAATATCAGTATCATATCACAATCATATTTGAGCAACTAAGCTTTCGAATTTTGAGTGTTGTGTTGTTTAGCTTGAAGGGTGGAGTAATGCTAGTACGACAGAAAGCACCTACGCAGATCATAGTAGAGTAGATAAAAGGGGAAAACCCTAAGCATCAAGAGAAAAATCAGGAAAGTGGAACTAGCTGGACTAGTGGGTGGCGCACATGCTTTTCGAAACGAATATAGGAACATTAGGTGACCAATTAAACGTTCTCTGTCAACACGTAAGCTTTGGGTTGAGGTCTTGAGGAGCAGTGCTAGCACGACACGAAGCACCTACGATGATGGTAGTGAATATAAAGGGGGGAACCATAAGCTTTACGAGTATAGTGCCCGTGCCATGGCGGATCTGAAGGTGCAAACCGGACAAAGCTACTTCACAACCAATATTTGCTTTCAACTAGCCACTACGATTTGGTACGGACAAGAAAAGTACAGTAAACAAATTACGATCTATTTTCCGGGTGAGATCAATAACTTAAGCACATATGGAAGAGTACCACCTCTCTTGCGACGCCGTGTAGGCCTATGCTGATACGTTGAGGGTGCTACAGGTGCGATGGCTGTCGGCAGTGGGGAAGAAGACTTTAGACGGCAGATTGCCGGGTCGGGGGATATATCCTGTTGCCGTGGACGAGGCGGTCGTAGGAGCGGCAACGGCAAGGTGGACGACGGCGCCGATGAAGCGAGAGGAGGCGATGAAAGGATGTTGGTCCAGCGCCGTGGATGAGAGACGTCCATCTCTTGCAGTGGACGACGGGGTAGGGGTAGCGGCTCCGGCAAGGTGGAGGATGGGGTGGCGGACGGAGGAGGCTGGCCGCAGTGTGGAGGTTGTCGTGCTGCCGACGGTGTATGAATGGGGAAATGGAGGGGGGGATCTCAAACTTTGGGACGTGCTTCTCTCAAATGGGGGAAAGTTATGAACTTATCCCCCGTTTAAAATTTTGGACATTGCGTCGGTTGGGGATAGGACGGTAATCTCGCATCTCCCAAATATTTGCCTGTAACTATTTCGGGCGAGGAGAGGGTGTTTTGCCGCCCACGGTTGGCGCCCATGGTGTATATACGGGGCTAGCAGGTAGGGCAGTTGTGTCACGTCTGATGGAAGTTACACATCTGCCCCTATTTAAAATATAAGCCTACATCGATTTCGAACGAGGAGAGTTTGTTTTGCCGCCCACCGTGTATGAATGGGGAAATGGAGGAAGAGACACATGTCTTTCAGACGAGCGTGAATCAAATGTGTTTTGACACCCACGTCTGGCGCCCATCGTGTCTGAATGGGCTCAGAGGCCATTGTGGCATGTCTGATTGAAGTTACTAGTCTACCCCTATCGACAGCAGTGTAAATCCTATCGATAAGGATGTCAAGTGTCAGGGGTAGACAGTAATTTCCATCTCGCAAACACTTGCTTCGAGCAGCCCACAAATTATAGTGGGTGTTTAGCCGCTTCGTTCAAAACTTGGGAGAATTAGCATTCACGTTTGCCCTGGGACCTGGCAAACTAAATTCAAATCCAATTTGTATTCGATTACGAATATCCATAGATAATTATACTTTTGTTATTTATTTCTTCAAAACCACAACAAAGATTTATTCCACCTTTATATATGATTATGATTTAGAAATGTTGTGATCTTCGAATTCAGTAGGTTGGATACACTCTGAGTCAAACGGTTATTTCATCCAATACAATATGCTCACACGACAAACAATTCACCTTATGTCAATCATACAAGTTCTGAGGATTACCTCACCTAAAAAATTTGGATCATTACAACACATGGACAACATAGGGGGTCTTGCAAAATAATCCATTCAGAGACATGACACAACATGCAAGTACAATAATCTAATGAAAATTTGAACTGGTATCTAAAGAAGAACCGGGATTATCTTGGGCTTCAGATAGCAGAAACAACAGGACCTCCTCCGTCTTCAAATGCAACATTCTTACTTCCTCCAATTCTTGGGTTGCTTGCATAATGCGTGCCGCTAATTCCGTAATTTCCAGCCTCAAGATAAATATTACCTCATTCATGGCAGCCACACCACCTCGCGGCCCGCCGGACACTCCTGCCTACTACGCACGAGACGCGTCAAGCTTTTGGCTCGACCTCTGTTTGCAGAAAGTTGTAATCTATGAAGTGCCCACACCATCAGAAGACTACATGGATTATAAGCTCATTGCCTTGTTCAACAAGGGATTAGTCTATCTGGAATCCGGTCGCCATACATGGTTATGGCTCATCATCAATCCTGTTGAGGAAACATTTCTGTCTGATGCTATAGTGCACGATGGCATCGTTTACGCGGTCGACGCACAGATTGGCTACCTATATTGGTGGAATCTATCGTCATGTAATTGTTCTATCTCATCTCATCTTTACCTTATGAATACGACTGCATGTTCATTTGTTACAAATTTATAATGCATAACATGTCTATAACCACATCATTGCTATATGTTCCTCTCATTTCCTAGATTTTTATGACCACACATGTTATTGTTAGAGTTGATATGAGAACAATTGGCATCTAATGATTGTTAGAATACATATTATGAGCATAACATCATGATTGCTATATGTTACTCTCGTTTACAAGATTTTTATAACAACGCATGTTATTGCTTAGAGTTGATATGAGAACAGTAGTAGTAAGTGCTATGGTAGAATATGAGTAGGCGCTGTCATAGCTGTTTTCCTCTCATTGTTACATGATGTTTGAACCATGACATATTGCTAGAATATGAAAGCCATTGGCTTATTTTTTTTAACTTGGGGTATGATTATGACCATGGCATTGCAATTCTCTATCTATGATATGTGTCACTGTTATAATAATCTTAATTCGACACATACTCTGAACATGATTGTTTATTTTTTTCCTTTTGGTCTCCAATTTGAATTGTTGCAGCAGACACAAATGCGCTGGCCATCATGATTCCAGGACCTGGAATCATACCAGCCGATGGGTGGTGGTTTATCGCTCGTTCAGCTGACGGCAGTCATTTGATGCTCATTCGCACGTACCAAATTGACCAAACCATCACATCAAACCACATGCAGTACAATGCGTGGGGCGTTCATGACATTGATGGCTATGGCTGCTTTGTGTTCAAGAAAGATCCCAGCTCCGTTAGGCCAGGCGTATTCAACTGGAGGCGGGTTTACAGCCTCGGCAACCACTCCTTGTTCCTTGGCCTCAATTATCCGATCATCCAACCAATCATCGATCATATCACCGGCGATGATTACTGTGCTATGCAACTTCCATTCTCGAGGGGGGGGGGCTGTGTTTACACATCATACCATGGGTTTCATGAATCACCATATCCAGAGATTCATCGACACAGCTTGTTGCCAGATAATCTTTAGTGTGTGAAAGTCATCAAGCTTCCATGCGATGGATGGCTTTTGCAAACCCGACATGCGGCGATGTGGTTCATGCCAACATCAAATATGCACAACTTGATTCGTGTTGATATCTAGACTGAGCCATGTATTCTGCTGCTGTAGCACGACCCTCTTTTGTTGGATATTATGTACTGTTGTTAGTTTGAAGCACTCCTCTGGTTTGAAGGATAGCTACCTTCCTGGGATCAAGTCCATCCTAACTCACCTGTGTAGGATGTACTGATAATGATGATGGAGATGTTGTGCAGAAGCCATATATATCAGTTAGGCTTCAAGTGCATACTTGTTAGTTAAACCTATGTATAAATCGTGACACTAAAGACGACTAGTAAGTAGTACAGTAGCAGTACTAGTATACGTCGGTCAAACTATTCATCATGTCCACACATTGAATTGACGTGACAACACGCTGCGCGTGAGGTGACACAAGAATCCCGGCGGCGTGTTCGCGTATTCTGGACTTCAGATTTGGAGTACCACTTATCTATCGAAATCTTTCATCATTCACTTAAAACAGTCGATTGATCATACATTGAGTACCATATAACTGGAGTTACCGATGCAAGTCGAAGAAGGATTGGCCCATGCTGCCGGCTGGCATCAAGTTTGATCCCACGGATCAGGAGCTGATCGAGCACCTTGAGGCCAAAGTGAGTGCTGACAGCGTGAGATTTCAGTCTCTCATCGATTTGTTCATACCAACCATCGACAGCGAGCACGGCATATGTTACACCCAACCTGAGAAACTTCCAGGTAAGACACCGATCGGCCGTCTACTTGCACAAACATATTCCTTTGTTTATAGCTCTATTTTTCTTTTTAGACGCAGAACTGGTGAAGCAATTACAATTTGAAAGTTAATAAAAAGTGAAACAAGTGAGTGCAACATGCCAAAGATGTTATGAAAATGCCAACTAGGTACACTAAAACCTCTATTCCACAATACTGCAGGTATCACACTGAGTGGCCTAAGGAAGCATTTCTTCCAGCGCAATTCCAGGGCGTTCAAAAGGGGCGCGTGGACGCGTCGCAGGATACAGTCGGAGTGTGTCATGCCTGCGATGTGGCACAAGACCGGCAATACCTTGCCGGTGATGGTCAAAGGTCGGCAGACGGGCAGCAAAAAAGGTTCTAATGTTGCACACCAACAAGAACTTCGACCAGCAGAGGACCAACTGGATGATGCACCAGTACCACCTCAGGGACCTGGAGCAAGAGAAGGAGCGGGAGCTGGTCCTCTGCAAGATTTTCTACCAGACGAACACTAGGGCCAGGAGTAAAAAGATTATAAGTTAGTTTGGTATTGGTAGTTGTACTACCTTGTCGTCCGCAAGTTGGTATTGTTGTTAACAATCTTTTGGTATGAACTTGCATTTGCTTCCAACCATCATGCCGAGGGTCGACGTGGATATAAAGTTGAATCATTTGTTTCGAAACAAATTTTCAGGCACCTGATTTTTATTTGATGGGTAGCATAAGCACCTGCCGTTCGAATTTCCAGTTCTCCGATTTTTTTGAAACAAGTGCATGCACTTATTATCACGATAAAAAAATATCCGTGTTGCATCCCAGTTATCAGTCTGTACTTGTAGAATTCTCTCGTTTATTCAGCACGTATATTGTTTTTTCAGGTCGAGCAAGTTTCAACTGGGTTGTAGATTGCCCAGGGTTGTTTTGTTTTTAACAGGCCCAGCCCATGACGACAACGGGGCACAAAGATCCAGCAGGTATCTACTGGCCTCTGGCCCGCCAGCGTTAGTTATATTTTGTCTTACAACATCCGCAGGCAGTTTTTTTTACTGAATCAAACACACAACCCATTTCTATTTTCCTCTTGAAACGCATGTCCTACATCTGTTTTCTAATCTCTACCTATAGTTTTACTAGTTCATATACACATATCATTATATTGAAAACACATAAAATTCCCTTTTCATATTTACATCCTTATTTTTGTTGATTTTTCCCACCCAGCGCTGATTTTTTTACCACTGGTTTTCCCTTAAACCAACTAAATTGTCCCACGTCTTATTTGCTTACAAAAACAAAATGATTTTTTTGGCAAATCAATAAGTTCTTAAAAAATGTTTATCATTTCGGGATTACAACAGTTCGGACTCCACCGAAATATGCAAAATAAGGTTGGACTTTTTGACTGTGGTCCTGGGTAGAAAATGGGCTATAATAAATTACTTAAGAATTAGCAAATGGGCTGCAAATTATAAAAAATAGCAAATGGGCTTTATGTTGTCTGCAACAGATTTGGAGGCTGACTTGTGGGCCTACTAAGTTCATGCGTACAAAATATTTCTCAAAAAAGAAACTTAGTCAACAATCGACTCTACTAGCGTCAGACCGTTAGATGTCAATCTAACGGCAATCGTGCTTCTTCAGTCTCTGATCTTCCTTCCCCAGCCGCCCAAACCAGCGCTGTCGGAACCGCCTGCTCCCGCCTCCCGTGGCCGGCAGTGCTGCCGGGAAGGCCGCACGGCCCCATCATACTCGCATCCCTGGCCTGTCTATCCCTCTACTCACCCACACCTCCTGTTATTTTCCGGCGACGGCAGCCGAACCAGTCAACCCTCATACTCTCCACCGTGTGGGTAGCCACTGCCGTGTCTTCCCCGGCTCCGTGTCGTTCCCTTCGTAGGCCTCGCCTCGTCCACCGCCCTGGTGCTCTCGGTGCGGCGTGGTCAACGATGTCCATCCAACGGCCGTAGTGCTTCTTCAACCTCTGGTCTTCTTGCCCCAGCCACCCAAAGCAGCACCGGTCGTGCCGCACGCTCCTGACTCCCGTGGCCGGCTGTGCTGCCGCGGAGGCCTCACCGTCCCCATACTACTCCCACCGCTGGCCAGGGCATCCCTCCACTCACCCACTCCCCCTGTTATTCTACGGCGACGGCAGCCTAACACCGCAGCCGAACCAGTGAACCCTCGTACTCCTCTCCGCGTGGGCATCCACTGCCGCGTCTTCCCCGGCTTCGCGTCGTCCCCTTCCTAGGCCTCGTCGTCGTCCACCGCCGTGGTGCTCTCGGCGCGGCGTGGTCAATGTGGTCAAGGACCGACTTCCATCGAAAGAGTACTATACGTGGAGAGGCTGATAGCTAGGTCCACGGCAGCCGCAAGGAAGTGCCTCCTTATTACGCGCAAAATAATTATTCCTCCACCTGACAGCAGAGACCCACCGGACAGGCCACCAGTATTTCGCGGAAAAAACGTTTCCCCCTGACTGCTGGGACCCACCGGACGGGCCACCGTATTTCGCGAAAAAAACGTTTGCCCCTGACTGCTGGGACCCACCGGACGGACCACAGTATTTCACGAAAAAAAACATCCCCCCCGCTGTCAGCTCGGACCCACCGGAAGTGCCTCCTTATTACGCATAGAAAAATGAATACCCCCTGCTAGCTGGGACCCAACCTGGTGGGAGGCTGACTTGTGGGCCTAATAAGTTGACGAGGATGGAGGGCTTTGTCAACTTAGTCAATATGAACGATTCTAGCTCCAGTGACCGTACGATGTCCATCCAACGGCCATAGTGCTTCTTCAACCTCTGGTCTTCTTGCTCCAGCCGCCCAAAGCTGCGCCGGTCGTGCCGCATGCTCCTACCTCTCATGGCCGGCTGTGATGCCGCGGAGGCCTCACCGCCCCTACTACTCCCACCGCTGGCCCATGCTATCCCTCTACTCACCCACACCCCCTATTATTCTGCGGCGACGGCAGCCTCACGCCGCAGCCGAACCAGTGAGCCCTCGTACTCCTCTTTGTGTGGGCATCCACTGTCGCGTCTTCCCCGGCTCCGCGTCGTCTCCTTCCTAGGCCTCTTCGTTGTCCACCGCCTTGGTGCTCTTGACGCGGCGTGGTCAATGTGGTCAACGACCAACTTCCATTGGAAGAGTACTGTACGTGGAGAGGCCGACAGCTGGGTCCACGGCCACAGCCCAGTTTTTTTTTGTGATTTGCCAAGTAAGTCGCTTTGTCAGGCCTGTTGGGCTGCAAATCTTTCAAGATGAGGAGAGCTTCATTCAGCTGGCCGAGAAAATGGCCCATCAGTAATGAGAAATGGGTTGTACATTTTTAAAACACATCAAACCAGCAATTAGTTTAAAATATCTTTTTTTTCATTTCGAGATCTTAAATTACATTAATTTTTATGCGTGGAGAATTTGTTGGATTTTATATTGATATACATTTATTTTTAAAATCAGTTTGAATGTGAGTTGAAATTTCAGGATTAAAAACAGTTCGGACCGCACCGAAATATGCAAAATTTCGTTAATTTTTTAACCATGGCCACAATATGGGCTGTAATGGTAACAAAAAGTATATGGGCTAAAAAAACCTTAAGAATTAGCAAATGGGCTGTAAATTATTAGAAATAATGGTAGATGGGCTATATGCTGTTTTCCACAGATTTGAGGCTTTCCTGAAAAAAGGTTGACGCACAAGCACTGACTGTTGGATGTCCATCCAATGGCCGTCGTGCCCGACGGGACTGCCTACCCCCTCCTCCTCATGGCCGGCTGTGCTGTCGCGTAGGCCTCACCGCCCGACCATACTCCCATCACTGGCCTAGCCATCCCTCTACTCACCCACACCTATTGTTATTCTCCGGCGACGACAGACGAACCAGTAAACCCTCGTGCAGTCGTACTCCCCTCCACGTGGGAAACAACTGCCGAGTCTTCCCCGCCTCCGTGTTGTCCCCTTCCTAGGCCTCGCCATCGTCCACCGCCTTGGTGCTCTCGGCGTGGCGTGGTCAACGTGGTCAATGACCGACACGCATCTGAAGTGGACTGTATGTGGAGAGGCCGACAGCTGGGTCCACGGCCACACGCAAGGAAATGCCTCCTTATTATGCGCAAAATAATGATTCCTCCCCTGACATCAGGGACCCACCGAAAGGGCCTCTGTTTTCACGAAAAAAACGTTACTGCCGCTGACAGCTCGGACCCAGCGGCTATATCTTCGCACGCAAGGAAGTGCCTCCTTATTACACTAAAAAAATTGAATACCCCCTGCTAGCTGGGACCCACCTTGGTGGGAAGCTGACTTGTGGGCCTACTAAGTTGACGGGGACGGAGGGCTTTGTCAGCTTAGTCAATATGCACGATTCTAGCTCCAGTGACCGTACGATGTCCATCCAACGACCGTAGTGCTTCTTCAACCTCTGGTCTTCTTGCTCCATCCGCCCAAACCAGCGCCAGTCGTGCCTCGTGCTCCTGCCTCCCGTGGACGGCTGCGATGCGGCGGAGGCCTCACCGCCCCTACTACTCCCACCACTGGCCAGGCCATCCCTCTACTCACCCACCCCCTGTTATTCTGCGGCGATGGCAGCCTCACACCGCAGCAAACTAGTGAACCCTCGTACTCCTCTACGTGTGGGCATCCACTGCCGCATCTTCCCCGGCTCCGCGTCGTCCACTTCCTAGGCCTCTCCGTCGTCCACCGCCCTGGTGCTCTCGGCGCGGCGTGGTCAACGTGGTCAAGGAACGGCTTCCATCGGACATGGACTGTACGTGGAGAGGCTAACAGCTGGGTCCACGGCCGCAGCAAGGAAGTTCCTCCTTATTACGTGCAAAATAATTATTCCTCCACCTGACAATGGGACCCACCGGACAGGCCACCGTATTTCGTGAAAAAAATGTTTCCCCCTGACTGTTGGGACCCACCAGCTACATCTTCACACGCAAGGAAGTGCGTCTGGGCAAAAAAACGATTCGCCCCCTGACTGCTGGGACCGACCAGCTACATCTTCGCAGGCAAGGAAGTGCCTGACAGTCGGGACCCACCTGGTCGAAGCATACGT
Organism: Triticum aestivum; assembly: GCF_018294505.1. Lineage (NCBI taxonomy): Eukaryota > Viridiplantae > Streptophyta > Magnoliopsida > Poales > Poaceae > Triticum > Triticum aestivum. Next base: position 121,158,580 of record NC_057794.1, read on the forward strand.
AGCGTTGTCATTCTGGTCGCGAACATGTATGTACATACTGGTCGATGTAGAGGCGCGCACGTGTCGTAGTAGAGGCACGCACATGTCGTAGTAGAGGCGCGCACGTAGCATTTACACGTACGTACAGCGGTCAGGGTGCAAGAATGAAAATACGGCCACGTATGTGTACATACGGGCGGGGTCTCGAACGCCTACTCAAGCATATGTACGGTGACGGCTCGTGTACATGGCTGGGTCAGAACGGAGAAACATCGTCGTCATCGTGTTCATGGGGAGGCAACGGAATGCGTCGTGTTCATCGGGAGGGCTTGGACGGAACATGTGATGGAAACGAGGCCTGGCGTACCGCAGAACGGAGGAAACGGCCTTGTGTTCGACCGGCCACGTTCGAAACGGGATCCTGTTCATCAAGAGGGGTCCGGCGTACCGCAAAACAGAGGAAACGGACCTCCTACGGTCGAAATAGGGGTCCTGTTGATCGGGAGGGGTGTGGCGTACCGCAAAACAGATGAAACGAACTTGTGTTGGAGCGCTACGTTCGAAACGGGGGTCCTGTTCATCGGGAGGGGTGTGGCGTACCGTAAAACGGGACTCCACGGGATACTATTCATCTCCACCGTCGACCCCCTCCAGCCTCCACGAGCTACTGTTCATCCACCGTCGACCTCCTCCAGCCTCCACCTGCGACTGTTCATCCACGGGCTCCTGTTCATCCAGCCTCCACCACGCGCTACTCCACCGGCTACTGTGCAACCACCCCTCCATCGTCTACTGTTCATCCAGCCCTCCACACCACGGGGTCTTGTTCAACCACCCCTCCATGGGCACCCCTCCACCATCTACTGTTCATCCAGCCTTCCACACCACGGGGTCTTGTTCAACCACCCCTCCACCGTCTACTGTTCATCCAGCCCTCCACACCACGCGGTCCTGTTCATCCACCCCTCCACGGGCACCCCTCCACCGTCTACTATTCATCCAGCCCTCCACCACACCACGGGGTCCTGTTCATCCAGAGGCAACGCCACCGCTCACTATTCATCCAAACCCCCCTGCAACGCTCACTGTTCATCACATCGATCGGCTTTAGTTAGCAGCAGTAGCGAAGGAATCGCTCGATCGGGTTCAGTTAACAGCCATCGATCGATCGCTCGGGTTGAGTAACGCGTAGCCTGCAATGCAATCGCTCGGGTTCAGTTAGAGCCCAATGCCTCGCTCGGGTTCAGTTAGAGCCAACGCCTCACACACGCGCGCGTACGTGTACGAGAGAAATGCACATCGCTCGGCCCCCCGACCTCCCACCGTAACCGGGAACTCCCCGAAATCCCCCCCCCCTCGCTTCTACCATGGTTTTTTCCGTCATGGACAGCCCAAAGAATGTCATGCAGTTGCATCTCCGGCCTGCCCAGGACGAAAATCCCATTTTTTGTCATGATTTTTTGTCATAGAAGTAGGAGCACACCACATCAATGATGATACCGGGTTTTGTCACAATTATCATCATAGAAGTGTCATATGTATGATAGAAAAAAATTCGTCCGGCCCAAAATGTCACGGATGTGTCTTTTTTTGTAGTGAATACATCAACCGCGTTGTCATAACGCTTCCGCTTACGGTCTACGAGGGTACGTAGACGATACTCTCCCCTCTCGTTGCTATGCATCACCATGATCTTGCATGTGCGTGCTACCTCTTGAGCACTGCGTTGGTTTTCCCTTGAAGAGGAAAGGGTGGTGCAGCAAAGTAGCGTAAGTATTTCCCTCAGTTTTTGAGAACCAAGGTATCAATCCAGTAGGAGGCTACGCGCGAGTTCCTCGCACCTACACAAAACAAATAAATCCTCGCAACCAACGCGATAAGGGGTTGTCAATCCCTACACGGTCATTTACGAGAGTGAGATCTAATAGATATGATAAGATAATATTTTTGGTATTTTTATGATAAAGATGCAAGGTAAGATAAAAGGCAATGAAAATAACTAAGTGTTGGAAGATTAATATGATGAAGATAGACCCGAGGGCCATAGGTTTCACTAGTGGCTTCTCTCAAGAGCATAAGTATTTTACGGTGGGTGAACAAATTAATGTTGAGCAATTGACATAATTGAGCATAGTTATGAGAATATCTAGGTATGATCATGTATATAGGCATAATGTCCGAGACAAGTAGACCGACTCCTACCTGCATCTACTACTATTACTCCACACATCGACCGCTATCCAACATGCACCTAGAGTACTAAGTTCATTAGAACAGAGTAACGCCTTAAGCAAGATGACATTATGTAGAGGGATAAATTCATTCAATATGATAAAAACGCCATCTTGTTATCCTCGATGGCAACAATACAATACGTGCCTTGCTGCCCCTACTGTCACTGGGAAAGGACAACGCAAGATTGAACCCAAAGCTAAGCACTTCTCCCATTGCAAGAAAGATCAATCTAGTAGGTAAAACCAAACTGATAATTTGAAGAGACTTGCAAAGATAACTAATCATACATAGAAGAATCCGGAGAAGATTCAAATATTGTTCATAGATAAACTTGATCATAAACCCACAATTCATCGGTCTCAACAAACACACCGCAAAAGAAGATTACATCGAATAGATATCCACAAGAGAGGGGGAGAACTTTGTATTGAGATCCAAAAAGAGAGAAGAAGCCATCTAGCTAATAACTATGGACCCAAAGGTCTGAGGTAAACTACTCACACTTCATCAGAAGGGCTATGGTGTTGATGTAGAAGCCCTCCATGATCGATGCCCCCTCCGACGGAGCTCCGAAACAGGCCCCAAGATGGGATCGCATGGATACAGAAAGTTACGGTGGTGGAATTAGGGTTTTGGCTCTGTATCTGATCGTTTGGGGGTACGCAGCTATATATAGGAGGAAGAAGTACGTCGGTGGAGCAACAGGGGACCCACGAGGGTGGAGGGCATGCCTGGGGGGGGGGGGGGGGGTAGGCGCGCCCCCTACCTCGTGGCCTCCCTGTAGGTTGCTTGACGTAGGGTCCAAGTCTCCTGGATCTTGTTCGTTCCAAAAATCACGTTCCCGAAGGTTTCATTCCGTTTGGACTTTGTTTGATATTCCTTTTCTTCAAAACCCTAAAATAGGCCAAAAAATAGCAATTCTAGGCTGGGCCTCCGGTTAATAGGTAAGTCCCAAAAAATAATATAAGAGTGTACAATAAAGCCCAATAATGTCCAAAACAGTAGATAGTATAGCATGGAGCAATAAAAAATTATAGATACGTTGGAGACGTATCAAGCATCCCCAAGCTTAATTCCTGCTCGTCCTCGAGTAGGTAAATGATAAAAACAGAATTTTTGATGTGGAATGCTACTAGAAATAATTTCAATGTAATTCTTCTTAATTGTGGCATGAGTATTCAGATCCGAAAGACTCAAGATAAAAGTTTGATATTGACATAGAAATAATAATACTTCAAGCATACTAACTAAGCAATTATGTCTTCTCAAAATAACATGGCCAAAGAAAGTTCATCCCTATAAAATCATATAGTTTACTTATGCTCCATTTTCATCACACAAGAATGCTCTCGTCATGCACAACTCCGATGACAAGCCAAGCAATTGTTTCATACTTTAGTAACCTCAAACTTTATAAACCTTCACGCAATACATGAGCGTGATCCATGGATATAGCACCATGGGTGGAATAGAGTATAATGATGGGGGTTATGTGGAGAAGACAAAAAGGAGAAAATCTCACATCAACGAGGCTAATCAATGAGCTATGGAGATGCCCATCGATTGATGTTAATGCAAGGAGTAGGGATTGCCATGCAATGGATACGCTATAGCTACAAATGTATGAAAGCTCAACAAAATAAACTAGTGGGTGTGCATCCAACTTGCTTGCTCACGAAGACCTAGGTCACTTGAGGAGGCCCATTGTTGGAATATACAAGCCAAGTTCTATAATGAAAAATTCGCACTAGTATACGAAAGTGACAAAACAAGAGACTCTCTATCATGAAGATCATGGTGCTACTTTGAAGCACAAGTGTGGAAAAAAAAGATAGTAGCATTGTCCCTTTTCATTTCTCTCTTTTTTGGGCCTTCTTTTTTTATTTGGCCTTTCTCTCTCTTTTTTTATTTGGGACAATGCTCTATTAAATGATGATCATCACACTTCTATTTATTTACAACTCAATGATTACAACTTGATACTAGAACAAGGTACGACTCTATATGAATGCCTCCAGCGGTGTACCGGGATATGCAATGAATAAAGTGTGACATGTATGAAAATTATGAATGGTGGCTTTGCCACAAATACAATGTCAACTACATGATCATGCAAAGCAATGTGACAATGATGAACGTGTCATGATAAACGGGATGGTGGAAAGTTCCATGGCAATATATCTCGGAATGACTATGGAAATGCCATAATAGGTAGGTATGGTGGCTATTTTGAGGAAGATATAAGGAGGTTTATGTGTGAAAGAGCGTATCATATCACGGGGTTTGGATGCACCGGTGAAGTTTGCACCAACTCTCAATGTGAGAAAGGGCAATGCACGGTACCGAAGAGGCTAGAAATGATGGAAAGGTGAGAGTGTGTATAATCCATGGACTCAACATTAGTCATAAAGAACTCACATACTTATTGCAAAAATCTACAAGTCATCAAAAACCAAGCACTACACTCATGCTCCTAGGGGGATAGATTGGTAGGAAAAGACCATCGCTCGTCCCCGACCGCCACTCATAAGGAGGACAATCAAAGAACACCTCATGTCTCAAATTTGTTACATAACGTTTACCATACGTGCATGCTACGGGACTTGCAAACTTCAATACAAGTATTTCTCAATTTCACAAGTAGTCAACTAGCACAACTTTAATATCACTACCTCCATATCTCAAAACAATCATCACGCATCAAACTTCTCTTAGTATTGAAAACACTCATAAGAAAGTTTTTACTAATCTTGAATACCTAGCATATTAGGATTATTTAAGAAAATTACCATGCTATTTAAGACTATCAAAATAATCTAAGTGAAGCATGAGAGATCAATAGTTTCTATAAAACAAATCCACTACCGTGCTCTAAAAGATATAAGTGAAGTACTGGAGCAAAACTATATAACTCAAAAGGTATAAGTGAAGCACATAGAGTATTCTAATAATTTCCGAATCATGTGTGTTTCTCTCAAAAGGTGTGTAAAGCAAAGATGATTGTGGTAAACTAAAAATCAAAGGCTCAAATCATACAAGATGCTCCAAGCAAAACACATATCATGTGGTGAATAAAAATATAGCTCCAAGTAAAGTTACCAATGGAAGTAGACGAAAGAGGGGATGCCTTCCGGGGCATCCCCAAGCTTTGGCTTTTTGGTGTCCTTAGATTATCTTGGGGGTTCCATGGGCATCCCCATGCTTAGGATCTTGCCACTCCTTGTTCCATAATCCATCAAATCCTTACCCAAAACTTGAAAACTTCACAACACAAAACTTAAGGTAGAAAATCTCGTGAGCTCTGTTAGTGAAAGAAAACAAAAGACCACTTCAAGGTGCTGTAATGAACTCATTATTTATTTATATTGGTGTTAAACCTAATGTATTCCAACTTCTCTATGGTTTATAAACTATTTTACTAGCCATAGATTCATCAAAATAAGCAAACAACACACGGAAAACAGAATCTGTCGAAAATAGAACAGTCTGTAGTAATCTGTAGCTAACGCAAGATCTAGAACCCCAAAAATTCTAAAATAAATTTCTGGACGTGAGGAATTTATCTATTAATCATATGAAAAAATAATTAACTAAATAGCACTTTCCAAATAAAAATGGCAGCAGTTCTCTGAGCGCTAAAGTTTCTGTTTTTTAAAGCAAGATTAACAAGACTTTCCCCAAGTCTTCCCAACGGTTCTACTTGGCACAAACACTAATTAAACACAAAAAACAACCAAAACAGAGGCTAGATAATTATTTATTGGATAACATCAAGGAAAAATATTGGGTTGTCTCCCAACAATCGCTTTTCTTTAAAGCCTTGTAGCTAGGCATTGATAATTTTAATGATGCTCACATGAAAGACAAGAATTGAAGCACAAAAGGAGCATTATAAAGCATGTGACAAACACATCTAAGTCTAACATACTTCCTATGCATAGGCATCTTATAGGCAAACAAATCATCAAGGAAAGCAAAAACTAGCATATGCAAGGAAGCGGGGAAAAACAATAGCAATCTCAACATAACGAGAGGTAATTTAGTAACATGAAAATTTCTACCACCATATTTTCCTCTCTCATAATAATTACATGTAGGATCATAATCAAATTCAACAATATAGCTATCACAAAACATATTCTTAACACGATCCACATGTATGCAAAGTTGACACTCTTCCAAAATAGTGGGATTAACATTAACTAAAGTCGTGACCTCACCAAACCCACTTTTATCAAAAACTTCATAAGATTGAACATTCTCCAAATATGTGGGATCTAAATTTGACACTCTTCCAAACCCAATTTCAATATTATTGCAAACATTATAATCAATCTCATATTCATCATGGGGCTTAAATAAATTTTCAAGATCATAAGAAGAATCACCCCAATCATGATCATTGCAACAAGTAGTATACATAGCAAAATTAGCATCCCCAAGCTTAGGGTTTTGCATATTATAAGCACAATTGACATTAGTAGAATTTATACTATCATCATTGCAATCATGCTTTCTATTCAAAGATCCATCGTGAATCACTCCATAAAGTACTTCATCACAATTTTCAGATTCACGAATTTCAAGGAAAACTTCATAAAGATAATCTAGTGCACAAAACTCACTAGCAATTGGTTCATCATAATTGGATCACTTAAAAAGATTAGCAAGCGGATGAGGATCCATAGATCTTAAGTTCTCTGTTTAGCAATCAATAAACAACTATTCCAACCAAACGAGCAAACGAGCCAAGCAAGACATCAAAGCAAATGGAAAGACGAACAAAAGAAGGGCGAATAAAACGGCAAGGGTGAAGTGGGGGGAGAGGAAAATGAGAGGCAAATGGCAAATAATGTAATGTGGGAGATAAGGGTTTGTGATGGGTACTTGGTATGTTTGACTTTTGCGTAGACCTCCCCGGCAACGGTGCCAGAAATCCTTCTTGCTACCTCTTGAGCACTGCGTTGGTTTTCCCTTGAAGAGGAAAGGGTGATGCAGCAAAGTAGCATAAATATTTCCCTCAGTTTGAACCAAGGTATCAATCCAGTAGGAGGCTATGCGCGAGTCCCTCGCACCTGCACAAAACAAATAAATCCTCGCAACCAACGCGATAAGGGGTTGTCAATCCCTACACGGTCACTTACGAGAGTGAGAACTGATAATATGATAAGATAATATTTTCGGTATTTTTATGATAAAGATGCAAGGTAAAATAAAAGGAAATGAAAATAACTTAGTGTTGGAAGATTAATATGATGAAGATAGACCCGGGGGCCATAGGTTTCACTAGTGGCTTCTCTCAAGAGCATAAGTATCTTATGATGGGTGAACAAATTACTGTTGAGCAATTGACAGAATTGAGCATAGTTATGAGAATATCTAGGTATGATCATGTATATAGGCATCACGTCCGAGACAAGTAGACCGACTCCTGCCTGCATCTACTACTATTACTCCATACATTGACCACTATCCAACACGCATCTAGAGTATTAAGTTCATAAGAACAGAGTAACGCCTTAACCAAGATGACATGATGTAGAGGGATAAATTCATGCTTTATGATAAAAAACCCATCTTGTTATCCTCGATGGCAACAATACAATACGTGCCTTGCTTCCCCTACTGTCACTGGGAAAGGACACCGCAAGATTGAACCCAAAGCTAAGCACTTCTCCCATTGCAAGAAAGATCAATCTAGTAGGCCAAACCAAACTGATAATTCGAAGAGACTTGCAAGGATAACCAATCATACATAAAAGAATTTAGAGAAGATTCAAATATTGTTCATTGATAAACTTGATCATAAACCCACAATTCATCGGTCTCAACAAACACACCGCAAAAGAAGATTACATTGAATAGATCTCCACAAGAGAGGGGGAGAACTTTGTATTGAGATCCAAAAAGAGAGAAGAAGCCATCTAGCTAATAACTATGGACCCGAAGGTCTGAGGTAAACTACTCACACTTCATCGGAAGGGCTATGGTGTTGATGTAGAAGCCCTCCGTGATCGATGACCCTCCAGCGGAGCTCCGGAACAGGCCCCAAGATGGGATCTCGTGGATACAGAAAGTTACGGTGGTGGAACTAGGGTTTTGGCTTCGTATCTGATAGTTTGGGGGTACGTAGGTATATATAGGAGGAAGAAGTACGTCGGTGGAGCAACAAGGGGCCCACGAGGGTGGAGGGCGCGCCTGGGGGGGGGGGGGTAGGCGCGTCCCCTACCTCGTGGCCACCCTGATGGTTGCTTGACGTAGGGTCCAAGTCTCCTGGATCTTGTTTGTTCCAAAAATCACATTCCCGAAGGTTTCATTCCGTTTGGACTCCGTTTGATATTCCTTTTCTTCGAAACCCTAAAGTAGGAAAAAAACAACAATTCTGGGCTGGGCCTCCGGTTAATAGGTTAGTCCCAAAAATAATATAAAAGTGTATAATAAAGCCCAATAATGTCCAAAACAGTAGATAATATAGCATGGAGCAATCAAAAATTATAGATACGTTGGAGACGTATCAGTGCGTAGGATTGTTTTTTAAATTACTGTGTTCCCCAACACTCACCCACATAAATATTCTTATTAAAACAAATACCATAAATTGGGTATAGCCTTTATCTACCCATCCTCCCAGAAACAAGAATTCCTCCCATTGCCAATGAAAACAAATATTTCATTGGCAATTCCTAGTAGGACAAGTAGAAATATTGTTGTATTCTAAAGCTTCCTCCTTAGAATCCACAAATTAATCTATTCACTCTCATGAAAGTTTATTTAAATTCAAAAAAAATCAAAGTCACACAGAGCGAACTTAAAACAATTAGCGCTATTGAAACCATCTTTCAAAAGGAAAACAATGGCATTAGCATATTGACACAATCACCAATTGTTTCATCAAGAAGTCCTTTGATTAGCCTAAAATATCTGACATGATCAAGTAACATGTCACGAGCATCTGCTCGAAGATCAAATAACAGGGAGACAGAGAATCCCCCTATCTCAGCCCTTTAAAAGTAGGAAATAGGGACCAATAGCATCATTAACTTTGATGCTTACATGCCCCCACCTCGTACTCACCTAATCCAATCCCTCCACTTGTTATTAAAGTCTTTTTGTTTAAGCACTTGATAAATAAATGTCATTTTATGCCATCATAGGATTTTTGGAACTCCAAGTTGGACATTTGATTTCTTCCCTTTTATGGACAAATTTTAAGGCCTCATGTAAAATAGGCACCCACTCCATAATATATCTCACCTTGACAAATGTTTAGTGAATAGGGTGATAATTGCATGTATGTCACTATTAAGTCTATTCACACTAAGATTTTTGTGAAGATATTAAAGCTAAAATTATATAAGAATACATGCCTAAATTTTGAGTTAGTTTGGTATCTTTGCATTTAGGAACTGAATGACCAGCCTATAATTTAACATTGAAATGTCTAAAAATTCCACTATGAAATTCATCAAACAAACCCTTTAGATCATTACTAAGTAACCCCCTATCCCAAAAGTGATAAATTTATGTAGCTGTCGGTGTCAAAACCGGCGGATCTCGGGTAGGGGGTCCCGAACTGTGCGTCTAAGGCGGATGGTAACAGGAGGCAGGGGACACGATGTTTTACCCAGGTTCGGGCCCTCTTGATGGAGGTAAAACCCTATGTCCTGCTTGATTATTCTTGATAATATGAGTAGTACAAGAGTTGATCTACCACAAGATCAGAGAGGCTAAACCCTAGAAGCTAGCCTATGGTATGATTGTATGTTGTCCTACGGACTAAAACCCTCCGATTTATAAAGACACCGGAGGAGGCTAGGGTTACACAAGGTCGGTTACAAAGAAGGAGATATACATATCTGTATTGCCTAGCTTGCCTTCCACGCCAAGTAGAGTCCCATCCGGACACGGGACGAAGTCTTCAATCTTGTATCTTCATAGTCCAACAGTCCGGCCAAAGAAGGAGATTGCAAGGCGGGGGGCATTCAGAGGAGGAGTCCGGCTACTGATGGACCCCCTAGGCAATTCAAAGTCACCAGGCTTCAATGATGACGAGTCCGGCGCGCAGTGTTGTCTTCGGCATTGCAAGGCGGGTTCCTCCTCCGAATACGCCACAGAAGAGTTTGAATACAAGGATAGTGTCTGACCCTACAAAATAAGTTCCACATACCACCATAGAGAGAATAATATTTCGACAAATCTAATCTGCTGACACGTTTTGGCATCATGACATTACGCCATGGCCCGGTAATTATTCGAACCGTTTTTCTTTAACCATCCCCGCACACAACGCGAGGCGGTTTCTTGACACGTCTTTGTCAAAGCAGAGATCATGTCCCCTTATTACGGGATTCTCATCAATACGGACGTGGGTAACCCAACCACGCCACCAATTACGGCACTTGGGGATAAGCGAGTTTTACCAGGCTAGTGGGGGTGCATAGTTTCGTCCGCCCTTATAAAGGGATAAGGTCTCACCTTTTTATACCCACACCTTCTTCCTCCTTGCTCATCCATTCTCGCGCACTCGAGCTCCAACACCCAAGTCCACATCCTTCTCCTCAACTCTCTCCAAACATGTCCGGAGCGGGAGGCAAGTGGATGGCCTCCTTCGTCATGGAGGGGCACATCAAAAAACTGCGTGGGGCCGGATACTTAGCCGCGGATATCGCGCACCGTCTGCCAGCCGCGGGGCAGGTCGTCCCTACCCCGAAACCTCACGAAAGCGTGGTTTTCCTCCCCCACTTCGTCCGTGGACTGGGGTTTCCCCTCCATCCATTCGTCCGCGGCCTCATGTTCTATTACGGCCTGGACTTTCATGATCTGGCCCTGAATTTCATCCTCAACATCTCGGCGTTCATCATCGTGTGCGAGGCTTTCCTCCAAATCCGGCCCCACTTCGGCCTGTGGCTGAAGACCTTCAATATCAAGCCGAAGGTGGTGGGCGGCCAACAAGCGGAGTGCGGCAGAGCTATGGTGGGCAAAATGCCCAACGTTATATGGCTCGAGGGCTCCTTCGTGGAGACCATAAAGGGGTGGCAATCGGGGTGGTTCTACATCACCGAGCCGCGCGACACCAACTGGGTTGCGGCCCCCGAGTTTCGATCCGGAATCCCCACGCGGCCCACTTCCTGGAAGGAGAAGGGTCTGTCCTAGGGTTCATCGGTGGAGCTGGACGGACTCCAGAAGTGTATCCGGAACATGATAAGCAAGATACTCAAGCTTGTCGACATAGTCCAGGTCATGCTCTTCCGCCGGATCCTCCCATGCCAACAACGGGATTTCAACTTATGGGAGTTCGACCCGGCCCAGCACCAGACTCTACACGAGCTCTTAGACATGCCACATAAGGATGTTTGGAGGGTGCTATTCAAGGGCGCCAAGGTCCCTCCTTCTCTTACCGAGGACCGCGGGCTAAGCACGAAGCGCCCTGCGAATTCGGTAAGTTCTGTACATCTGGTAGGATATTTATTTCCCATAGCTTAACCATGTGCAGGGTCTGAGCTCCCATGCCTTTGACAGGACTAGGTGGAGACATCGGAGCAGATTAACTGTCCGGACCCTCTGCCCGAAGACACTGTGGACGCTCTCCTGACGGAGATGCGGACTCCGGCCCCTTATGAGGTGCCGGAGAAGACCAAGAAGAAGGCCAAGGGAACCCGAAAGAGTTCCCGGCGCCAGGTGATATCGGACTCATCGTCCGATGACACCGAGACGCATTCCTCCCGTGAAAATGAGGAGAAGGAAGATGAAGATTCTCCCCCTCCAGCCGGGGGAGACAAGAAAAGGAAGACCGCCCCAACCGGGGAGGCCGAAGGGTCCAAGAAGGGAAGGACTCTCCTTCCGTACTGTTCCACCACCGCCACCGACGGTGAAGACGAGTGGCTGCTCAGGGCCAAGCCCCTGGCGAAGTTGTAAGTATTCGGATACCAGAATAACTCATAGCATACATTTGTCGCACTGCTTCTCCTAACATTGAATATGATTATGCAGTCTTCCCCAAGCTCGTATCGATGTATCATTGTCGGACGGTTCCTTGGACTCGTCGGACATGAATAGTGATACACTTCCAACCGCCTCCTCTCCTTGCCCTACGGATAATGCCGAGGTATTGTCTCAAGGTGCACCGAGTCAGGGGGGGGACAGTCCCGGAGGCGCCTCAAGGCGACCTTCCGGACTCCAGGAGCAAAGGGAGCAAGGCTCCCGGGGGCTCCAAGTTTGGCTCTCAGCCGAACACCACGCCGGAACCTCCAGTGGTTTCGGACTCGGGCAGGCGGCCCCCTTCCAAAAGGGGCAAGCCGCCCGTGCCGGTGACCTCTGTCCATCCAGAGGCACCGGACAACCTGCTGGGAGTGCTTCGCGGCACTTCCATCGACAAAGAGCACCGCACTATTATGAGTGCGGTGATCAAGAAGGTTCAGTCCGCCAAGAGCGGACTGACTGAAGCCTGTGCCAGCCTTCTAACAGGCTTTGAGGTAAGTATTTAAAATATAGGAAAAATATTACCGCATAGACAGTAGCCCCTGATGCTCTGTTTGGTGTTCACAAAGAAAAGCCGAATAGAGGATCGAATAATATCTGCAGGAGTCTAACATAAGTATGTCTGTATGCGTATGCAGGCTTCGCTGCTAACCTCTGCCGCACTGACTGTGGAGGTCGCCGCACTGAAGCAGGACCTTGAGGGGTCCGAGAAAGAGCTCGGCCTTGCCAAGAGGCAGCTCGAGGAGAACAGAGGTAAGTAATACCTTGTCTATATATAAAATAAAATGTGGTTGCGAAATGACAGGATCATCATGAATGTGCCAGGGGCCACGACCGAAGTGGCGACCCTGAAGCAAGCACTATCCGAGGCCGAAAACAAAGCGGCCAAGGAGCGCACCGAGCGGGAAAAGCAAAAGGCATGGGTGGGCGAGGTGCAGCAAGAGGTCCAGGCTCTCGTGAAGAAGCACGAGGCTTTGGAGCTTGACTCGAAGACGGGAGAGTCCGAGCTTGCCACGGCCCTCGAGAGCGCAAAGAATGCCAAAGCTGAAGCCCAAAAAGCCCTCCAGGAGATCGAGGCGATGACGAAGATAGCGGCGGGTAAGGCATTCAATATGCAAAGCAAGCATGTGAAAGTAAATTACTTGTTACTTACCCGAGTTCGGAGCTCTCCAGGAGCATTCGCAGATTTGCCCCGCAGCGTGTCGGATGCTGCGAAATATTACCAGAACGAGGAGGGAAGCTCAATGGAGAAGTTGTTCTAGTCTCAGTATACTGGGACCGAACACCCGATGCCTATGAGCGACCAGCTGAAGCAACTGGTCGAGCTGCACAAGGCGGCCGAACAGGCCATGAAGGGCTTTATAGTCCGGATATGGCCTGGTGACTCCCTTCCCAATAGCTACTTCGGCCTGGTGAGGCGGCTTGTGGATGCCTACCCATGGCTGGAAGTCATCAAGCGGTCCGTCTACATCGAAGGTGCCCGCCGGGCTTTTGCCCGTGCAAAGGTGCACTGGGCCAAGATGGACGCTGAGAAGCTGGTGAAGGGGGGGCCGCCGCAGGGCAAGGAGCATCTCCACCCCGAAATGTATTATGAGGGTGTCCTGAAGGGTGCCCGTCTTCTGGCGGACGAGTGTGCGAAGGATGTAATTTTTGAATGAACTTGCTCGTGTGATCCTTGTATTATGAAAACTTGTTCATATGCGCTATGCAACGCTTGTTTGAATTTAAAATATTACCTTCCGTGCGGCTGTTTATCAAATCTGAGAGATGGCCAGTCGTCGGCTTCTGCCCCCATGCCACGAGTGCTGGGGTGTTCGGGACAAACCTGAGCACTCTTTTTCCCATTGTTGGGTCCTTCGAGGGAGGTGCTCAGCACAATGAACAAGGCAATCAGACTATAATGCTTTATCACTCTCACTTAGCCATAGAATTCTACAATTTTAAATTTTGGCGAAGCCCCTAGTATCCGGAAGGCCGAATTCGGGGCACTATACATGCCTTAAGCCGGACAAAGCCGACTCCTCGCTCTAAGCGGCATAAGTGTTTAGGGACTCGAGACCTCTCGAACAACGACCAGCTCTCGCCTTATCATGATAGTCAGTTTTAGCTTTCTCTACTGAGGTGCTTAGCCCAGCTAAACCGGGGCACAATCGCAGTAGTTCTCCCAGTGCTACCTTAGCCGATATAGTGGAATGTAAGGTACCAAAACATGGGAGCCGGGCAAACCCAACTATTGACCCAAGACATGATTCAGAGCTGATGCATATAATGCTATAAGTTCGGGTGCCGCGCTGTCTAAAGTGTTCGGACTTCTCACGCCGTATTATGGGGTATGCTTAAGCCCCTGGCGTATTGGCCGTACCAGAGTGTACGGGTGCTGAATGTCATGAATGAACACACACACATATATATGTATAAGAAGAATAGAGAATGCGATAATAGTCTAGCGTTATGCATTGTTTATTCAAAAAGGTGCGTTAAAGCAGAATGATACAAGTAGTGCGATAAGCAGAAAGTAGGACTATTTGACATGTCCCCTCCAAGGGCAAGCTGAGGAATGGTATTTAAAGCAAGTATTTCACTCGTTATCGGAATCCACCTGGGAATTCAGTGGTGCGATGTAGCTTTCTGCCTCCTTGGTTGCTGCATCATGTGTCCGACAATCATACTGCCGGACAGGGTTTCCAGAGATTCAAGTCCTGAAAGAGAGAAAAATAAAAAAGCGGGAAGCCCCTGATACGTCTCCAACGTATCTATAATTTTTGATTGCTCCATGCTATATTATTTACTGTTTTGAATGTTTATGGGCTTTATTTTCCACTTTTATATTATGTTTGGGACTAACCTATTAACCGAAGGCCCAACCCAGATTTGTTGTTTTATGCCTATTTCAGTGTTTCGAGAAAAAGGAATATCAAACGGAGTCGAAACGAAACGAAATCAACTGGAGAAGTTATTTTTGGAAGGAAAGCAACCCAGGGAACTTGGAGTGCACGTCATGGGAGACGCGGGCTGCCCACGAGGGTGGGGGGCGCGCCCACCCCCTAGGGCGTGCCCCCTTGCCTCGTGGGGCCCCCGTGGCTCCTCCGACGTACTTCCTGCACCCATATATATCGTCGTACCCTAAAACTTCCAGAACGGACAATAGATCGGGAGTTCCGCCGCCAGAAGCCTCCGTAGCCACCAAAAACCAATCTAGACCCGTTCCGGCACCCTGCAGGAGGGGGCAATCCCTCTCCGGTGGCCATCTTCATCATCCCGGTGCTCTCCATGACGAGGAGGGAGTAGTTCTCCCTCAGGGCTGAGGGTATGTACCAGTAGCTATGTGTTTGATCTCTCTCTCTCTCTCGTGTTCTTGAGATGATACGATCTTGATGTACCACGAGCTTTGCTATTATATTTGGATCCTATGATGTTTCTTTCCCCCTCTACTCTCTTGGAATGGATTGAGTTTCCCCTTTGAAGTTATCTTATCGGGTTGAGCCTTTAAAGATTTGAGAACACTTGATGTATGTCTTGCCATGCGTATCTGTGGTGACAATGGGATACCACGTGATTCCCTTGATGTATGTTTTGGTGATCAACTTGCGGGTTCCGCCCATGAACCTATGCATAGGGGTTGGCACACGTTTTCGTCATGATTCTACGGTAGGAACTTTGGGGCACTCTTTGAGGTCCTTTGTGTTGGTTGAATAGATGAGTCTGAGATTGTGTGATGCATATCGTATAATCATACCCACGGATACTTGAGGTGACATTGGAGTATCTAGGTGACATTATGGTTTTGGTTGATTTGTGTCTTAAGGTGTTATTCTAGTACGAACTCTAGGGCTGTTTGTGACACTTATAGGAATAGCCCACCGGATTGATTGGAAAGAATAACTTTGAGGTGGTTTCGTACCCTACCATAATCTCTTTGTCCGTTCTCCGCTATTAGTGACTTTGGAGTGACTCTTTGTTGCATGTTGAGGGATAGTTATGTGATCCAATTATGTTAGTATTGTTGAGGGAACTTACACTAGCGAAAGTATGAACCCTAGGCCTTGTTTCCTACAATTGCAATACCGTTTACGCTCACTTTTATCATTAGTTACCTTGCTGTTTTTATATTTCAGATTACAAATACTATTATCTACTATCCATATACCACTTGTATCACCATCTCTTCGCCGAACTAGTGCACCTATACAATTTACCATTGTATTGGGTGTGTTGGGGACACAAGAGACTCTTTGTTATTTGGTTGCAGGGTTGCTTGAGAGAGACCATCTTCATCCTACGCCTCCTATGGATTGATAAACCTTAGGTCATCCACTTGAGGGAAATTTGCTACTGTCCTACAAACCTCTGCACTTGGAGGCCCAACAACGTCTACAAGAAGAAGGTTGTGTAGTAGACATCAAGCTCTTTTCTGGCGCCGTTGCCGGGGAGGTTAGTGCTTGAAGGTATATCTTTAGATCTTGCAATCGAAGTCTTTTAGTTTCTTGTTTTATCACTAGTTTAGTTTATAAAAGAAAACTACAAAAAAATGGAATTGAGTTTGCCTCATACGCTTCATCCTTTTTAATATCTTTCGTGAGTATGATGGAAAGGAAAATTGTGCTCAAGTGCTAGAAGAAGAAATCTATAAAATGTTTGGCACTAAATATTTGAATGATGAGCATGATTGCAATGTTGTTAGTATGAATTCCTTGAATATCCATGATGCTAATGATATGCAAAGCCACAAGCTTGGGGAAGCTATGTTTGATGAAGATGATATTTTTTGTCCCCCAAGCTTTGATGAGCAAATTTATTATGATGAAAGCATGCCTCCTATCTATGATGATTATTGTGATGACACGTATGCTTTAAAGAATAATGATAACCATGAAACTTGTCATCTTGATCTTAATTTTCAATCACATGATAGTTATTTTGTTGAGTTTGCTCCCACTATTATTCATGAGAAGAAATTTGCTTATGTGGAGAGTAGTAAATTTTGTATGCTTGTAGATCATGAAAAGAATGCTTTAGGTGCTGGTTATATTGTTGAATTCATTCATGATGCTACTGAAAATTATTATGAGGGAGGAACATATGCTTGTAGGAGTTGCAATAATATCAAGTTTCCTCTCTATGTGCTTAAAATTTTGAAGTTATGCTTGTTTTACCTTCCTATGCAAGTTGATTATTGTTCCCACAATTTTTTCTCACAAAATCCCTATTCATAGGAAGTGGATTAGACTTAAATGTGCTAGTCATATTCTTCATGATGCTCTCTTTATGTTACAATTCTTATCCTTTATGTGAGCATCATTGAAATCATCATGCCTAGCTAGGGGCGTTAAACGATAGCGCTTGTTGGGAGGCAACCCAATTTTATTTTAGCTCCTTGATTTTTGTTCCTGTTTAATAATAAAAAATCCATCTAGACTCTGTTTAGATGTGGTTTTATGTGTTTAATTAGTGTTTGTGCCAAGTAGAACCGTTGGGAAGACTTGGGGAAAGTCTTGTTGATCATGATGTAAAAAACAGAAACTTTAGCGCTCACAAGAATTACTGCCATTTTTATTTGGAGAGTGCTATTTAGTTAATTCTTTCTGAAGATGATTAATAGATAAATTCCTCAGGTCCATAAATTTATTTGAGAATTTTATGAGTTCCAGAAGTATACGTTTGATCCAGATTACTACAGACTGTTCTGTTTTTGACAGATTCTGTTTTTCATGTGTTGTTTACTTATTTTGATGAATCTATGGCTAGTAAAATAGTTTATAAACCATAGATAATTTGGCATAAAGTAGGGTTAACACCAATATAAATAAATAATGAGTTTGTTACAGTACCTTGAAGTAGTGATTTGCGTTCTTATACTAACAGAGCTTATGAGTTTTCTACTTTAAGTTTTGTGTTGTGAAGTTTTCAAGTTTTGGGTAAGGATTCGATGGACTATGGAATAAGGAGTGGCAAAAGCTCAAGCTTGGGGATGCCCAAGGCATTCCAAGATAATATTTCAAGAAGTCTCAAGCGTCTAAGCTTGGGGATGCCCCGGTTGGCATCCCACCTTTCTTCTTCAACAATTATCGGTTAGTATCGGTTGATCCTAAGTTTTTGCTTCTTCACATGATGTTTCCTATTATTAGATGTCATTTTATTTTGCTTTGCTTGATGTTTGAATAGAGTACCAAGATCTGAAATTATTAAATGTTAGAGAGTCTTCACATAGTTGCATAATTATTCGACTACTCATTGATCTTCACTTATATCTTTCTGAGTAGTTTGTCATTTCCTCTAGTGCTTCACTTATATCTTTTAGAGCATGGTGGTAGTTTTATTTTGAATAAATAGATGAACTCTCATGCTTCACTTAGATTATTTTGAGAGTCTTAAATATCATGGTAATTTTCTTAAAATCCTAATATGCTAGGTATACTAGATTAATAATAAAACTTTCTTATGAGTGTGTTGAATACTATGAGAAGTTTGATGCTTGATAATTGTTTTGAGATATGAGGATGGTGATATTAGAGTCATGCTAGTTGAGTGGTTATGAATTTGATAAATACTTGTGTTGAAGTTTGTGATTCCTGTAGCATGCACGTATGGTGAACCGTTATGTGATGAAGTCGGAGCATGATTTATTTATTGATTGCCTTCCTTATGAGTGGCGGTCGGGGACGAGCGATGGTCTTTTCCTACCAATCTATCCCCCTAGGAGCATGCGCGTAATACTTTGTTTCGATAACTAATAGATTTTTGCAATAAGTATGTGAGTTCTTTATGACTAATGTTGAGTCCATGGATTATACGCACTCTCACCCTTCCACCATTGCTAGCCTCTCTAGTACCGCGCAACTTTCGCCGGTACCATATACACCCACC
This sequence comes from Triticum aestivum, assembly GCF_018294505.1. Classification (NCBI taxonomy): domain Eukaryota; kingdom Viridiplantae; phylum Streptophyta; class Magnoliopsida; order Poales; family Poaceae; genus Triticum; species Triticum aestivum. Next base: position 121,177,636 of record NC_057794.1, read on the forward strand.
ATATACCTTCCTCAAAACAGCCACCATACCTACCTATTATGGCATTTCCATAGCCATTCCGAGATATATTGCCATGCAACTTTCCATCGTTCCATTTATTATGACACGCTTCATCATTGTCATATTGCTTAGCATGATCATGTAGTTGACATCATATGTGTGGCAAAGCCACCATTGATAATTCTTTCATACATGTCACTCATGAGTCATTGCACATCCCGGTACACCGCCGGAGGCATTCATATAGAGTCATATCTTGTTCTAAGTATCGAGTTGTAATTCTTGAGTTGTAAGTAAATAAAAGTGTGATGATCATCATTATTAGAGCATTGTCCCAGTGAGGAAAGGATGATGGAGACTATGATTCCCCCACAAGTTGGGATGAGACTCCGGACGAAAAAGAAAGAAATGAGGCCAAAGAAGCCCAAATAAAAAAAGAGAAAGAAAAGAGGCCATAAAAAAGAGAAATGTCCCAAATAAAAAAATAAAAAAATGAGAGAAAAAGAGAGAAGGGGCAATGCTACTATCCTTTTACCACACTTGTGCTTCAAAGTAGCACCATGATCTTCATGATAGAGAGTCTCCTATGTTGTCACTTTCATAAACTAGTGGGAATCTTTCATTATAGAACTTGGCTTGTATATTCCAATGATGGGCTTCCTCAAATTGCCCTAGGTCTTCGTGAGCAAGCGAGTTGGATGCACGCCCATTTAGTTTCTTTTTGAGCTTTCATATATGTATAGCTCTAGTGCATCCGTTGCATGGCAATCCCTACTCACTCACATTGATATCTATTGATGGGCATCTCCATAGCCCGTTGATACGCCTAGTTGATGTGAGACTATCTTCTCCTTTTTGTCTCCTCCACAACCACCATTCTACTCCACCTATAGTGCTATGTCCATGGCTCACGCTCATGTATTGCGTGAAGATTGAAAAAGTTTGAGAACATCAAAAGTATGAAACAATTGCTTGGCTTGTCATCGGGGTTGTGCATGATTTAAATATTTTGTGTGGTGAAGATGGAGCATAGCCAGACTATATGATTTTGTAGGGATAGCTTTCTTTGGCCATGTTATTTTGAGAAGACATGATTGCTTAGTTAGTATGCTTGAAGTATTATTATTTTTATGTCAATATGAACTTTTGTATTGAATCTTATGGATCTGAATATTCATGCCACAATTTAGAAGAATTACATTGAAATTATGCCAAGTAGCACTCCGCATTAAAAATTCTGTTTTTATCATTCACCTACTCGAGGACGAGCAGGAATTAAGCTTGGGGATGCTGATACGTCTCCAACGTATCTATAATTTTTGATTGCTCCATGCTATATTATTTACTATTTTGAATGTTTATGGGCTTCATTTTCCACTTTTATATTATTTTTGGGACTAACCTATTAACCAGAGGCCCAGCCCAGATTTGTTGTTTTATGCCTATTTCAGTGTTTCGAGAAAAAGGAATATCAAACGGAGTCGAAACGGAACGAAATCAACTGGAGAAGTTATTTTTGGAAGGAAAGCAACCCAGGGAACTTGGAGTGCACGTCATGGGAGACGCGGGCTGCCCACGAGGGTGGGGGGCGCGCCCACCCCTAGGGCGTGCCCCCCTGCCTCGTGGGGCCCCTGTGGCTCCTCCGACGTACTTCCTGCACCCATATATATCGTTGTACCCTAAAACTTCCAGAACGGACAATAGATCGGGAGTTCCGCCGCCAGAAGCCTCCGTAGCCACCGAAAACCAATCTAGACCCGTTCTGGCACCCTGCAGGAGGGGGCAATCCCTCTCCGGTGGCCATCTTCATCATCCCGGTGCTCTCCATGACGAGGAGGGAGTAGTTCTCCCTCCGGGCTGAGGGTATGTACCAGTAGCTATGTGTTTGATCTCTCTCTCTCGTGTTCTTGAGATGATACGATCTTGATGTATCACGAGCTTTTCTATTATATTTGGATCCTATGATGTTTCTTCCCCCCCTCTACTCTCTTGTAATGGATTGAGTTTCCCCTTTGAAGTTATCTTATCGGATTGAGTCTTTAAAGATTTAAGAACACTTGATGTATGTCTTGTCGTGCGTATCTGTGGTGACAATGGGATACCACGTGATTCACTTGATGTATGTTTTGGTGATTGCTACGTCTTGAGATTGCTTTGGTTTTACCCGAAGAGGAAGGGATGATGCAGTAGAGTAGTGTAAGTATTTCCCTCAGTTTTTGGGAACCAAGGTATCAATCCAGTAGGATCCCACGCTCAAGTCCCTCGTACCTGCACAAAGCGATAGCTACTCGCAACCAACGCGATTAGGGGTTGTCAAGCCCTTCACGGTCACTTACGAGAGTGAGATCTGATAGATAGAATATTTTTGGTATTTTTGATATAAAGATGCAAAGTAAAAAGTAAAAGCAAAGTAAATAGCAAAACAATATAAAAGTGATGGAGATTGATATGATGAGAATAGACCCGAGGGCGATAGGTTTCACTAGTGGCTTCTCTCAAGAGCATAAGTATTCTACGGTGGGTGAACAAATTACTGTTGAGCAATTGATAGAATTGAGCATAATTATGAGAATATCTAGGCATGATCATGTATATAGGCATCACGTCCGTGACAAGTAGATCGAAACGATTCTGCATATACTACTATTACTCCACTCATCGACCGCTATCCAGCATGCATCTAGAGTATTAAGTTAAAAACAGAGTAACGCCTTAAGCAAGATGACATGATGTAGAGAGATAAATTCATGCAATATGAAATAAACCCCATCTTGTTATCCTCGATGGCAACGATACAATACGTGCCTTGCTGCCCCTTCTGTCACTGGGTAAGGACACCGCAAGATCGAACCCAAAGCTAAGCACTTCTCCCATGACAAGAACTACCAATCTAGTTGGCCAAACCAAACGGATAATTCGAAGAGACTTGCAAAAATAACCAATCATGCATAAAAGTATTCAGAGAAGATTCAAATATTATTCATAGATAGACTTGATCATAAACCCACAATTCTTCTGTCTCAACAAACACACCGCAAAAAGAAGATTACATCGAATAGATCTCCACAAGAGAGGGGGAGAACTTTGTATTGAGATTCAAAGAGAGAGAAGAAGCCATCTAGCTACTAACTATGGACCCGAAGGTCCGAGGTAAACTACTCACACTTCATCGGAGAGGCTATGATGATGTAGAAGCCCTCCGTGATGACGGTCCTCTTCCGCGGAGCTCCGGAACATGCCCCAAGATGGGATCTCGTGGATACAGAAAGTTGTGGCGGTGGAATTAGGTTTTTGGCTCCTCGTTTGATCGTTTGGGGGCACGTGTGTATATATAGGAGGAAGGAGTACGTCAGTGGAGCATCGAGGGGCCCACGAGGCAGGGGGCGCGCCCTAGGGGGGTGCACCCCACACCCTCGTGAACACCTCTTTGCTTCCTTGCAGTAGGGTCCAAGTCTCCTGGATCACGTTCGGTGAGAAAACCACTTTCCCAAAGATTTTATTCCGTTTGGACTCCGTTTGATATTCCGTTTATCTAAAACACTGAAATAGGCAAAAAATAGCAATTCTGGGTTGGGCCTCCGGTTAATAGGTAGTCCCAAAAATAATATAAAAGTGGAAAATAAAGCCCAATATAGTCCAAAATAGTAGATAATATAGCATGGAGCAATAAAAAATTATAGATACATTGGAGACGTATCAGGCATCCCCAAGCTTAATTCCTGCTCGTCCTCGAGTAGGTAAATGATAAAAAGAGAAGTTTTGATGCGGAGTGCTACTTGGCATAATTTCAATGTAAATCTTCTTAATTGTGGTATGAATATTCAGATTAGAAAGATTCAAGACAAAAGTTTATATTGACATAGAAAATAATAATACTTCAAGCATACTAACAAAGCAATTATGTCTTCTCAAAATAACATGGCCAAAGAAAGTTATCCCTACAAAATCATATAGTCTGGCTATGCTCCATCTTCCCCACACAAAGTATTTAAATCATGCACAACCCCGATGACAAGCCAAGCAATTGTTTCATACTCTAACTTTTTCAAAAAAAATTCAATCTTCACGCAATACATGAGCGTGAGCCATGGATATAGCACTATAGGTGGAATAGAATGGTGGTTGTGGAGAAGACAAAAAGGAGAAGATAGTCTCGCATCGACTAGGCGTATCAACGGGCTATGGAGATGCCCGTCAATAGATATCAATGTGAGTGAGTAGGGATTTCCATGCAACGGATGCACTAGAGCTATAACTATATGAAAGCTCCAAAAGAAACTAAGTGGGTGTGCATCCAACTTGCTTGCTCATGAAGACCTAGGGCAATTTTAGGAAGCCCATCATTGGAATATACAAGCAAAGTTCTATAATGTAAAATTCCCACTAGTATATGAAAGTGATAACATGAGAGACTCTCTATTATGAAGATCATGGTGCTACTTTGAAGCACAAGTGTGGTAAAAGGATAGTAGCATTGTCCCTTCTCTCTTTTTCTCTCATTTTTTATTTTTTATTTTTTTATTTGGGCATTTTCTTCTTTTTATGGCCTCCTTTTTTTATTTGGGCTTCTTTGGCCTCTTTTTTTTCGTCCAGAGTCTCATCCCGACTTCTGGGGGAATCATAGTCTCCATCATTCTTTCCTCACTGGGACAATGCTCTAATAATGATGATCATCACACTTTTATTTTTCTTATAACTCAACAATTACAACTTGATACTTAGAACAAAATATGACTCTATGTGAATGCATCCGGCGGTGTAGCGGGATATGCAATATGACAATGATGAATGTGTCATGAACGGAACGGTGGAAAGTTGCATGGCAATATATCTCAGAATGGCTATGGAAATGCCATAATAGGTAGGTATGGTGGCTGTTTTGAGGAAGGTATATGGTAGGTGTATGATACCGGTGAAAGTTGTGCGGTATTAGAGAGGCTAGCAAGGGTGGAAGGGTGAGAGTGCATATAATCCATGGACTCAACATTAGTCATAAAGAACTCATATACTTATTGCAAAAATTTAGAAGTTATCAAAGCAAAGTATTACGCGCATGCTCCTAGGGGGATAGATTGGTAGGAAAAGACCATCGCTCGTCCCCGACCGCCACTCATAAGGAAGACAATCAATAAATAAATCATGCTCCGACTTCATCACATAACGGTTCACCATACGTGCATGCTACGGGAATCACAAACTTTAACACAAGTATTCTTTAAATTCACAACTACTCAACTAGCATGACTTTAATATTATCACCTCCATATCTCAAAACAATTATCATGCTTCAATCTTTTCTTAGTATTCAACACACTCAAAAGAAAGTTTCACAAATCTTGAATACCAAGCATATTATTATTAGGAAAATTACCATGCTATGAAGAGACTCTCGAATTAATTTGAGTGAAGCATGGGAGATCAATAGTTTCTTTAAAACATATCCACCACCGTGCTCTAAAAGATCTAAGTGAAGCACATAGAGGAAAATTATAACGCTCAAAAGATATAAGTGAAGCCCATAGAGCAAAATTATCTAGCTCGAAAGATATAAGTGAAGCACATAGAGCAAAACTACTTAGCTCAAAAGATATAAGTGAAGCACAAAGAGCAAAATTATCTAGATCAAAAGATATAAGTGAAGCACATAGAGCAAAACTACTTAGCTCAAAAGATATAAGTGAAGCACATAGAGTATTCTATCAAATTTTAATTCATGTATGGCTCTCTCAAAATGTGTGTACAGCAAGGATGATTGTGGCATACTAACAAACAAATACACAAATAATACAAGACGCTCCAAGCAAAACACATATCATGTTGGTGAATAAAAATATAGCTCCAAGTAAATTGCCGATGGAAGTGGACGAAAGAGGGGATGCCTTCCAGGGCATCCCCAAGCTTTGACTTTTTGGTGTCCTTGGATTATCTTGGGGGTGCCATGGGCATCCCCAAGCTTAGGCTATTGCCACTCCTTGTTCCATGATCCATCAAAAGAATTCACTCAAAACTTGAAAACTTCACAACACAAAACTCAAAATAGAAAACTCGTGAGCTCCGTTAGTGAAAGAAAACAAAAGACCACTTCAAGGTACTGTAATGAACTCATTATTTATTTATATTGGTGTTAAACCTACTGTATTCCAACTTCTCTATGGATTATAAACTATTTTACTTGCCTTAGATTCATCAAAATAAGCAAACAACACACGAAAAACAGAATCTGTCAAAAACAGAACAGTCTGTAGTAATCTGTAACTAGCGCAAGATCTGGAACCCCAAAAATTCTAAAATAAAATGCTGGACGTGAGGAATTTATCTATTAATAATCTTCAAAAAGAATTAACTAAATATCACTCTTCAAATAAAAATAACAGCAGTTCTCGTGAGCGCTAAAGTTTCTGTTTTTTACAGCAACTTCAACAAGACTTTCCCCAAGTCTTCCCAACGGTTCTACTTGGCACAAACACTAATTAAACACAAAAAACACAACCAAAACAGAGGCTAAATAATTTATTTATTACTAAACAGGATCAAAAAGCAAGGAATAAAAATAAAATTGGGTTGCCTGCCAACAAGCGCTATCGTTTAACGCCCGTAGCTAGGCATAACAAGCAAGGATAGATCTAGGTATTGCCATCTTTGGTAGGCAATCCATAAGTGGCTCTCATGATAGTTTCATATTGTAATTTTATTTTCTTTCTTGGAAAGTGTTCCATTCCCTTTTTTAATGGAAATTGAAATCTAATATTCCCTTCCATTATATCAATAATCGCACCAACCGTTCTAAGGAAAGGTCTACCAAGAATATTAGGGCAAGAAGGATTGCAATCTATATCAAGAACAATAAAATCTACGGGCACATAATTCCTATTTGCAACAATAAGAACATCATTAATTATTCCCATAGGTTTCTTAATAGTGGAATCCTCAAGATGCAAGTTGAGAGAGCAATCATCAAAATTACAGAAATCTAGTAAATCACACAAAGTCTTGGGAATAGTAGAGACACTAGCACCCAAATCACACAAAGCATAGAACACATGATCTTTAATTTTAATTTTAATAGTTTGTTCCCACTCATCATAGAGTTTTCTAGGGATAGAAACTTTCAACTCAAGTTTTTCTTCATAAGATTGCATCAAGGCATCAACAATATGTTCGGTGAAGGCTTTATTTCGACTATAAGCATGTGGAGAATTTAGCACGGATTGCAACAAGGAAATACAATCAATCAAAGAGCAATTTTCATAATTAAATTCCTTGAAATCCAATATTGTGGGTTTAGCAACATCTAGATTTTTATTTCTTTCTATCCCACTTTCATCAATTTCATCATTAAGATCTAAACACTCCGAATTTGTAAAACGCCTTCTAGGTAAACGAAGATCATATTCAGTTTCATCAAGATTCATATTGAAAAATAAAGATTTAATTGGAGACACATCAATAACTTTTAGATCTTCATCTTGATTTTCATAGGAATTGGAAGAACACGCTTTAATAAAGACATCTTTGGAAGCACACATCCTAGCGTTTCTTTCCTTACACTCATCAATTGAAATTCTCATGGCTTTTAGAGACTCATTAACATCATGCTTAGGTGGAATAGACCTAAGTTTCAAAGCATCAACATCAAGAGCAATTCTATCAACGTTCCTAGCCAAATCATCAATCTTAAGCAATTTTTCTTCAATCATAGCATTAAAATTCTTTTGCGAAGAAAAAATTCTTTAATATTAGATTCAAAATCAGAGGGCATCTTATTATAATTTCCATAAGAGTTGTTGTAGGAATTCCCATAATTATTAGAAGGATTACTAGGATATGGCCTAGGATTAAAATTCCCTCTATAAGCGTTGTTACCAAAATTATTCCTACCAACAAAATTCACATCCATAGATTCATTATTATTCTCAATCAAAGTAGCCAAAGGCGTATCATTAGGATCAGAAGAAACACTCTTGGTAGCAAATAATTTCGTAAGTTCATCCATCTTCCCACTCAACACATTAATTTCTTCTATCGCATGCACTTTTTTATTAGAAGTTCTTTCAGTGTGCCATTGAGAATAATTAACCATAATATTATCTAGGAGTTTAGTAGCATCTCCTAAAGTGATTTCCATAAAAGCGCCTCCCGCGGCCGAATCTAAAAGATTTCTAGAAGCTAAATTCAATCCGGCATAAAATTTTTGTATAATCATCCACAAATTCAAACCATGAGTAGGGCAATTGCGTATCATTAATTTCATTCTCTCCCAAGCTTGTGCAACATGTTCATGATCAAGTTGTTTAAAAGTTCATTATATCGTTTCTAAGAGAGATGATTTTAGCGGGAGGAAAATACTTAGAGATAAAAGCATCTTTGCATTTGTTCCATGAATCAATACTATTCTTAGGCAAAGACGAAAACCAAGCTTTAGCACGATCTCTAAGCGAAAAAGGAAATAGCTTCAATTTGGCAACATCATTATTGACGTCTTTTTTCTTTTGCATATCACATAAATCAACGAAGCTATTCAGATGAGTAGCGGAATCTTCACTAGGAAGGTCGGCGAATTGATCTTTCATCACAAGATTCAACAAAGCAGTATTAATTTCACAAGATTCAGCATCGGTAAGAGGAGAAATCGGAGTGCTAAGTAAATCATTATTATTGGTATTGGTGAAGTCACACAATTTAGTAGTATCTTGAGCCATCGCGACAAGCAAGCAATCTAACACACGAGCAAACAAAAAGCAAACGGGTAAAAAGAGGCAAATAGTGAGGGAGTATAGGGAGAGAGAGGGCGATTAAAACAGCAAGGGTGAATTGGGGGAGAGGAAAATGAGAGGCAAATGGCAAATAATGTAATGCGAGAGATAGGGATTGTGATGGGTACTTGGTATATTGACTTTTTGCGTAGACTCCCTAGCAACGGCGCCAGAAATCCTTCTTGCTATGTCTTGAGCTTGCTTGGTTTTCCCCAAAGAGTAAGGGATGATGCAGCAGAGTAGCGTAAGTATTTCCCTTAGTTTTTGAGAACCAAGGTATCAATCCAGTAGGAGCCCACGCTCAAGTCCCTCGTACATGCACAAAGCGATAGCTACTCGCAACCAACGCGATTAGGGGTTGTCAAGCCCTTCACGGTCACTTACGAGAGTGAGATCTGATAGATAGAATATTTTTGGTATTTTTGATATAAAGATGAAAAGTAAAAAGTAAAAGCAAAGTAAATAGCAAAACGATATAAAAGTGATGGAGATTGATATGATGAGAATAGACCCGGGGGCCATAGGTTTCACTAGTGGCTTCTCTCAAGAGCATAAGTATTCTACGGTGGGTGAACAAATTACTGTTGAGCAATTGATAGAATTGAGCATAATTATGAGAATATCTAGGCATGATCATGTATATAGGCATCACGTCCGTGACAAGTAGATCAGAACGATTCTGCATATACTACTATTACTCCACTCATCGACCGCTATCCAGCATGCATCTAGAGTGTTAAGTTAAAAACAGAGTAACGCCTTAAGCAAGATGACATGATGTAGAGAGATAAATTCATGCAATATGAAATAAACCCCATCTTGTTATCCTTGATGGCAATGATACAATACGTGCCTTGCTGCCCCTTCTGTCACTGGGTAAGGACACCGCAAGATCGAACCCAAAGCTAAGCACTTCTCCCATGGCAAGAACTACCAATCTAGTTGGCCAAACCAAACGGATAATTCGAAGAGACTTGCAAAGATAACCAATCATGCATAAAAGAATTCAGAGAAGATTCAAATATTATTCGTAGATAGACTTGATCATAAACCCACAATTCATCGGTCTCAACAAACACACCGCAAAAAGAAGATTACATCGAATAGATCTCCACAAGAGAGGGGGAGAAATTTGTATTGAGATTCAAAGAGAGAGAAGAAGCCATCTAGCTACTAACTATGGACCCGAAGGTCTAAGGTAAACTACTCACACTTCATCGGAGAGGCTATGATGATGTAGAAGCCCTCCGTGATGACAGTCCTCTTCCGGCGAAGCTCCGGAACAGGCCCCAAGATGGGATCTCGTGGATACAGAAAGTTGCGGCGGTGGAATTAGGTTTTTGGCTCCTATTCTGATCATTTGGGGGTATGTGTGTATATATAGGAGGAAGGAGTATGTCAGTGGAGCACCGAGGGGCCCATGAGGCAGGGGGGCGCCCTAGGGGGGGCGCCCCCCACCCTCGTGAACACCTCTTTCCTTCCTTGCAGTAGGGTCCAAGTCTCCTGGATCACGTTCGGTGAGAAAATCACGTTCTCGAAGATTTTATTCCGTTTGGACTCCGTTTGATATTCCGTTTATCTGAAACACTGAAATAGGCAAAAAAACAGCAATTCTGGGCTGGGCCTCCGGTTAATAGGTTAGTCCCAAAAATAATATAAAAGTGGAAAATAAAGCCCAATATAGTCCAAAACAGTAGATAATATTGCATGGAGCAATCAAAAATTATAGATACGTTGGAGACGTATCACTGATCAACTTGCGGGTTCCGCCCATGAACCTATGCATAGGGGTTGGCACACATTTTCGTCGTGATTCTCCGGTAGGAACTTTGGGGCACTCTTTGAGGTCCTATGTGTTGGTTGAATAGATGAATCTGAGATTGTGTGATGCATATCGTATAATCATACCCACGGATACTTGAGGTGACATTGGAGTATCTAGGTGACATTAGGGTTTTGGTTGATTTATGTCTTAAGGTGTTATTCTAGTACGAACTCTAGGGCTGTTTGTGACACTTATAGGAATAGCCCACCGGACTGATTGGAAAGAATAACTTTGAGGTGGTTTCATACCCTACCATAATCTCTTCGTTCGTTCTCCGCTATTAGTGACTTTGGAGTAACTCTTTGTTGCATGTTGAGGGATAGTTATGTGATCCAATTATGTTAGTATTGTTGAGGGAACTTACACTAGCGAAAGTATGAGCCCTAGACCTTATTTCAACACATTGGAATACCACTTACGCTCACTTTTACCATTAGTTACCTTGCTGTTTTTATATTTTCAGATTACAAAAACTATTATCTACTATCCATATACCACTTGTATCACCATCTCTTCGCCGAACTAGTGCACCTATACAATTTACCATTGTATTGGGTGTGTTGGGGACACAAGAGACTCTTTGTTATTTGGTTGCAGGGTTGCTTGAGAGAGACCATCTTCATCCTACACCTCCTACGGATTGATAAACCTTAGGTCATCCACTTGAGGGAAATTTGCTACTGTCCTACAAACCTCTGCACTTGGGGCCCAACAACGTCTACAAAAAGAAGGTTGTGTAGTAGACATCAGCCCCTAGTGTGGTTGAGCCGCGTCTTGGGGCGTGCCATAGTTGTGCCCCCCTCCCCACCTGTGCCCATGGTATTTTAAATGCGTAATTGTGTACGCGTGGCACGGATTTCGCCGTTTGGATGGGACTGGGGTGGGGGCCGCATTGCTATGCGATCTCGGAACGTGCCAGGCGGTCTTGTTGCTGATTACTCCGGGCGCGCTTGAAGGTGTCTGGGTCTTTAATCACCGAATTGGTGGACTGCCTTAAGAGGCTGCTTTGCGCTTCTGCTGCGAGGGCCGCAGTGTGCTCCTCCATGCAGAGAGAGCGCTCTGTGTTTCCATTGACTGTGATGACCCCCCGAGGTCCTGGCATCTTGAGCTTGAGGTATGCATAATGCGGTACCACATTGAATCTCGCAAATGCGGTTCGCCCGAGCAGTGCATGATAGCCGTTGCGGAACAGGACTATATCGAAGATTAACTCCTCGCTTCGGAAGTTATCCGGGGATCCGAAGACCACTTCTAGTGTGACTGAGCCTGTGCAATGGGCCTCTACACCTGGTATGACGCCTTTGAAGGTCGTTTTTGTGGGTTTGATCCTTGAGGGATCTATACCCATTTTGCGCACTGTGTCTTGATAAAGCAGGTTCAGGCTGCTGCCGCCATCCATAAGGACTTGAGTGAGGTGAAATCCATCAATGATTGGGTCTAGGACCACTGCGGCGAATCCGCCATGATGGATACTAGTGGGGTGGTCCCTGTGATCGAAGGTGATCGGACAAGAGGACCATGGGTTGAACTTTGGGGCGACTGGCTCCAACGCATATACGCCCCGTAGCGCACGCGTCTGCTCCCTCTTGGGGATGTGGCTTGCGTATATCATGTTCACCGTCCGCACTTGTGGGCGGAACCTCTTCTGTCCTTCGGTGTTTAGCTGACGGGGCTCCTCCTCGTCATTGCTATGTGACCCCTTATCTTTGTTTTCGGCATTTAACTTGCCGACCTGCTTGAACACCCAACAATCCCTGTTGGTGTGGTTGGCTGGCTTGTCGGGGGTGCCGTGTATTTGACACGAGTGGTCGAGTATACGGTCCAAACTGGACGGGCCCGGAGTGCTTCTTTTGAATGGCTTTTTCCGCTGACCGGGTTTAGAGCCTTTAAATCCGGCATTGACTATCGTATCCTCGGTATTGTCGTTGTTGATGCGGCGCTTGTGTTTGTTGCGACGTGACCTGCCATTGCCGTCCTTGGTATACGAAGTACCATGGTTCTTTGATATGTTATTGCTGCGAGCCAGCCAGCTGTCCTCTCCCGCACAAAAGCGGGTCATGAGTGTCATGAGAGCTGCCATAGATTTCGGCTTTTCCTGGCCAAGGTGCCGGGCGAGCCACTCATCGCGGATGTTGTGCTTAAAAGCTGCTAGGGCCTCTACGTCCGGACAGTCGACGATTTGATTTTTCTTTGTCGGGAATCGTGTCCAGAATTGCCTGGCCGATTCCTCTGGATGCTGAATTATGTGGCTCAAGTCATCGGCATCTGGTGGTCGCACATAAGTGCCCTGGAAGTTGTCGAGGAATGCGGCTTCCAGATATTCCCAACAGCCAATGGACTATGCTGGCGAGCTGTTGAGCCAATGCCGAGCTGGTCCTTTGAGTTTGAGTGGGAGGTATTTGATGGCGTGTAGATCGTCACCGCGGGCCATGTGGATGTGCAGGAGGAAATCCTCGATCCATACTGCAGGATCTATTGTGCTGTCGTATGATTCGATATTTACGGGTTTGAAACCCTCTGGGATTTGGTGATCCATTACTTCGTCTGTGAAGCATAGGGGGTGTGCAGCACCTCTGTACTGGGCTATATCACGACACAGCTCAAATGAGTCTTGTCAGCTGTGTTCGGCCCGGCCGGACTTACTTTTACTGCATCCGGCGTGACGGTTATTGTCTCGCGTAGTGGCGTGCCCTCGCGATCCGTAGATCGATCTTGCGTGTTTTGCTTTGTCCTCCAATATGTCGCGCAAGTCTGGTGTATTTCGCCATGTCCTGACATTTTTATTTGAGTGACGTCGGGGTGCGGGCTGAGATTTTGGCTGAAATGCCTCTCTGTCGCGGCCACGAGGTGGCCGATCAGTCGCGTCATATGCAGGAGATGTAGGTTTTGGTGCTTCCTCCTCCAGTCAGGGTAGCAACCTGCGCTTTGGGTAACTCTTGGAGGGACGTTCGAGTTTATATTCCTCGGCCGCAAGGATTTCAGTCCATCTGTCAGCTAGCAAATCTTGATCAGCTTGAAGCCGCCGTTGCTTTTTCTTAAGGCTATTTGCCGTGGCTATAAGTCGGCGCTTGAAGCGCTCTTGTTCGACGGGATCCTCGGGCACGACAAATTCGTGATCGTCGAGGCTTGCCTCGTCTTCGGAGGGAGGCATGTAATTATCATCCTCCGCCTCTCCATCTGCCACTCTCTCGGGAGGGCTGGCTTCTCCATCCTCCTGCTCTACATCTTGCTGGAGGGGATTGTTATTATCTTCGGCACTATTCGGAGTGCTATTATCTCCTGTGCCGGTGTCACCGCTTTTGCTTTGGCGAGACTTAGAGTGGCGCCGCTGACGTCTGCGCTTGGGTTGCTTCTTGGAGGGGTCATCCTCCGCTGTCCCGTCGCCATTGCCTTCTTTGGGTGTGTCCACCATATATATGTCATATGACGAGGTGGCTGTCCAGTGCCCTGTGGGCAGTGGTTCTTGTTCGCCTCCTGCATCGTCGTCCATGCCGTCGATGTCTTCGGAGTCAAAGTCAAGCATGTCGGTCAAATCGTCGACAGTGGCTACTAAATGGGTGGTGGGTGGGCGGCGAATTTCTTCGTCATCCACATCAAAATCCTGCCGGACATAGTTCGGCCAGGACTCTCCCGACAAGGAGAGAGACCTTAATGAGTTCAGTATGTCGCCGAAGGGCGGGTGTTGAAAAATATCCGCGGAGGTAAACTCCATGATTGGCGCCCAGTCAGATTCGGTAGGCACGAGCGCAGGCGGTTCGGAGTCCGTGGCCGGGGAAGAATCCGGTAGTTCGGCGTCACGGCTCCTGTGAAGGGTAAGGTCGATACTCGGCTCGATCGCCAATGAGAGTGCGGCCACTGTGGCGAGGTCTATCCACCTGTCTATGGATGGTGCAACTGGCTCCGAATTGAGGGTCGGAGCGGTTGCCGGCACGATCTCCTGAACACTGTCCGGTGGCAGAGCTAAATCATGCTCATCGTGACTGTGTGGCGCACTAGGCAGGGGCTCGAATCCGTCGAAGATCAAGTCTCCGCGGATATTGGCCGTGTAGTTTAATCTTCCAAACCTGACCTGGTGGCTAGTGTAACGCCCCAAGACCGGAGCTTCAGGTGCCTTCCATGTTTTCCGGGTTTCGTCGTGTGTTTTGTTTTGTCTGTTGCATTCATCTTTGCATCTTGTGCATTGCATCATGTCATCATGCCATTATTATTTCAACCATTTCAAAACTCTTTTAAATAAATCGTATGGATCTTCGATCCATTTAAATCGAGGGAAGGATGACTTCTCTTTATAACATATCCTCCCGATATTAGAGAGCTATGTTAAATATGCCATTTTCGGAATCACCCTCAAACACACTTGCAGTTAAATTATATGCCTTTCATAATTTCCTTTCCAACCTTCTCCAAACCCTATGCCCAATTATTTCCCTAACCTTTGCTCTTTCTCCTTTTCTCCTTCCTTTTTTCTGTAAGAGAAGAGAAGTGAGGAGAGAGGGAGCCCAGCTACCAACCCATTTTGGCCCAAGGCCCAGCCACCCCCACCAGCTCCATAACCCTAGCTACCCCGATCCCCTCCACTCGATCTCCATCTCTCCCTCTCGTTCCTGTCCGCCGCCACACACGCACGCCAGGAGGAGCGACGCTCGATCCTCTCGTCTCTCTTCTTCCCTCGCGCCGCAGGAGAGGCCTCTGCGTGATCCCATCCTCCCCGACGCCCTCTCCTACCTCGCGCCATGTTTTGCCCCGCCACGAATGCCCAGAAGACCTCACGGTTTCCTCCCCCAGACTTCATCGTCCGCTCGAGAGGAGCTCGTGGCTGCCCGACGGTGGAGCTCCTCCGGCCATGGCGCCCGCGCTGGCGACCCTGCAGGTCGCTGCCCCGCTCCCTCATCCCGTGTCACTGGAGCCCAGCAGGTCGACGACCGCTCCTCCTCTTCCTCGCGTCGCCCTCCGCCGTCAAGTGCCATCCCCGTCCGGATCCGTCAGGCCCTGCCATGGCTGCGCCGCCCTAGGACTTCGTCGGCCTCCTGTCCCGACGTGACCTGTTGTTGGCCTCGGCAAGGCCAGCGCCTCCTCCTCCTTTCCTCGTCCATGCTGGTAGCGGCCTCCCACGCCCCAGCATTGTCACCTCCTGGAACCGCTGGTTCTCCTCGTCACCGAGCCGTGCGCCTTCTCCTCGCCCTGCCCCCATGTCCAGTGTGTGCGCCATCGCCTACTTGCTGCCGCCCGCCTGAGGTCCTTTCGTCTCGCTGGGTTTTGGATTGGCAAGAACGACATGCCAAGACCCGTACCCGGACCGTCAAGCACCTTCTCCAAGGAGTTTGCCAAGTACCATGACATTACGACCCTCGAACGCGTCAAGTACCACTACTGTCAAGTACCCCTTCGGATGTGCCAAGTTCGTCTACACAAAAACGCCAAGTACCACTCATGTCGGCAAGACCCGCAAGTCGGACCCCGAACGATCGACGTCTCGTGGACCGTGTACAACTACCGTCGCCCCGAAGACGTTGGAGTCATCAAGTACCTCTTCGAACGAACGCGAACGACTACCGTCGCAAGAACGGGACCAGAAAGTCCGAAGACCCCAAGTACCACAACACGATGACATGAACGACTATGGAAACTCGTGCAACGATAAACATGTACCACTACCATCGCCGAGATCGTGAGAACCTCTACCCTCGACCCTAGAGCGTGCGAGAACGACTACTTCCACTACCGCCGTCGCAAGAACGTCTACTTCCTCTACTTTGCACCGAACGAGAACTGTCCCGCTTGCACGCTTCGGAGGTATAACCTCGAGTCGACATCCGCAAACGAATGCTTGTGATGTTTGAAATGCTCGCGTTTGCACCGTGCCCGACGTGTTTCTTGCATGTTCCCTATTGCCATACCGTCGACTCATGGGACACCCGGTATCCGGGAGCGCCCCACCATCTTTTGCACGCATCCGCACAGTTCTTCTTTGCATTGGTATCTCAATCGAGTTACCGGAACCGGAACGTTGCCGTGGCACCGTTTTTGTTATCGTCGCCGTGGCACCTTTTCTTTCCACCACGGTGACAAATGCTTCATAATGCTCTTGTCAACTTTTAATAAAAATTGCATAAAACTTGCACATGTCATCCGCATCATGATAACAACAATTAAAATGTTTAAAATTGTTGTTTGCTTTAAATTGCTAATGCATATGGGGATTTACCGGATTTGTTGTTTGTTATATCCGGCCCCATTTAAACTGTTTAAATGGTATAGTTTTGTTATGCTTCACCTCTTGCCATGTTAACCAACATTTAATATTGTTGAGTACCTAACCGAGAGTGAACTAAATAATTGATGCGGTTTTCCGTCAATATGCAACAGAGTTGCATATTGAGCTCCACTTAATTTGTAGGATTGCTTGTGCACTTTGCCATGCCATGCTTCATTAAACCGGACATGCATCATACTTATTGTGCATCATGCCATGTTTTTGTGATGGTTGTTTATTATGTTGTTTTGCTTCTTTCCGATGTTGCTTCTTCGGGTTAGTTTCGATAACGTCGCGTTTGTGAGGATTCGTTCGACTATGTCTGTTTGTCTTCTTCATGGACACGTTCTTCTTCATTGCGGGATCTCAGGCAAGATGACCATACCCTCGAAATCACTTCTATCTTTGCTTGCTAGTTGCTCGATCTGTTGCTATGCCTATGCCGCGATACCTACCACTTGCTATATCATGCCTCCCATATTGCCATGTTAAGCCTCTAACCCACCTTGTCCTAGCAAACCGTTGTTTGGCTATGTTACCGCTTTGCTCAGCCCCTCTTATAGCGTTGCTAGTTGCAGGTGAAACTGGAGTTTGTTCCTTGTTGGAACATGGATATTTGTTGGGATATCACAATATTTCTTATTTTAATTAATGCATCTATATACTTGGTAAAGGGTGGAAGGCTCGGCCTTATGCCTGGTGTTTTGTTCCACTCTTTCCACCCTAGTTTCCGTCATACCGGTGTTATGTTCCTTGATTTTGTGTTCCTTACGCGGTTGGGCTATAATAGGAACCCCTTGACAGTTCGCCTTGAATAAAACTCCTCCAGCAAGGCCCAACATTGGTTTCACCATTTGCCACCTAGCCTTTTTCCCTTGGGTTCTGCAGACTCAAGGGTCATCTTTATTTAACCCCCCCCCCCCCCCCGGGGCCAGTGCTTCTCTAAGTGTTGGTCCGAAACGGGCAGCCTGCGGGGCCACCTCGGGGAAACTTGAGGGTTGGTTTTACTTGTAGCTTGACCTATCCGGTGTTGCCCTGAGAACGAGATATGTGCAGCTCCTATCGGGATTGTCGGCGCATCGGGCGGCTTTGCTGGTCTTGTTTTACCATTGTAGAAATGTCTTGTAACTGGGATTCCGAGTCTGGTCGGGTCTTCCTGGGAGAAGGAATATCCTTCGTTGACCGTGAGAGCTTGTGATGGGCTAAGTTGGGACACCCCTGCAGGGTTTTGAACTTTTGAAAGCCGTGCCCGCGGTTATGGGCAGATGGGAATTTGTTAATGTCCGGTTGTAGAGAACTTGTCACTTAACTTAATTAAAATGCATCAACCGCGTGTGTAGCCGTGATGGTCTCTTCTTGGCGGGGTCCGGGAAGTGAACACGGTGTTGGAGTTATGCTTGAACGTAAGTAGTTTCAGGATCACTTCTTGATCACTTCTAGTTCAGAACGTGCTTTGCCTTCTCTTCTCGCTCTCATTTGCGTAAGTTAGCCACCATATATGCTTAGTGCTTGCCGCAGCTCTACCTAACAACTTTTCCCTACCCATAAGCTTAAATAGTCTTGATCGCGAGAGTGTGAGATTGCTGAGTCCCCGTGACTCACAGATTACTTCCAAAACCAGCTTGCAGGTGCCGATGTTATCATACAGGTGACACAACCAAGCTCAAGGAGGAGCCCGATGAAGATCGTGTTCATTGTGTTGTTTCGTTTCCAGTTGATCAGTAGTGGAGCCCAGTCGGGACGATCGGGGATCTGTAGCATTAGGGGTAGTCTTCTTTTATTTTGGTTCCGTAGTCGGACCTTGATTGTATCTGGATGATGTAATGTTTTATTCATTTATTGTGTGAAGTGGCAATTGTAAGCCAACTCTGTACCTCTTTCCTATTCAGTACATGGGATGTGTAAAGATTACCCCTCTTGCGACATTGCCTACAATGCGGTTATGCCTCTAAGTCATGCTCCGACACGTGGGAGATATAGCCGCATCATGGGTGTTACAAGTTGGTATCAGAGCCTTCCCCGACTTAGGAGCCCCCTGCTTGATCGAATCGTTGGCGTTGTTGAGTCTGGAAAAATGTTTTGAGTCTTATAGGATTATATATATCGGAGAGTAGGATTCTTTTTACTCCTCAGTCCCTTCGTCGCTCTGGTGAGGCATCCTGACGTAGAGTTTTGACTCTTCTCTTCTCAAATTTCACTACTTTTTTTAGGATCACGCGGGTATCTTGGAATCGTTCCGATGGTTTTGTGATGAGAACATTGTTCTTGGTGCCTCTTGACATTTAGGGGTTGTGGCAGTGTCCCGGGGAGTTGAGCTCCGAGATGTTGTCGTCACAATTTTATCGTTGCAGTTCTGGAATACCTGAGTTTCGCTGACATCGAAAATCTCTTTTATGCAGTTGTCGGTGAGATAAGCTCGACGCCACCCAGTACTGGGGCAGGAGTTCGGGAGTATTGCCATAACTCGTATAACGGATGCTTTTTGAAGGTTGAGGTAAATGATTTCCGAAGGTTTCTTGGTTATGTGTTGAAGGATGGATACAGCTGGATGTAGGATTAGTTAGTTTTGGGTGAGATATTATGCTTCCCCTGTATCCACAACACCCGATTGCATAACCAGAAAGTTTCAGGAGTTTATAAGTGGGAATTCAAGTAGCTCCTAGGATATCTTTCTGACAGATGCATGATATGAGATTGGGGTTCGACGTCTAGTGGTCCGCCCATCCACAGTTGGTTTTACAGTGGTCTCGTTGTGTCTTAAAGAGTCCTTGGCTATGCTGACTCGGGGACGCTTCATATGTCATGTGCACTGCCTTGTACATGATGGTGCTGTACGATCGAGCCCGTGTGGGCCCCACCACAAAAACTTCGGACGAAATCTCTATCATATGTTTGTTCCGGCTTATTCTGGAAGCCAATCCTTTGTTTTGTTTTTGAGTTGTGGTATTCGAGTTGCTTCGAAGTCAAGTGTTGATTTCATACCTTTCCTAAGCGGTATTCTCATATCCCTATGTGAATACTAATCCTTCTTATTTATCGAGATTGTCATCCAAATTCTGTTTCCAACTGGTGCGCTTCTCTTCGAGATGATCCCATCATTCTCCCCATCCGCAAGATCAATTCTAAGTCTTCTCAACGGTGTTTGTTTCATCCGTCCCCAAGTTGCCTTTGTTTTCCCGCCCTCCCACCCTTTTCCTTCAAGGAATCAGATTTCTAAATCAACTATCAATTTTATTCATGTGAAGTCTCTTCATCCTTTTCTTTCAAGTTTCGATCCGGTGATTTATCGTGGAGATTCTAACGGAGCTTCAAGTTCGTCATTCGTCATTCTTTTCTTCTCCGGTGGATTCAATTGGGTAAATCGATACAGTTGGGTACACCTTCTATCACAGATCCGAAGGCAAGACATTCGTTGCTAAGAATGGATCCTTTCTAGAGAAGGAGTTTCTCTCGAAAGAAGTGAGTGGGAGGAAAGTAGAACTTGATGAGGTAACTGTACCTGCTCCCTTATTGGAAAGTAGTTCATCACACAAATCTGTTCCTATGACTCCTACACCAATTAGTGAGGAAGCTAATGATGATGATCATGAAACTTCAGATCAAGATACTACCGAACCTCGTAGGACAACCAGAGTATGGTCCACACCAGAGTGGTACGGTAATCCTTTCTGGAGGTCATGTTGCTAGACCATGACGAACCTACGAACTACGAGGAAGCGATGATGAGCCCAGATTCCGCAAAATGGCTTGAGGCCATGAAATCTGAGATGGGATCCATGTATGAGAACAAAGTGTGGACTTTGGTTGACTTGCCCGATGATCGGCAAGCCATCGAGAATAAATGGATCTTCAAGAAGAAGACAGACACTGATGGTAATGTTACTGTCTACAAAGCTTGACTTGTTGTGAAAGGTTTTCGACAAGTTCAAGGAGTTGACTATGACGAGACCTTCTCACCCGTAGCGATGCTTAAGTCCATCCGAATCATGTTAGCTATTGCCGCATTTTATGATTATGAAATTTGGCAAATGGATGTAAAGACTGCATTCCTGAATGGATTTTTGGAAGAAGGGTTGTATATGATGCAACCTGAAGGTTTTATCAATCCAAAAGGTACTAACAAAGTGTGCAAGCTCCAGCGATCCATTTATGGACTAGTGCAAGCATCTCGGAGTTGGAATATATGCTTTGGTAAAGTGATCAAAGCATATGGTTTTATACAGACTTACGATGAAGCCTGTATTTACAAGAAAGTGAGTGAGAGCACTACAACATTTCTGATAAGTATATGTGAATGACATATTGTTGATCGGAAATAATGTAGAATTTTCTGGAAAGCATAAAGGAGTGTTTGGAAAAAAACGTTTTTTCAAAGAAAGACCTCGATGAAGCTGCTTACACATTGAGCATCAAGACCTATAGAGATAGATCAAGACGCATAAGTTTTTTCAATGAGTACATACCTTGACAAGATTTTGAAGTAGTTCAAAATGGAACAGTTAAAGAAAGAGTTCTTACCTGTGTTACAAGGTGTGAAATTGAGTAAGACTCAAAGCCTGACCACGGCAAAAGATAGAAAGAGAATGAAAGTCATTCCCTACGCCTCAGCCATAGTTTCTACAAAGTATGCCATGCTGTGTACCAGATTTATTGTATACCCTACACTGAGTTTAGCAAGGGAGTACAATAGTGATATAGGAGTAGATCACCGAACAGCAGTCAAAATTATCCTTAGTGGAATAGGATATGTTTCTCGATTATGGAGGTGACAAAAGATTTGTCGTAAAGGGTTATGTCGATGCAAATTTTGACACTGATCCAGATGACTCTAAGTCTCAATCTGGATACATTTTGAAAGTGGGAGCAATTAGCTAGAGTAGCTCCGTGCAGAGCATTGTTGACATAGAAATTTGCAAAATACATACGGATCTAAATGTGGCAGACCCGTAGAATAAACTTCTCTCACAAGCAAAACATGATCACACCTTAGTACTCTTTGGGTGTTAATCACATAGCGATGTGAACTAGATTATTGACTCTAGTAAACCCTTTGGGTGTTGGTCACATGACGATGTGAACTATGGGAGTTAATCACATGGTGATGTGAATTATTGATGTTAAATCACATGGCGATGTGAACTAGATTATTGACTCTAGTGCAAGTGGGAGACTGAAGGAAATATGCCATAGAGGCAATAATAAAGTTATTATTTTTTTACTTATTTCATGATAAATGTTTATTATTCATGCTAGAATTGTATTAAGCGGAAACATAATACATGTGTGAATACATAGACAAACATAGTGTCACTAGTATGCCTCTACTTGACTAGCTCGTTAATCAAAGATGGTTAAGTTTCCTAACCATACACATGAGTTGTCATTTGATTAACGGGGTCACATCATTAGGAGAATGACGTGATTGACTTGACCCATTCCGTTAGCTTAGCACTTGATCGTTTAGTATGTTCCTATTGCTTTCTTCATGACTTATACATGTTCCTATGACTATGAGATTATGCAACTCCCGTTTACCGGAGGAACACTTTGTGTGCTACCAAACGTCACAACATAATTGGGTGATTATAAAGGTTCTCTACAGGTGTCTCCGAAGGTACTTGTTGCGTTGGCGCATTTCGAGATTAGGATTTGTCACTCCGATTGTCGGAGAGGTATCTCTGGGCCCTCTCAGTAATGCACATCACCATAAGCCTTGCAAGTAATGTGACTAATGAGTTAGTTGCGGGATGATGCATTACAGAACGAGTAAAGAGACTTGCCGGTAACGAGATTGAACTAGGTATTGAGATACCGATGATTGGATCTCGGGCAAGTAACATACCGATGACAAAGGGAACAACGTATGTTGTTATGCGGTTTGACCGATAAAGATCTTCGTAGAATATGTGGGAGCCAATATGAGCATCCAGTTTCCGCTATTGGTTATTGACCGGAGACGTGTCTCGGTCATGTCTACATAGTTCTCGAACCCGTAGGGTCCGCACGCTTAAAGTTCGGTGATGATTTGCATTATGAGTTTATGTGTTTTGACGTACCGAAGGTAGTTCGGAGTCCCGGATGAGATCAGGGACATGACGAGGAGTCTCGAAATGGTCGAGATGTAAAGATCGATATATTGGACGACTATATTCGGGCATCGGAAAGGTTCCAAGTTATTCGGGTATTTTTCGGAGTACCGGGGAGTTACGGGAATACGAGGAAGAAGTGTTGGGCCTTAATGGGCTTTAGTGGGAAGGAGAGGTAGCAGCCAGGAGGTGGCGCGCGCCCCTCCCAAGCCCAGTCCGAATTGGACAAGGGGTTTGGGCCCCCCCCCTCCCTTCCTTCTCCCCTTCCCTCCTTTCCCCCCTTCTCCTAGTTGGACTAGGAACGGAGGAAACCTACTCCTACTAGGAGTAGGAATCCTACTCCCTTGGCGCGCCTCTCCTAGGGCCGGCCTCCTCCTCCCTTGATCCTTTATATACGGGGGCAGGGGGCACCCCAGTAAACACAAGTTGATTATTGATCCCTTAGCTGTGTGCGGTGCCCCCCTCCACCATAATCCACCTCGATCATATCGTAGAGGTGCTTAGGTGAAGCCCTGCGTCGGTAGCAACATCATCACCGTCAACACGCCGTCGTGCTAACGGAACTCTCCCGTGAAGCTCTACTGGATCGGAGTTCGTGGGACGTCATCGAGCTGAACGTGTGCTGAACTCGGAGGTGTCGTGCGTTCGGTACTTGGATCGGTCGGATCGTGAAGACGTTCGACTATATCAACCGCGTTCTCATAACGCTTCCGCTTACGGTCTACGAGGGTACGTGGACGATACTCTTCCCTCTCATTGCTATGCATCACCATGATCTTGCGTGTGCGTAGGAAATTTTTGAAATTGCTACGTTTCCCAACACTAGGGCCATGGGGGCGCGGTGGATCTCGGCAAGGGCCGGCGGGAGGGCTCCGTTTTTAGTCGTTTCTTTCAGTTTTGCTAGGGTTTGTGTTCTGCTCAGGAAGATGAGACGGCGGCGGCTCCCTGCTGATGGAATAAATGTCTCCCCGCCTAGACCCCATTCCGGCGGTGTGTCTAGCACCGTTGGTGGGCGTGTGGAGGCGTGTCTCCGGCGGATCTATCTTTGGTGGATATGTTCGGATCTCGTCGTTGTTCGTCTATGTTTGTGTGTCTTTGAGTTGGATCCTTCTGGTCTACGTTATTCTTCATCTGCGGTGGTTGCTGTTCTGGTGCGCTGGTCCTACGAGGCCTTAACACGACGACTTCCCGACTGTCTACTACAACAAGTTGTGACCGACTCCGGCGATGGAGGGGCGATGACAGCGGCGCGCCTTCGGCTCGTTTCAGTGCTTGTAGTCGTCGCTAGGTGGTCTACGAATCTGGATGCAATTTTTATTATTTCTGGTATTCGTTCTAATGTCATGATTGAAGATGAATAGATCGAAAATTTTCTCACAATCTTTTTTTCCCTAATCTTGCTCAAGGAGAGGTAAAATGAATTTCCCTCATCCATCCATTAGCCTTAGCATGACAGTATTTATATTTCTATCTCCCCTGAGGGTTTCTTTTTCTTTTTCTCCTTGCAACCATTTCAAAAGTCAAACTTTCTAGCGTATTATATTACGGCTTTACTACATTCATATGAAGGAATCCTCACGTTTCATTAGTGTTTCAAGTTGTTGTCTCAACTCTTTTTGTTCCGTTCTCGCGTGTGCAGTTAACGAGATGTCACTTTACAATTCCTTACACAGAGCATGTTCCCTTTCCATCCCTTTAAGGGAATGTACAATGATGCTATTTTAACAGTGTCATATAGGATAAATGATGAGGTGGAGGAGAGAGAACCCGTAAGAAAAGACTTGTCTTCTCTTATTTAAGAGAAGACAAGAGATGGTTTTTTAGCACAATATGTCACATCACATTTTTAGAAATAACTAGTTATTGAAGAAAAAGCTAAGACATAACTCATTGTAGACGTCTTTTTTTGTCATATCTAAATTACATGTAAGACTTAAAATAAAATTATTTTATTAACCATTGTACATGCCCTAAGTTGCTCCTCAAATTTCCTTACTCACTCGTAGTTTACGGGGACCAAAAACAACTTATGCACGCTCAAACAATGGGGTTCTAGCCTATAAAATTGTCATGGTGTGAATTCTTACCGCGTCAACGTGAAGAAAAGAGAAGAAAATACCTCTATCTACCACCTCTCCAACGAATGTAGTTCTTCTCGTATATATTACGTATATCCGTATCATTCATCATATAATTAACTAATGTCCATATGGTATAATTTTTCTTAAAGGCTCCTTTAAAGCCACTATAAAGGTTGAACTTACGACAATTTGCTAGAGTTGCTTCAAGACATCTCATATATCTTGATGTGCTTTCGCAAAACCGATGGCGATTATCCCTTCTGGATCCGAATGGGTCAAAACTAGTTCCAGTATAAAATCTTGCTTCAACATCCAAACGCACTCCTGATTTCCTCAATGGAATCCTCCTGTTCCACTCGCTCACGTACGAATAAAACAAGAATTAAGCCTGCCGAGTCCCGTTTTGTTTGCTACCCTGCCTGATGGATCATCCTCAAAACCCGGCCTGCAAACAGCTACTAGTAGCTACAAAACGTGCAGAGATGCGTGGTTGCATCGCATGAGAGTGTGTGCCCGCCGCTGCCGGCCAAGTCCAGAAGCAGAGCCCTTATTGACAACGGCAGTTATACACCAATGAAGCGTTCCATCCAACAGCACCCGCCAAACTCCCTTCGCTCGACCTCTCCATCTCTATCACCAAGCCAGCTTCAGTGCCAGCAACAGCTACAGTGGCAACAGTGAGCTGATGTTTTCATGGATGCATGCATGCATGCTGATAGAGGGTGATGGGCCCGCAGGGTCCAGAACTGGAAAACGGAAGCTAGTGACATGCGTTGCCATCCCCAGTTCACTACCACTAACGCTACGCTAGGAACCAGCAGCATCTCTGATTGCTCCAACACACGGATCAGGCACGTGGTCCATGGCTCTGTACTTCACCGCTCTGGGCTTGTGATGCTTTGTCATGCATCGGAATAGTTCTGCGTGCAGGCCGGTGGTCAGAAAGCCAGAAACCAAGCTAGAGCGTAAGCGCTCTGAAGCTCGCTTGTGTCTGTTGTCACAATGTCTGCGTCTTGTTTGCGGCAGGGTGTTGTCTGTCAGCTGTTTGGGTACACTAACATGCCAAATGTTCCACCTAATGCTACTAATAGTCATTAAAAATCCCGAGAAAGAAAAATTAAGTGTGACTACAGTCAGCCTTAGTAAGCTTGATAAGATTAAGACAGAAGCTTTGAGTTTTTTTGGTTTTTGTGAGAAGAAGAAATGAACAGTTGGTAGGGGGGAAATAATATACCTACAGAAATATTTTCTATATTCAGTTCTGTTTTCTTTCCGCCAATTGGATATATGCACTCTTTTAACCTAGGGGGGCTATACGCACAATTGTGCTACCACCCAAGACGGCTGTGCCACGCTCCCTCCATTTCGAAGTTTGGAAAACCATGATTGGTGATGAAAATTTCAAGAAAAAAAAACATGTCACGAAAGTTCTAAGATAAAAGGGTGGTGGCAGAGGGCAGAAAATATTAACTGAAATTTTGTCTCTATGTCTCCTCAGAGATTTATTGACAGGCGCTAAATTATTATGTCATGCATGGTTCATCAATCCAAGTCGTTTCAGAAAACGTTTATGACCATCGCAAGTCTTTCCGACGGGCGGGAGCGCGGCATCACGGTAAACGGGTGGGAAACCCAGATATGTTCCCTGGCATGTCAAATGGTTACGAGATCACCTTGGCCCAGAGAGCTGAACTGCCTCCAGCTCCACGGAGTTATGCTCCTCTTCACTGTAATGCGCAGGAGACAGCACAATCTTGGGGGTTTCCATTCCGTGCTCCGGTGCCTTGACATCCTTCAATCTCTCCCATCTCCCCGCGACCGACCCATCTCCCTCCAGCATCCTGACGACTTCAGACATCCTTGGGCGGTGGGCTGCCCTGTACATTGTGCAGAGCAAGGCTAGCTGGACCATCTCCTCCGCCTCGGCGTAGTTGTAGTTGTACTTCAGCCTCTCGTCCACGAACGAGCTCAGCAGGCCATCGTTAAGGAGCTGCCTTGCCTGCAGGAAGACCATCACACATCCATGTGAGATCAATGGCCGTTCATGGCACATTTTGCGCAACAAGTTCTTCAACTCTTGGATATTATGTGAAAAGGTTTATTTGATCCTAAGAAAAAACATTGTAATGTTCTGTAGTACTAATGGAGTATATGAGTTGCTTGTTCCCTTAATCGAAGATAAAGATTTACATTCCTAAAAATGGCAAAAGATTGACAGTAATGCTCATAAGTTAATAATTAAGATATATAAGAGTAATAAGAGATGTAGTGTTTCTTCCGTACGTGTTCAATCAGAAATGTAATGGCAAGAATGACCTAAAGAGACATCATGTTTACCAAGAAGAAATGTAATGCATTTGGCACAAAAGGAAGGACTTACCCAATCAACCACTCCTCCCTTCTCAAACTCATCCGGATTAACGTCCAACCTTTTTCGACCAGTCATTAGCTCGATCAACAAGAGTCCATACGCGAAAACATCGGTCTTATCCGATGATTCACCTGTCAACAGATACTCAGGAGCGATACGCCCAAATGTCCCACGGATTGCTGTGAAAACATGGGACTGCCCTTGACCCAAGAGCTTTGCCAGCCCAAAATCGGAGACTATCGCTTGAAAATGTTCATCAAGAAGAATATTGGACGCTTTTATGTCGCGATGGATTATTCTTGGATCACACCGCTCATGCAAATAGGCGAGCCCTCGCGCCGCGCCAAGCGCAATCTTCTTTCTCCCTGCCCAGTCTAACGCAGGTCTTCCGCTCACATATGCTGACAAAACCCACGGAAAACACTTTGCTCAATTTGCTAATAGTAAAAATAAAATAAAATAACTTCATTCTGAAAACAAGTACGAATAGAGTCTGCAGAGAAAGAGTAATAAAAGTGATTTTTTTATTAGCAACACAACATATAATCAACTAATTAGTCCAATGTATTATCCTTTGTTCGCAGAGTAACAAATCATTGACTGTTCAAGAATTTTCACACATTTGCATTTTTCACTGGACATGTTGATGTGCACCAAGATATTTTATGAATGAATCTGACACTAACTATTTGTTAGAGTCATAATAATCCCTCAGCTTCTTCTTGGATGAAACCGAGTGATTGTTGCCTGATATATACTAGGTTCCATCATACTTTGTAACTCTGCTCTTTCTTACTTATTGTTATAAAACAAATGCAGTCAACCTTTTTCAAAACTTTGATTATACATAGAAGTATTTATTTTTGTCATAAGAAATTTAGTACTAATGGATAACCATATAAAATACAGCCCCTTTTACAAGTTAATGATTTTCAAATCAGTAATTAGTACAAGCAGGTGTCAAGTATTTATCTCCAAGCTTGTGCGGTTGCTCAAAATGGCAAAGGGAAAAGAACGTATGTAGTATTTACCTTGGTTATCTTGATATAAAAACAGTGATGAAAACACAAGCTAGGCAACCAATTAGGTCAACCATGAATTTCTATTACTTGTCATATGAAGGAAGTGCATTATAGTTTTTGATTAAAAATAGGATATATTATATAACCCACATCTATGCGTATATAAAGATACATAATGATAAACTAACCTTGTAATTTGGAAGCAACAGTTCCATTTAGCATGTAAGGGTATACAAGGATCCTCTCATTATCTTCAGAGCAGAACCCAATTAGATTAATGAGGTTGCGGTGAACAACCAAGCTCATGACTTCAACTTCTGTGTGGAATTGAACTTCACCAGCAGAAACAAATTCCCTCAACCTTTTCACAGCTGCAATGGTGCCATCAAGCAAAATACCCTTGTATACTATCCCAAATCCTCCATGCCCCAAGATGTTATTTGGGTGGAAGCTGTTGGTAGCTTGTTTGATATCCTTGAGCGTGTACATCTTCAGATGACCATGGCTTACTTCTAAGTTCTTTTTGTCTGGAAAACATTTACCCCTTACCATAAGCAGTCATCAGGTATATAGAGTGCTACAAAGTAACATAACAAATGAATGCCCACTGTAGCTGATGCACAAGAAAGTTGAGTAACTAGTTATGTGACCATGATCATTAAGCGCATGAAAAAGTTGGTATTTCGCATTGAATTCTAGGAAGGAATTCAAATGTTCAATTGTGTTGAGGGAAAAATTGTAAGCTACTACCTCTGTAACTTAATATACGTTTTTTGACACTATCATAGTGTCTAAAAACATCTTACATTAAGTTATGGAGGGAGTATTTCATAAGGAAAATAAAAAGGCAACCATGACATGACTAAAAATAGAATATACATAGAAGATTCTGAAAATGAGGTGATTATGATCGTCTAACTGTATCAAACACATCTCCTAACCAATGTATGACTGTGTGGCAAGGCCAAAACAAATGGATAGGGAGTGAGTGAGGATTGAGGAGATAAACTTCTTCCCAAGCAAAGGTTGGCAAAGAGTAGCTAAAACTTTGTTGTTGTACAAGATAGAAGAAGTCAATCATATAAATGTGGCAGTGATAATCAAAATGCTATCAAAGTAGTTTTTATAATAACCAATCTATTAGATACGGTGGGAACCATTTGATCAAATATCTATAAATGTAGCAGTGATAATCAAAATGCTATCAAGTTGCGCTTATTTTTGCCGGTCTGGAATGGAGAGTCTTTGACATGTGGACCACGATCTGAGACGTCAGATCGTGGGCTGTTACCGACTTGGACGTGGGTTCAGCCCACGTCTCTCCACGCGGCTGCACGTATATATGTGGGGCGTCTGCAAACCCTAGCCGTCAAGCGAAACAGATCGTATCTGCCTCTACTCCCACTATCGTTCCATTGCTGATGCTGCCGCCGGTGATCCCATCTCGTCCGCCGCGTACACGGTCGACGGGAGAGCAGGCCTACGAAACCCCGCCTCTCGGATCCTGTACGAGAGAGGGGCGATTAGGTTTTTGGGGAGCGATTACGCGACAGCTCGCCTCCGATCGACTACTTCCTCTACATCCGCGTCACCGTCGTCATCACCATGTCCAGCAACGCAGAACATGCTGCCGCTGAGAAGCTCTAAGCCGAGAAGAAGGTCGTCGAGGACGCTGCTGCTACCACCTCCGCCGCTGCGGCCTCTGCGTGGCCTACTGGAGGGTATAACTCGTTTATCCTGCTCCTATTGATTTCTGTTTTAGCCATGCTAGCATTATACGTAGATGGATCTGCTAGTAGCGTAGTATGTGCTTGCATGATCGAATATCATTATGTTTTTTTCTGACAATGCCATGCTAGTAATTTATTCGTGGATTAATTTAGTCAAAAACTGCCTATTTACTCAGCAGAACATATAATGCTAGGGATGAGGAATGTAATGACCTGAGGCACATGCCTGCTAGGGGTCCATAGCATGTATATTCCATGTACTATATGTGTAGAAATCTAGTCACAACCAAGAATGCTCGAATCATTTTCTTATTTTTCCCCGGGGCCTCTAGAACAATTAGGCCAACCATGCATAAGGTTAGCTACTAGTATTATTAAAACGCTATTCCTATTAGCCTAGTAGTTAGGACATATGAGTTCGGTGTTGAACAACACAACCTATATTATGTCCCACCTTTTCATAATGTTTGGCTCCACTATTGTGCTAGGAGTGGAGGGCAAAAGATCTCAAAGACGTTAGCTCTATATAACTATCTATATTTTAGTGAATGAGTACACGAAGGAGATGAATGTGGTAAATAAGGTTATCAGTCGCCCTTAAGCATATGACTCATGATATATTAGGAGTAACCGAACTATACCTGATAGTGTGGTAACATGGATTTGGATACCCAACATGTTCTAGTTCTTTCCAGCCCTGATAAAGTTAGTCACGTGCAAATACCTTGGGTAACCATTGAACACAAGAGAAATGTGTCATTGACAAGGTCTGCTTGAGATGAGAGTATGAGTTTGAATCATTTTTTGATTATCCTTACGACTATCGAGTGATAGTTAACCTCCCAAATTGTGTGATAATACAAATAGACAAGTTAAAATTAGGATTCATGTGGGAGGGTATTAGGATAGAAAAAGTTAAATGCATGTAGTGCTTGCTTAATTGAGCAATGGCATGTTGCCAATAATAATTGCTAGGCTTGGTTAAATCCAGAAGGCACAATAGCAAATATGGCTATGGTACCATTGGATAAGAAAAGAGAGGCCACTGTACGGCTCAGAAATTTCTTACAACGGTAACTTCAAATCAATGGATTCCAAATCGATTTCACTGCAATTATATAGACGATTCACCTTTGAACAAACATCACAAAATGATATTGGTTTATTCATGACAAAAAGTGTCATCATCGCGAGGTTTTCGTCGTACATCAACAAGTTTCTTGTAGTGTCATATCAGTTTCCTTGCAATAAGGTTGCACTTGATTATGAACCAAATGATGGATCCCCCCTTATGGTAGATATAGAGAGTAACTTGTGAGCAAATGTACTTCATTCCATAGATTAGAAAGGGGTAGTGAACCAAGAGCACCCTTTTAAACGAACGCGCAGCTTCCAGTTCCAAGGATCCATAGAAGATTTTGGCATCAAACAACAATGTAGAGCTCACATGAACCCAAGTGCAAAACTAGGCTCGGGATCATCCTATATTAATGTGTGCGAGTTTTGAGAATACTAGATATGAGAACAAGAGATAGAGATATAGAGTGAGAAGCTGGCCTAGGTTGAGGGGCTACGGTGGTGGTTGGCTGGCTTGCTCTAGTTGTGAGGTGGAGGAGGCATTGCTAGGTGAAGACTTCATCGACGGTGATGGCTGCAGCCGCCATTTCCCCTTCTTGAAGGTGTCGATTTTGGCATTGTTTCACCCCCATGCTCTCAGACCCCGAGAGAAATCTCAGACCCGAGGTTCCCAAGTCGGATGGTGTCGATGTCTCTACTTTGTTTCCTCCTTGGGGGCATCTTCTTGGATTATTTCTGCTTTAGGAGGACTCACCTCTTGCTACTCCATCTCCACCTCGGCTTTGATCCCCGACTGGCCATTATTTAGGCGACTCGAGTGGAGCTTTCCTGGATGTCCTGGTGTTGGCCTCGACGAACCGCTGCCCTTCAACCTCGGCGGCAATGCACCGGTACTGCGCCCTTCGTTCTCGATGCGTGTTGCCTTCTCGGCTTCACCGGCGGCACACCGGTGCTTCCGCTCGAACTCGGCTATCAGACGTTCTTCATTCATGCGAGTAACTTTTCTCGGTATGCTTCTACTTTGGTGTCTCCTTTCCGTCAGGGTTGTGCTTCATGGTGGCCCGAATGACGTTTGCGTGAACATCCCGGGGTGGCCTTGGCGGCACGCTGGCATTCAATCTCAGCGGCGGTACACCGATGCCACGCCCTTCGGTCTCGGTGGTGCATTGTCTTTCAGACTCGTCGGTGCACACCGGTGTTGCCGCACGAACTTGGCTATCCGACACCATTCGTTCGTGCCGGTGATGTTCCGTTGCTAGCTGCTGTTTTGGTGCCCGCCTTTTTCTCCCTAGGCCTTGTTGCGGTTCATTACGTGTGGTGGAACGAGCTGCTCAGCGGAGCTCGCTACTGAGATGTCCGCCTCCTGGGGTTTTGGTTTGGTTCTATAGCCAGCCATTCCCTCCATTTCTTTCTTTCTTCTAGTTTTGGGCTCTCCTCTTGGTGCCTTCCTCTATAATTTTCTTTTGCGCCTCATGTGCGCTTACATCTATTTGTACTGACTACCAAGTCACCTTCGAGTTGGAATATAACAAACGGTGGGTTTTTTGCCCCCCTTAATCTCAGAAAATATTGTGTGGGTTGCAGAGGTGTCATTCGCTCACGGGTGAGCAACCCAATGAATATTTTGTTCCTCTATAGCTATGTTAGGTTCAAAAGGAAAGGTGTTCCCCTGCTTGTTCTTGAGCACGCGCAAGGCGGTGATTCTTGCTGAAAAACCAAAGGGCTAAAGCCCTCTAGCTTTTAAGATGGAGTCTGCAACTTCAAAGCTACTGTTTTCCGTCCTCCTGTCGAGTGGGCATTTCCTTTGTCTATCGTGTTTCTCACTTGGCTTCATCCCGAACGAAGGAGGCATGATGGTGGGCGCATGCGTGTGCCGAATGCAGAGACTACAAGACGACGCCGGAAGCGGCTCGCTTCTATTCTCGATTGGATATAGATGGGGAACCTCTATAGATTGTCTTTTTTCAACAATCTCTCTAAAACACATACGAGAAAATTGCACTTCACAACGTGAAAACCAAAGAGTTTTGCTCGATTGGCTCTCCTAGGCTTCCGCCTACACTTCCTTTTCTCTTAAGTTTACAACAATGTGGTGAGTAATATCCTCCATCAAGGTTGTGAGGATCACTTACTAAGAATTGGGTCGGACTCCAGTGATAAGATCATAAATCACAAGATCATAACTATGAGAGTCGTAGTATCATAGATTCGACTAATTAAAATCGTAGAATAATCCAAATGAGTTTAGACGATTAATCTGTAGAATCATTTGATAGAACCGCCATTTTCTACAATAAAGAATTCTGGATCAATCGTTACTTGGCTCGAACATTGCATTGGCCTTCCTTTGCAAAGGTACTAGTGTGGAGATGAACACATGGAAATATGATGAAATGAGTGAAAAGAGAAGATTCTTCACTTTTTCTAAGAAACAACATTTTGGCAAAAAAAAATGGTGGCTAATGGAACATGGGAGGAGATCAGTTATAGAGATCTCACACATCATCCAAGAAAATCCGCATTTGTCCTTGTGAATCAGATGTTGATGCCACAAGTTGAACTCTTTTGTGTTTGTATCATCTCCGTACGGTGCAAAAGGAGTAGAGATAACTGGTGGGCAGCCGAGCTAATAGCCCCTTGCAAGCGATTTCAGATGACGCGAACTGTCGATTTTTGAAGGTCACATGTCCGGTGCCTTTCCATTTATGACAGTTTTCTTTTTTTGTGCAACTTTTGGAAATTACAATACCAGCTTTCGAGAATTCACAGCTTAGCTTTCAGAATTCTAAACTTTCGGAATTTCATCTTCCAATAAAATTTTGGAATTTCAACAAGTTCAAAAATATGAACTTTCAGAAATTTTGATATTTTCAAAGTCTACTTTTGGAATTTCAGAAAGTTCATGATTTGGACTTTCAAAAAATTTGAACTTTCAAAATCTGGAACTCTTTCATAGGGAAAAAAGGGGAAAGTTACATGTGTGTGGGCCTCACACCAGAAAAAGTCAAACATATGAGAGCAAAGTAGAGAGAAGCAACACATGTGGGATCCTCCTGACCATGTACCGACACGGGCCAACACACATGCAGACTGAGGGAATGGTTTGCCACGAGGGAGCCCATTCGGGGCACAAATAATCAACAAAAGTTTCGATATCCAAAAACAATCCATACAAAACCGAGTGGCTTCGCAAAGCTCCCAATGAAGCGGAGTGAACTAAAAGAAGAAGGTGCAATTGTCTTGTCGCCTAACCACCGGCTTGTGGTCCTCTCTAGAATGATGACCTTGGCATCCTTGACATTTCGTGTCTCGGGACTGCACTCCACACACAATGGTTAAATGACTGCATTGTACCGATTGCTCTTGCCATGGGTTGTGCTCGACCTCCACCACCATGATGATGTGACGTCTCTCTTCCATTCATACGCTAATTGGGTCATGGCTGACATGACCTTAACATACTTTTGGGAGGACACATGGATCAAAGAAACATGTGTTGACATAACGCCAACCATCTATGCCATAGTCCCACCGAAGTCCTGATTTAGGAGCATTGTCAAGCAGGGGCTCATGAACTGGGTTTGGACTGTGAAATACATCGAGCTTTGGAACTTTTGTCCCTTTACTCTGATCACGACCTTGTTATTTAATATGATGACGGGTAACTCATCCGGTCAATACACTTCTGATTAATGCCACCTCGCTTGATTCTGTAACTTGCTGAGTAACCAACACTGGAAGCTCATTTGGCACACATGGGCACGAAATAAGGTGTCATAGATCCACACATGTTTTTGCATGCCATAATAGGTGTTGGATCGGCCTCGACCAGACTTGCTTACCGAGGCCTCCCACACTCGCTAGCATGTGTGATCTATGATCAATTGCGAGTGACACTACAATACATCCTTGTTGATTGTTCCTTCTCGGTCATGACAGGTGTTCTCTTGGTCACACTCCACATCTAGTGTGCCGCAAAGGGGTGATGACTTCCGGCACTAGTGGGCAATGATCATGCACTCTTCAAGCTCGAGACCCAAGAACGACATAGCTTCACTAATCATGTTGAGTGTATGGTGAATATGGAAGCACTTGAACGACAAAACCTTCAATGGTGCATGAGCTGACGCCTCATATGGCTCCTAGACACTATAAAAATCAGCCACATGCATGGTGTAGGGCATGTGCGAAAGGGCCGAGTGAAATCAGACTGGAGAGTAGCCCTAGATCTGAGGACGGGTGTGTGATTGGCGACAAAGCCCCCATCGGTTTTGCGACAAAACTGTTGTAACATACCCTTCTTTCTCAATGCAATGTTAAGTTCCCTAAATTGCTAATAATGTTGTATGTTTACTAAAGTTGCCTAGGAACATAACCTAGATATAAAAATAAAAAATAGAGCCGGGAGACCCCAAGCTCACAATAAATTATTATGATCCTCCTCTGCAAACCAAGACATGAACATGTCACTCCTCCAGATGTAGGA
Organism: Triticum aestivum; assembly: GCF_018294505.1. Lineage (NCBI taxonomy): Eukaryota > Viridiplantae > Streptophyta > Magnoliopsida > Poales > Poaceae > Triticum > Triticum aestivum. The sequence continues at coordinate 121,213,320 of NC_057794.1, forward strand.
GGTAAATAATAAGCAATGCAAACTCATACACAACATTGGAGAGCACGTGGTTACCATCTATCTCAGCAAATATCCGGAGGCGCCGCCTACGCCACTGCTGAGTAGCCTCGAAGACTCCAAATAAGGCGACAGTTACCACAGAGCCAATTGATACGCAGATCACCACCAATTTGATGGTTGCTGCAACGCTTTGTGAGTGAGCTGCAACAAATTAGAATTGAGTGTAAGTAGCACACATGGGATACCGTGGAGAAACCCAAACATGATTAACCCTACCATATTATATGAAACAAGATTCTTCATATTTGGGCAAAGAAGAGTAAATGTCTTACTGGGCGGGTCTAGTGCGGGGACAGTGATCTCTTGCTGCAAAACTGTGGAGGCGGCGCAACTTCCTCCGCAACCGGGATAACGTAACAGCGGATTTCCGGAAACGCTGTCGTCGTTCCAGCATGTGCCATGAAAAGAGAAGAAGAAAATCAGGTCAGAACTAGTTTTCTTCCAAGACCACATGTGGACTGAGAGGGCAGGAAAAAAGAAAGTGAACTGAACTAGAAATCACTTACAGTACATTCCTTATGTTGAAAGCCTCCACCGTGCCGCTCAGGTTGTTGAAGGACAGATCCCTGAGAAATAGAGCGATTTTCAAGCTAACTTATCATAACGTACGTAAAAATCATCAGCGAATACCAGATTTTCCACAAATTTAAGAAGAGGAAAGACAGTGATTAGTAGACTGAGAAAAGGAAATACATGACGAAGAGGCTGCTAGAATTGATCAGCGAGTCAGGTATCGTGCCGTTGAGCTGATTGTTTGACAGGGAAAGATGTCGTAGCAGCGGCAGCCCTCCAATGGCGTCGGGAATAGGGCCAGAGATTGAGTTATGGTGCAATAACCTGTGGAAGAAAACACCCAGACCCGGATCAAACCTTCGTATTCCTGCGTTCCGAACGGATGAGCGTAAAGTACGTAGTGCTATCGAACAGGGCTTACAGATTGCGCAGTCGCCGCAGCTTCCCGATCGCCGGCGAGAGTGTGCCGGCCAGGCCCATGTTCTGCAGTTGTCTGCAAGCAGGAGAGAGAAACCATGCATGAGTCAGAAAACTTCAAACCAAGCACACGGCACGGAAAGGATTAGTTAACGGCGCGGCGGTACGTACAGTGAGTCGATACGGCCGACGGAACATGTGACCCCCGTCCACCGGCACCGGTGACGACCGGCAGTGACGATCCAGTCTCCGAGAATTCCGTCCGGGTCATGGAGCGCCGCCTTGATGGCCATCAGAGCCTTCACTGCAAAACCACGCCACAACGGCCGTCGATCGACCATGCAATGCAAAAAGGAGTGAGTAGATGAACTGAATTTAATCTGGTTCGAAAGAAAAAGAGGGGTACTAGCGAGCTAGAACCAAAGGAAGAGCTAAATCATCATGGATATGCAGTTTCTTCTACACGAGAAGCAATCACGAAAAACCTGGACGGATTACGTCCGGCGAGCTCAGCACAGAGCGAAGATCAAGGAAAAGGGCCGGAGAAGCCGTCGTGCACAGGAAGGACGATGAGTCGACGATCGATCGAGCGTTGCAAGCAAGGCAACTCCGAGAGGGGCAGATCTAGGTAGGTAGGGCCTAGGGGGGAGAGGAGGAGTACGTACATTCCTCGGCGCGGGAAGAAACATGCTCCGCCCTGGACGCCGAAGCCACGACCCCTCCCAGCACGGCCACAGCTAGGGCCAGCACCGCCGCCGCCCTGATCACGCCCCAGGAAGCCCCACGCCCGGCCATGGCGGCCACCGCGGCCACAACGATCGACGAGGACGACGACGCGCACGGCGAGCGAGAGGGGGAGCGAGAGGACGGAAGCGCTGGGAAGGGAAACTGCCCCGGAGCGACAGCAGGGAGTACGGAGGAGAAAAGCGGACGGTGCAAACGGAAATGCCGCGGTACTAGGCGGCAGCGCGGGGTAGTGCCTGGCAGCCGGGCGCGGGGCGAGGAGGAAAGCTGGAGCAAACGGGTGCGCGCGCGCTGCTTGTCGGCTACTGCACGCCCGCCTGGCCTGTCCCTCGCCCGGGCTTCGGTCGGTCGGTTACCGGTGCGGCGGAGGGTAGGGGGGGTGGACGGCGGGTCTCGGCCGCGCGCGGGCGTGCGTCACAGGGCGCGTGAGGCGGGTGCTTGGAGCTGCGGAAAACGCCGAGGGCACGCGTATGCATGCATGCATGCTGCATCCTGCCCCTCGCGCTTTTCTCCTGGCCTTATTTAATTGGAGATACACTGGGGTTGGAAGATTTTACGCACTCGCACCGGATGGATATCCGGTGATTAACTCGCTGCAAGTTATGGGGTCGCTACGAACAAGGAAAAGGATACTCCTCCTTCGTGATTTATTGCGCTGAGATATCCCGGCACTGCGATTTTGGAACGAAAACGAAGGATCGATCGAGGTTCCATTTTTGTATGCACTGGCCAGTTATTGAGTTGCGATTTTGCGGACAAGGGAAAGTTCCTCAATGGGATTTACTGGGCTGCAGTTACTGAGAATATCTCATTCTTCAAAGATTTTGCTATTGGACCAGGCCAGCTGGGAAATCCCAGTGCAATAATTTAGTTCCAGATGTTGGAATAATAAAAACGAGGCTCCATTTTGTACGCTCAGGTAAGGTTTTTTCTGAAACTGAGGCAAAACTTTTGCCTCGTCGATTAATTAAGAAGAATAGAGTTTTTCAGTTAATTTCAGAAAACCGGGTAAAAATCGATAAAAACAACCCACATGCGTACTATTCACACAACACAAAACACCATGACCGCACATGTGGCCCTCCTAATGCATCACAACCGCAATTCTCCACACTTGTACAAAACAACGAAGCTCCAGACAAGTACACCGCACACAAAAGAAATGAAGCACCCTCCATCATGAAGTCACGGGCGCCTTCCGAATGACGCCGCTCTTCTCGCTTTTGTTTGTCTTTGCTTTCTCCCTGTTGGGTTTCTCCTTCAGGAGGCACCCACCTGTATAGTCGGATCGAGGCTGATCAACCACCCATTTGTTAAGAAAGTCGTACAACTCATTGTACTTCTTGACGTAGTTGTCATCAACCAAGGGGCTCTTAGGAGCAGGCACCAACCATTTGGCCTCAACGACATCATTGGCCCGAGAAACCACTGACATGACATCCTCCACCATAGGGACCCTTGACACAATGGACTTCGGCATCTCCAGTTGCTCACGTGACAGAGGCGAAACATGCCCCTCACACAAGGTCGACGACGAGTCCACCTCCAACCTCTGCAAGGACAGAGGCGAAGCAGGGCTCAAACATATATCCCGAAGCTCAGGCATTAGCTGTAGCACCAAAGTCGCAAGCACAGCAGCGATGGACTTGCCCAAGACAGTAGGCAACACAGCGGTTGAAGCAAACATTGTCGGTGAATTGTCCCGAACACAAGGGAAGAAACAACCATAGGTCTCTGCTCCTTCGCCCTTCGTGGTGCCAACATCGGCCACACCAAGAGACCATGTCGTCAGTGTGGTATGCAGTATAGCCGGCACAAGGGAGAGCCTACTCAAAGCAGCCTCTGCTCGCTCCAGAAAGCTCTCAATATGTGCCTGCCAGCCTTGAAGCAACTCAGTTTGGTCAGCAAGAGCAGATTGAAGCACCACATCGGATGGGGTTGTCGGGCTAGCGGAAGCAGAAACCATAGAGGCCCAAGACCCACGGCGAAGCTCATTGGAGGGAAGCACAAATTTCATTTGGCCTTCTCTTGGAGCAGGAGTCTGACGATGCTGGGTGCCGAGGCGAAAGACGGGCGACATGACAAGACATGACAGTTCCTATGTTTCCACAGCCACCATTAGTGAGGGAGACGATGGAGGTGAATCCCTTGCACATGGCCACATGAGTCAGGAGGAAGGAGCTTGCCCACCATTTGAGGAATGGGACGTCGTTGTAGGGGATGGTAGTAGGCAGTCTGCACCATGAGAAGATCTCATGCCACACTTGATGTGAGAAGGAGTTGCCGTTGAGCAGGTGTTGCATACATTCCGGCTTTTGATTGTAGAAGATGCAACAGGAGTTGTGGGACAAACCTTGGCAGGCGAGGTACTCATCGGTCCAGCACTGCCCCTGGACGGCAAGGCATAGATGAACTTTGACCCGAAGCGGATCCCAAGTTTTCCATGTCAGGCGCCAGTGAGGGTCGGTGATGGAGCCGATGAAGAGCTGGTCGTAGTAGGATGGCTGAGTAAACTCCGATTTTGTCCACCGCCATTGAATCTTGTCAGGAGCATCGGAGAGGTGAACTAGCCAGACTTGGCGCCAAAGGTCAACAAACTCTACGAGGATGGCTGGGCCAAGCACACCAAAGATGTCTGGACCCAGGATCACAAGTGCAAACCCTCTTTGTCTGTCTGCGCTGGGCACTCGGAGGCGGGGCGACCATTGATCTAGTGATCGGTCCAGAAGCAGCAGGAGCGGCCATCATCGACGTGCCAGAGGGTGGACATGGAAAATGCCTCTAGACTTGGGGTCAGAGTGAAGGTGCAGGTGTTGGGGAGCATAGTGATTCAAAAAATTCCTACGATCACGCAAGATCTAACTAGGAGATGCATAGCACCGAGAGGGGAGAGTGTGTCCACGTACCCTCGTAGACCGAAAGCAGAAGCATTATGTTAACGGGGTTGATGTAGTCGAACGTCTTCACGATCCAACCGATCCAAGTACCGAACGTACGGCACCTCCGTGTTCAGCACACGTTCCGCACGATGACACCCCTCGAGCTCTTTATCCAGTAGAGGGTCGAGGGAGAGTTCCGTCAGCACGACGGCGTGGCGACGATGATGATGAAGTTACCGATGCAGGGCTTCACCTAAGCACTATGACGATATGACTGAGGTGTTAAACTATGGAGGGGGGCACCGCACACGGCTAAGAGATTGTCTGTTGCGCCTTTGGGGTGCCCCCTGCCCACGTATATAAAGGAGGGGGGAGAGAGGCCGATGGCCAGGAGGGGCGAGTCCTAATTGGACTCCTAGTCCAAGTAGGATTCGCCCCCCCCTTCCTTTCTTCCATCGGAGGGAATAGGAAGGAGAGGGAGAGGGAAAGGGAAGGGGGGAGCCTCCCCTCCTCCTTGTCCTATCCGGACTCCCAGGAGGGGGCGCGCGGCCACCCCCCCCCCTCCCCGGCGGGCTTCCCTCTCTCTCCCTTAGGCCCATGTTGGCCCAATACTTCTCTGGGGGTTCCAGTAACCCCTCGGTACTCCAGAAAAATACCCGAATCACTCGGAACCATTCCGATGTCCGAATATAACCTTCCAATATATGAATCTTTACCTCTCGAACATTTCAAGACTCCTCGTCATGTCCGTGATCTCATCCGGGACTCCGAACAAACTTCGGTCCTCAAATCACATAACTCATCATACAAATCGTCATCGAACGTTAAGCGCCCGGACCCTACGGGTTCGAGAACTATGTAGACATGACCGAGACACATCTCCGGTCAATAACCAATAGCAGAACCTGGATGCTCATATTGGCTCCTAGATATTCTACGAAGAACTTTATCGGTCAAACCACATAACAACATACGTTATTCCCTTTGTCATCGGTATGTTACTTGCCCGAGATTCGATCGTCGATATCGTCATACCTAGTTCAATCCCGTTACCGGCAAGTCTCTTTACTTGTTCCATAATGCATTATCCCGCAACTAACTCATTAGTCACATTGCTTCCAAGGCGTATAGTGATGTGCATTACCGAGAGGGCCCAAAGATACCTCTCTGATACACGGAGTGACAAATCCTAATCTCGATCTATGCCAACTCAACAAGCACCTTCGAAGACACTTGTATAGCATCTTTATAATCACCCAATTACATTGTGACGTTTGATAGCTCACAAGGTGTTCCTCCGGTATTCGGTAATTGCATAATCTCATAGTCAGAGGAATATGTATAAGTCATGAAGAAAGCAATAGCAATAAAACTAACAATCATAATGCTAAGCTAATGGATGGGTCTTGTCCACCACATCATTCTCTAATGATGTGATCCCATTCATCAAATGACAACACATGTCTATGGTCAGGAAACTTAACCATTTTTTATTAACGAGCTAGTCAAGTAGAGGCATACTAGGGACACTCTGTTTGTCTATGTATTCACACATGTACTAAGTTTTCGGTTAATACAATTCTAGCATGAATAATAAAAATTTATCATGATATAAGGAAATATAAATAACAACTTTATTATTGCCTCTAGGGCATATTTCCTCCAGTCTCCCACTTGCACTAGAGTCAATAATATAGCTTACATAGTAATGATTCTAACACCCATGGAGTCTTGGTGCTGATCATGTTTTGCTCGTGAGAGAGGCTTAGTCAACATGTGTGCAACATTTAGATTCATATATATTTTGCAAATCTCTATGTCTCCCTCCTTGACTTGATCACAGATGGAATTGAAGCGTCTCTTGATGTGTTTGGTTCTCTTGTGAAATCTGGATTCCTTCGCCAAGGCAATTGCTCCAGTATTGTCACAAAAGATTTTCATTGGACCTGATGCACTAGGTATTACACCTAGATCGGATATGAACTCCTTCATCCAGACTCCTTCATTTGCTACTTCCGAAGCAGCTATGTACTCCGCCTCACACGTAGATCCCGCCATGATGCTCTGCTTGGAACAGCACCAACTTACAGCTCCGCCATTCAATATAAATATGTATCCGGTTTGTGACTTAGAGCATCCGGATCAGTGTCAAAGATTGCATCGACGTAACCATTTACGTCGAGCTCTTTGTCACCTTCATAAATGAGAAACATATCCTTAGTCCTTTTCAGGTATTTCAGGATGTTCTTGACCGCTGTCCAGTGATCTACTCCTGGATTACCATGGTACCTCCCTGCTAAACTTATAGCAAGGCACGCATCAGGTCTGGTACACAACATTGCATACACGACAGAACCTATGGCTGAGGCATAGGGAATGACCTTCATTTTCTCGCTATCTTCTGCAGTGGTCAGGCATTGAGTCTGACTCAACTTCACACCTTGTAACACAGGCAAGAACCCTTTCTTTGACTGATCCATTTTGAACTTCTTCAAAACTTTATCAAGGTATGTGCTTTGTGAAAGTCCAATTAAGCGTCTTGATCTATCTCTATTGATCTTGATTCCCAATATATAAGTAGCTTCACTCAGGTCTTTCATTGAAAAATTCTTATTCAAGTATCCTTTTATGCTATCCAGAAATTCTGTATTATTTCCAATCAATAATATGTCATCCACATATAATATTAGAAATGATACATAGCTCCCACTCACTTTCTTGTAAATACAGGCTTCTCCAAAAGTCTGTATAAAACCATATGCTTTGATCACACTATCAAAGTGTATATTCGAACTCCGAGAGGCTTGCACCAGTCCATAAATGGATCGCTGGAGCTTGCACACTTTGTTAGCACTTTTAGGATCGACAAAACCTTCTGGTTGCACCATATACAACTCTTCTTTAAGATATCCATTAAGGAATGCAGTTTTGACATCCATTTGCCAAATTTCATAATCATAAAATGCGGCAATTGCTAACATGATTCAGATAGACTTAAGCATCGCTACGAGTGAGAAGGTCTCATCGTAGTGAACTCCTTGAACTTGTCGAAAACCTTTCGCCACAAGTCGAGCTTTGTAGACAGTAACATTACCGTCAGCGTCAGTCTTCTTCTTGAAGATCCATTTATTCTCTATGACTTGCCTATCATCGGGCAAGTCAACCAAAGTCCACACTTTGTTCTCATACATGGATCCCATCTCAGATTTCATGGACTCAAGCCATTTCGCGGAATCTGGGCTCATCATCGCTTCCTCATAGTTCGTAGGTTCGTCATGGTCAAGTAACATGACCTCCAGAACAGGGTTACCGTACCATTCTGGTGCGGACCGTACTCTGGTTAACCTACGAGGTTCGGTAGTAACTTGATCTGAAGTTTCATGATCATCATCATTAGCTTCCTCACTAATTGGTGTAGGAATCACTCGAACTGATTTCTGTGATGAACTACTTTCCAATTTGGGAGAATGTACAATTACCTCATCAAGTTCTACTTTCCTCCCACTCACTTCTTTCGAGAGAAACTCCTTCTCTAGAAAGGATCCATTCTTAGCAAGGAATATCTTGCCTTCAGATCTGTGATAGAAGGTGTACCCAACAGTCTCTTTTGGGTATCCTGTGAAGACACATTTCTCCGATTTGGGTTTGAGCTTATCAGGTTGAAGTTTTTTCACATAATCATCGCAGCCCCAAACTTTAAGAAATGACAGCTTAGGTTTCTTGCCAAACCACAGTTCATATGGTGTCGTCTCAATGGATTTAGATGGTGCCCTATTTAACGTCAATGCAACCGTCTCTAAAGCATAACCCCAAAATAATAGCGGTAAATCAGTAAGAGACATCATAGATTGCACCATATCTAATAAAGTATAGTTACGACATTCGGACACACCATTACGCTGTGGTGTTCCATGTGGCATGAGTTGCGAAACTATTCCACATTGTTTCAAATGAAGACCAAACTCATAACTCAAATATTCACCTCCACGATCAGATCGTAGAAACTTCATTTTCTTGTTATGATGACTTTCTACTTCACTCTGAATTTCTTTGAACTTTTCAAATGTTTCAGACTCAAGTTTCATCAAGTAGATATACCCATATCTGCTCAAATCATCTGTTAAGGTCAGAAAATAACGATACCCGCCGCGAGCCTCAACACTCGTCGGACCGCATACATCAGTATGTATTATTTCCAATAAGTCAGTTGCTCGCTCCATTGTTTCGGAGAACAGAGTCTTAGTCATCTTGCCCATGAGGCATGGTTCGCAAGCATCAAGTGATTCCAAAAGCCCATCAACATGGAGTTTCTTCATGCGCTTTACACCAATATGACCTAAACGGTAGAGCCACAAATAAGTTGTACTATCATTATTAACTTTGCATCTTTTCGCTTTAATATTATGAATATGTGTATCGCTACAATCGAGATTCAACAAAAATAGACCACTCATCAAGGGTGCATGACCATAAAAGATATCACTCATATAAATAGAACAACCATTATTCTCTGATTTAAATGAATAACTAATAACCCACAAGTATAGGGGATCGCAACAGTTTTCGAGGGTAGAGTATTCAACCCAAATTTATTGATTCAACACAAGGGGAGCCAAAGAATATTCTCAAGTATTAGCAGCTGAGTTGTCAATTCAACCACACCTGGAAACTTAATATCTGCAGCAAAGTGTTTAGTAGCAAAGTAATATGATAGTAGTGGTAGCGGTAGCAAAAGGTAATGATAGTAAAAGTAATGTTTTTGGTATTTTGTAGTGATGATAACAATAGCAACGGAAAAGTAAATAAGCGTAGAACAATATATGGAAAGCTCGTAGGCAATGGACCAGTGATGGGGAATTATGCCGGATGCGGTTCATCATGTAACAATCATAACATAGGGTGACACAGAACTAGCTCCAATTCATCAATGTAATGTAGGCATGTATTCCGAATATAGTCATACGTGCTTATGGAAAAGAACTTGCATGACATCTTTTGTCCTACCCTCCCGTGGAAGCGGGGTCCTAATGGAAACTAAGGGATATTAAGGCCTCCTTCTAATAGAGTACCGAACAAAGCATTAGCACATAGTGAATACATCAAATCCTCAAACTATGGTCATCACCGGTAAGTATCCCGATTATTGTCACTTCGGGGTTAACGGATCATAACACATAATAGGTGACTATAGACTTGCAAGATAGGATCAAGAACTCTCCTATATTGATGAAAACATAATAGGTTCAGATCTGAAATCATGGCACTCGGGCCCTAGTGACAAGCATTAAGCATAGCAAAGTCATAGCAACATCAATCTCATAACATAGTGGATACTAGGGATCGAACCCTAACAAAACTAACTCGATTACATGATAGATCTCATCCAACCCATCACCGTCCAGCAAGCCTATGATGGAATTACTCATGCATGGCGGTGAGCATCATGAAATTGGTGATGGAGGATGGTTGATGATGACGATGGCGACGGATGCCCCTCTCCGGAGCCTCGAACGGACTCCAGATCAGCCCTCCCGAGAGGTTTTAGGGCTTGGCGGCGGCTCCGTATCGTAAAACACGATGAATCCTTCTCTCTGATTTTTTTTCTCTCTGAAACCAAATATATAGAGTTGGAGTTGAGGTCGGAGGAGCTCTAGGGGGCCCACGAGGTAGGGGGCGCACCCTAGGGGGGCAGGCGCGCTCCCCACCCTCGTGGATAGGTGGTGGGCCCCTTGGTCTTCATCTTTTGCAAGGATTTTTTATTATTTCCGAATAGATGTTCCGTGAAGTTTCAGGTCATTCCGAGAACTTTTTTTGCACATAAATAACACCATAGCAATTCTGCTGAAAACAGTGTTAGTCCGGGTTAGTTCCATTCAAATCATGCAAGTTAGAGTCCAAAACAAGGGCAAGAGTGTTTGGAAAAGTAGATATGACGGAGACGTATCAACTCTCCCAAGCTTAAACCTTTGCTTGTCCTCAAGCAATTTAGTTGATAAACTGAAAGTGATAAAGAAAAACTTTTACAAACTCTGTTTGCTCTTGTTGTTGTAAATATGTAAAGCCAGCATTCAAGTTTTCAGCAAAGATTATGACTAACCACATTCACAATAACGCTTAGGTCTCAAGTTTACTCATATCAATAGCATAATAAACTAGCGAGCAATAATAATAAATCTCAGATGGAAACACTTTCTCAAAACAATCATAATATGATATAACAAGATGGTATCTCGCTAGCCCTTTCTGAGACCGCAAAACATAAATGCAGAGCACCTTTAAAGATCAAGGACTGACTAGACAATGTAATTCATGGTAAAAGAGATCCAGTCAAGTCATACTCAATGTAAACTAACAGTAATGAATGCAAATGACAGCGGTGCTCTCCAACTGGTGCCTTTTGAATAAGAAGATGATGACTCAACATGAAAGTAAATAGATAGGCCCTTCGCAGAGGGAAGCAGGGATTTGTAGAGGTGCCAGAGCTCGGTTTTGAAATAGAGATGAATAATATTTTGAGCGGTATACTTTCATTGTCAACATAACAACCAAGAGATGGCAATATCTTCCATGCTACACACATTATAGGCGGTTCCCAAACAGAATGGTAAAGTTTATACTCCCCCTCCACCAACAAGCATCAATCCATGGCTTGCTCGAAACAACGAGTGCCTCCAACTAACAAGAGTCCCAGGGGGAGTTTTGTTTGCAATTATTTTGATTTGATTTGCATAAAGCATGGTACTGGGCATCCCAGTGACCAGCCACTTTCTCGTGAGTGAGGAGCGGAGTCCACTCCTCTTGAGAATAACCCGCCTAACATGGAAGATACGGACAGCCCTAGTTGATACATGAGCTATTCGAGCATACAAAACAGGATATTTATTTGAAGGTTTAGAGTTTGGCACATACAAATTTACTTGGAACGGCAGGTAGATACCGTATATAGGTAGGTATGGTGGACTCATATGGAATAACTTTGGGGTTTATGGAGTTGGATGCACAAGCAGTATTCCCGCTTAGTACAGGTGAAGGCTAGCAAAAGACTGGGAAGCGACCAGCTAGAGAGCGACAACAGTCATGAACATGCATTAAAATTAATCAACACCGAATGCAAGCATGAGTAGGATATAATCCACCATGAACATAAATATCGTGAAGGCTATGTTGATTTTGTTTCAACTACATGCGTGAACATGCGCCAAGTCAAGTCACTTAAATCATTCAGAGGAGGATACCACCCTATCATACCACATCACAACCATTTTAATAGCATGTTGGCACGCAAGGTAAACCATTATAAGCTCCTAGCTAATCAAGCATGGCACAAGAAACTATGATCTCTAGTTGTCATTGCAAACATGTTTATTCATAATAGGCTGAATCAGGAACGATGAACTAATCATATTTACAAAAACAAGAGAGGTCGAGTTCATACCAGCTTTTCTCATCTCAGTCAGTCCATCATATATCGTCATAATTGCCTTTCACTTGCACGACCGAATAGTGTGAATAATAATAGTGCACGTGCATTGGACTAAGCTGGAATCTGCAAGCATTCAATAAACAGGAGAAGACAAGGCAATATGGGCTCTTTTGTCATATCAACAATAATGCATATAAGAGCTACTTCAACAATTTAATTATGGTCTTCTCCTATCAACCCCCAAAGAAAAGAAAAGAAATAAAACTATTTACACGGGAAAGCTCCCAACAAGCAAAAGAAGAACATGAAATCTTTTTGGGTTTTCTTTTTAATTACTACTACAAGCATGGAAAGTAAACTAATTAAAAGCTACAACTAATTTTTTTGGTTTTTCTTAAGGTTTATTAAACACACAAGAAGAAAGCATAAAAAGGAAAATAAACTAGCATGGATGATACAATGAAAAAGTATGAGCACCGACATCTAGCAATGAGTGTGTGAACATGAATGTAATGTCGGTGAGAAATACGTACTCCCCCAAGCTTAGGCTTTTGGCCTAAGTTGGTCTATGGCCACGGTTGGCCTGGCGGATATCCATAATAATAGTTGGGGTCATACTGCGATGAAGAAGACTCTGATTGCCACTGGTTGGCAATCATCTCCAGATCCCAATGGTAATTAGACTGTCGTGGAGGTTCAACTTGTGGTTCCGACTCTGGCTCTGTGGCTGATGTAGGGTTCCGGTAGGCGTGAATAGCCTCTAACGGAACAAGGTACTGGCCTGAAGATAAATCAAACAAGGAAGGAGCAGGCAGGGTAATAGTCTCAGGATGATGTTTATGAAAGAACAATTTGTATTTAAGCTCCCCTTCCCTATTCTTAACAATAAAATCATGTGCCACCATACTCTTATAATCTAAATAAACACGAGGCAGCAATTTTTCTTCCTTCTCATAATGCCTAATAGGTATGTTAAAATGTGCAGCTAGGCGTGAAGCATAGATGCCTCCAAAGATGGGGCCCTTTGTACGGTTCAGACTTAACCGTTTAGCAATAATACCGCCCATACTAACAGAGTTATCACTGAATAAACCATGGAACAAAATAATAATATCAGGAACACTAAGGTTTCCACAGTTTCCACGACCAATTAAGCAACGACTAGCAAATATTGCAAAGTAGCGTAAAACAGGAAAATGTATGCTAGTGATTCGTGCATCGGAAACCTTCCTCGTTTCCCCTACAGTGATGGTATCAATAAACCCATCCACATCGCCGCGATGTGGTTCCTCTATCGTGCCCTCAAAAGGGACCAAACAAACCCGACAAAAATCATAAAGTGACATCTCCTTATGCTCATCATATAAATAAAACTCCACCGTAGGTGGTGAGCTCCTAGAATGGAAATGAAAGTTTTGCACAAAGATATTTGTGAGTAAGAGATACTGGTCGCGTTGGTCATGGAGGAAAGCGGTGAGGCCTGCATTCTCAGCCAATTCATAAAAATCTTCATAAATCCCGGCTGCTCTCAAGAAATCATCGGAAGGCCATTCACATGACCGAACCTCCGCGGTGCGAGGCAGATTATATTTGGGCTTCTGTGCCTTTTCCTTCGAGCTTCGTCTCGATGAGCCCCTCAAAAATCTCTTCATTATTTTCTGAAAAATTCTGAAATTTTTAGTAACTTCAAAATAAAAGTAAACCAAACTCAACAAAATTGATAGCCACTACTCCTACAAGTGCCTAGAGCCTATATCATGCATCAAAACTACTTTTGACCATATAAATTTGACATGCAAGCTCAAGAATAGGGTCACCTAGGAAGCACAAATTTGCAATGAATAAAGCACTAGAACAAAAACTAATTGGACCAATGGAGGAGTCACATACCAAGGAACGATCTCCCCAAGCAGTTTTGTGAGAGGTGCTTTGAGCAAGGAGATCGAAAATGGCAGCAAAATGAGCTTGGACTCGGTTTGAGCTGGATATTCGTGTTTGTGGGAGGAAGAAGTAGTGTGTGGGTGCAGGAATAAGTGGAGGAGGGCCACCGTGGGCCCACGAGGCAGGGGGCGCTTCCAAGGGGTAGGGCGCGCCCCTGACCCTCGTGTCCAGGTGCCAGCTCCTCCTGCTGTGTTCTCAGTGCCAAATATTCTCAAATATTCCAGAAAAAATCATATTTAAATTTCAGGGCATTTGGAGAACTTTTATTTTCGGGGTATTTTTATATTGCACGGATAAATCAGATAACAGACAGAAAAATACTATTTTTATTTTATTTAATATAAATAACAGAAAGTAAGAGGAGGGTACAGAAGGTTGTGCCTTCTAGTTTCATCCATCTCATGCTCATCAAAAGGAATCCACTAACAAGGTTGATCAAGTCTTGTTAACGAACTCATTCCGAATAACATGGAACCGGAGAAATTTCGAATAACACTATGTTACCTCAACGGGGATATGCACATCCCCAATAATAAGAATATCATATTTCTTCTTGACAGTAGGAAGAGGAAATTCAAAACCTCCAAATATAATCGATGGAATTTTTCCAATAGAGTTGATACTATGAACTTGAGGTTGTTTCCTCGGAAAGTGTACCGTATGCTCATTACCATTAACATGAAAAGTGACATTGCCTTTAGTGCAATCAATAACAGCCCCTGCAGTATTCAAAAAGGGTCTTCCAAGAATAATAGACATACTATCGTCCTCGGGAATATCAAGAATAACAAAGTCTGTTAAAATAGTAACGTTTGCAACCACAACAGGCACATCCTCACAAATACCGACAGGTATAGCAGTTGATTTATCAGCCATTTGCAAAGATATTTCAGTAGGTGTCAACTTATTCAAATCAAGTCTATGATATAAAGAGAGAGGCATAACACTAACACCGGCTCCAAGATCACATAAAGCAGTTTTAACATAGTTTCTTTTAATGGAGCATGGTATAGTGGGTACTCCTGGATCTCCAAGTTTCTTTGGTATTCCACCCTTAAAAGTATAATTAGCAAGCATGGTGGAAATTTCAGCTTCCGGTATCTTTCTCTTATTGTAATAATTTCTTTCATGTACTTAGCATAAGGATTCATTTTAAGCATATCAGTGAATCACATACGTAAAAAGATAGGTCTAATCATTGCAGCAAAGCGCTCAAAATACTCATCATCCTTTTTCTTGGATGGTTTGGGAGGAAAAGGGATGGGTTTTCTGAACCCGAGGCTCTCTTTCCTTACCGTGTTTCCTAGCAACAAAGTCTTTCTTACCATAACGTTGATTCTTTGATTGTGGGTTATCAAGATCAACATCAGGTTCAATTTCTATATCATTATCATTGCTAGGTTGAGCATCATCATGAACATTATCACTAGTTTTAGGTTCATTACCAGATTGTGTTTCAGCATCAGAGATAGAAATATCATTTGGATTCTCGGGTGTATCAACAATAGGTTCACTGGAAGCATGCAAAGTCCTATCCTTTTTCTTTTTCTTCCTTTTAGAAGGACTAGGTGCATCTATATTATTTCTCTGAGAATCTTGCTCAATTCTCTTAGGATGGCCTTCAAGATACAAAGGTTCCTGAGTCATTTTACCACCTCTAGTCATAACTCTAACAGCGTTATCATTATTCTTACTATTCAATTCATTGAGCAAATCATTTTGAGCTTTAAGTACTTGTTCTACTTGAGTGGTAACCATAGAAGCATGTTTACTAATAAGTTTAAGTTCACCTTTGACATTAGCCATATAATCACCCAAGTGTTCAAGCATATTTGAATTGTATTTCAATTGTCTACCAAAATAAGCATTAAATCTTCTTGCTTAGCCATAAATTTATCAAACTCATCTAAGCATGGGCTAGCAAACTTAGTAAATGGGATTTCAGCTTTATCATATCTATAGAGAGAATTTACCTTTACTACCTGTGTCGGGTTATCAAGACCATGAGTTTCTTCAATAGGTAATGGATTAAGATCATATGTTTCTTCAACAGGCGGTAAATTAAGACCGTGTATTTCTTCAATAGGAGGTAAATTCTTAACATCTTCAGCTTTAATACCTTTTTCTTTCATAGATTTCTTTGCCTCTTGCATATCTTCAGGACTGAGAAATAGAACACCTCTTTCTTCGGAGTTGGTTTAGGAATAGGCTCAGAGTGGCTCAGGAAGTGTCCAATTATTTTCATTTGTCAACATATTATTCAATAGAATTTCAGCTTCATCCGGTGTTCTTTCCCTGAAAACAGAACCAGCACAACTATCCAGGTAATCTCTGGAAGCATCGGTTAGTCCATTATAAAAGATATCAAGTATTTCATTTTTCTTAAGAGGATGATCAGGCAAAGCATTAAGTAACTTGAGAAGCCTCCCCCAAGCTTGTGGGAGACTCTCTTCTTCAATTTGCACAAAATTATATATATCCCTTAAAGCAGCTTGTTTCTTATGAGCAGGGAAATATTTAGCAGAGAAGTAATAAATCATATCCTGGGGACTACGCACACAACCAGGATCAAGAGAATTAAACCATATCTTAGCATCACCCTTTAATGAGAACGGAAATATTTTAAGGATATAAAAGTAACGAGTTCTCTCATCATTAGTGAACAGGGTGGCTATATCATTTAATTTAGTAAGATGTGCCACAACAGTTTCAGATTCATAGCCATGAAAAGGATCAGATTCAACCAAAGTAATTATATCAGGATCAACAGAGAATTCATAATCCTTATCAGTAACAAAGATAGGTGAAGTAGCAAAAGCAGGGTCAGGTTTCATCCTAGCATTTAGAGATTGCTTATTCCATTTAGCTAATAACCTCTTAAGTTCATAACTATCTTTGCAAGCTAAAATAGCTAAAGAAGCTTCTTTATCAAAAACATAACCCTTAGGAATAACGGGCAAGTCTTCATCATCACTTTCATCAATATTATCAGATTCAATATTTTCATTCTCTCTAACCCTAGCAAGTTGTTCATCAAGAAATTCACCAAGTGGCACAGTAGTATCAAGCATAGAAGTAGTTTCATCATAAGTATCATGCATAGCAGAAGTGGCATCATCAATAACATGTGACATATCAGAACGAATAGCAGAAGCAGGTTTAGGTGTCGCAAGCTTACTCAAAACAGAAGGTGAATCAAGTGCAGAGCTAGATGGCAGTTCCTTACCTCCCCTCGTAGTTGAGGGATAAATCTTGGTTTTTGGATCTCTCAAGTTCTTCATAATGATAAGCAGATATAAATCCCAAGTGACTCAAAGAATAGAGCTATGCTCCCCGGCAACGGCGCCAGAAAATAGTCTTGATAACCCACAAGTATAGGGGATCGCAACAGTTTCGAGGGTAGAGTATTCAACCCAAATTTATTGATTCGACACAAGGGGAGCCAAAGAATATTCTCAAGTATTAGCAGCTGAGTTGTCAATTCAACCACACCTGGAAACTTAATATCTGCAGCAAAGTATTTAGTAGCAAAGTAATATGATAGTAGTGGTAACGGTAGCAAAAGGTAATGATAGCAAAATTAATGTTTTTGGTATTTTGTAGTGATGATAGCAATAGCAACGGAAAAGTAAATAAGCGAAGAACAATATATGGAAAGCTCGTAGGCAATGGATCAGTGATGGAGAATTATGCCGGATGCGGTTCATCATGTAACAATCATAACATAGGGTGACACAGAACTAGCTCCAATTCATCAATGTAATGTAGGCATGTATTCCGAATATAGTCATACGTGCTTATGGAAAAGAACTTGCATGGCATGTTTTGTCCTACGCTCCCGTGGCAGCGGGGTCCTAATGGAAACTAAGGGATATTAAGGCCTCCTTTTAATAGAGTACTGGAACAAAGCATTAGCACATAGTGAATACATGAACTCCTCAAACTATGGTCATCACCGGTAAGTATCCCGATTATTGTCACTTCGGGGTTAACGGATCATAACACATAATAGGTGACTATAGACTTGCAAGATAGGATCAAGAACTCTCATATATTGATGAAAACATAATACTCAGATCTGAAATCATGGCACTTGGGCCCTAGTGACAAGCATTAAGCATAGCAAAGTCATAGCAACATCAATCTCAGAACATAGTGGATACTAGGGATCAAACCCTAACAAAACTAACTCAATTACATGATAGATCTCATCCAACCCATCACCATCCAGCAAGTCTACGATGGAATTACTCACGCACGGCAGTGAGCATCATGAAATTGGTGATGGAGGATGGTTGATGATGACGATGGCGACGGGTTCCCCTCTCCGGAGCCCCGAACGGACTCCAGATCAGCCCTCCCGAGAGGTTTTAGGGCTTGGCAGCGGCTCCGTATCATAAAACGCGATGAATCCTTCTCTCTGATTTTTTCTCTCCGAAACCAAATATATAGAGTTGGAGTTGAGGTCGGAGGAGCTCCAGGGGGCCCATGAAGTAGGGGGCGTGCCCTAGGGGGGCAGGCGTGCCCCCACCCTTGTGGACAGGTGGTGGGCCCCCTGGTCTTCATCTTTTGCAAGGATTTTTTATTATTTCCAAATAGATGTTTCGTGAAGTTTCAGGTCATTCCGAGAACTTTTGTTTCTGCACATAAATAACGCCATATCAATTCTGCTGAAAACAACGTCAGTCCGGGTTAGTTCCATTCAAATCATGCAAGTTAGAGTCCAAAACAAGGGCAAAAGTGTTTGGAAAAGTAGATACGACAGAGACGTATCAATAACCGTCTCGCATTAAACAAGATCCAGATATAATGTTCATGCTCAACGCTAGCACCAAATAATAATTATTTAGGTGTAAAACTAATCCCGAGGTAGATGTAGAGGTAGCGTGCCGACGGTGATCACATAGACTTTTGAACCATTTCTCACGCGCATCGTCACCTTGTCCTTTGCCAATCTTCGTTTAATCCGTAGCCCATGTTGCAAATATGAGCAACAGAACCAGTATCAAATACACATCGCTACTACAAGAATTAGTAAGGTACACATCAATAACATGTATATCAAATATACCTTTCACTTTGCCATCCTTCTTATCCGCCAAATACTTGGGGATTTTCCGCTTCCAGTGACCAGTCCCTTTGCAGTAGAAGCGCTCAGTCTCAGGATTAGGTCCAGACTTGGGCTTCTTCCCTTGAGCAGCAACAGGCTTGCTGTTCTTCTTGAAGTTTCCCTTCTTCCCTTTTCCCTTTTTCTTGAAACTAGTGGTCCTGTTCACCATCAACACTTGATGCTCCTTCTTGATTTCTACCTCCGCAGCCTTTAGCATCACGAAGACCTCAGGAATTGTCTTTTCCATCCCTTGCATATTATAGTGATTGAAGAACTTTGTTAATGAAACTATCATCAGGAAGATTAACTCCCAGCTGAGTCAAGTGGTTATGGTATCCAGACATTCTGAGTATGTGTTCACTGACAGAACTATTCTCCTCCATTTTGCAGCTGTAGAACTTGTTGGAGACTTCATATCTCTCAACTCAGCTGTCGGATTCGGGTTCCGGCAGACCCTTGAGGTTCGAACACTGGGGTGCGCGCGGAGATTTCGCCTCCTACCTACCTGCACCCCTCCGCCATGTTAGGATCTAAAACTACGGAAAGAACAACACAAGAGACACGGGGTTTATACTGGTTCGGGCCACCGTTGTGGTGTAATAACCTACTCCAGTGTGTGGTGTGTGGATTGCCTCTTGGGCTGATGATGATGATGAATACAAGGAAGAACAGCCTCGCGAGGGTCTGTTCTTGGCTGGGGCGATGAACTGCTCGGAGGGGTTCAGTCACCTTTCTCTCTCTCTCTCTCTTTCTCTCTCTGCTTCCGACCGAACCCCCTCCTCCTAGACCCTTGCTTTGTGGGTGGTTGGTCCTATTTATAGAGGCCCTAGTCCTCTTCCCAAATATCGAGCGGGAAGGGAGCCAACAATGGCGGGCTAATTTGAAGGGGGACAGCAAGTATCAGCTATCCTGACAAAAGTAGTCTTCGCCTGCGCAAAGCTCTAGTGATGACGCCGTCATGGGCTCCACGGTGACCTCCATCTCGTAGTCCTCCTGGTCTTGGTCTCGTTGCACCGAAATGGCAACCTTTGCCTGATGCCTCGGTACTCCGCGGCTGCGCTTGCCCCCTTTGCACCAAAGAGGAAAGGAGGACGCTGCGCGGCTGGCACCCGCCTGGCGCCCTGACTCGTCATGGCTTGCGTCACGGGCACCTCGTGAGGTACCCCGCCTTGATCTCTCCGCCTCCTCGTGAGCCAGCCTGACGAGGCCGTGCCTGAGGAAGCTCCGCGTCGTCCGCCCCGCGAGGCTTGGCCCCTCGCGAGGGTCTTGGGTTTGTGTTGGTGAAGATGGGCCGTGCTGGGCCCCCCTTTGAGCCACGCCGCAGGCCGCAAGCAGGCAAGTCTCGGGACCCCCATTCCCAAAACGCCGACAGTAGCCCCCGGGCCCAAGGCGCACCCGGACTTGGCCGTGCAGGGAGGCGGAAAGGCAAGAGCGAAGCGCCGCGGGCCCTAACAGCCTGCGGCCTTGGGCGCCACATGGCGGTTGACTGGACGTGGGTGCCTTAGCAACCGCACGAGTTGATAAAGGAGTGGCATCCGCCTAGGCCCTGCTTCCTGCTTTCCCCGGTTGCTGCTCAGATCCCCTTTCTTGCGCCTCTCCTTCCTTCCTCCGAAATTTCCAGATCTTCTCTGACTGTGCGACTTAGGGGACCATGGTGCCTCGCCAGCCCCCGGCCGCAGCTTGGTACTCGTCTGCCCTGGACCCGCCGAACGTGTCGGAGGCGAGCCTTGCCCGGTTGCGCCGGATGGCGACGGCATGGGGAATCGACGGGGCGAAGGTGTTCAAGGCCGGCTCCGCCACCCCTGAGGGTCAAAGGAGCACCTTCTATCCGCTCTTCGTAAGTGCCATTGTTGCTGGCCTGGTGCCTCCCTTCTCCGAGTTCTTCTTCTCTGTCCTCCGCCATTACAAGCTACAGGCTCTGCATCTCCATCCCAACTCCGTCCTTCTCCTGGCAATCTTTGCTTATTATTGCGAGGCCCACGTTGGGGTGCAGCCCTCAGTGGCCTTGCTGCGCCACTACTTCTACCTCCGGACCTCTCACGGTCCTGCTTCCGCATGCGCGAGCTTCATCGCGTACGGTGGCGCCATTGCCATCTCGAATCCTGGGAAAAGGATTGAGGGCTTCAGGAGCAAGTGGATCTTGGTGGATGCTAGGCACATCCACCCTCGGCTGATCTTGCCCACAGAGCAGCCCACGAGCTCCAGCGAATGAGGTCGAGCGGAGCTCGCGAATCCCCACGTGAAGATGGTGTTGGAGAAGATGGACGCGGATCTGAGGCCGACCGACATGGCGGCGGCGAAGCTGACTGGCGTGTCGCTGCTGAGGGAGTTCCTGGAGCACCAGCTGGCTCCGCTTCGGCAGTACTCACTTCCAATGTGGAGGCCCCGTCCGAGCCCCGCGGCCTTGGCCGACGAAGACCTGGCTGCGGTTCTCCAATCTCTGGTTGGGGGCAATGTGGCGAGGTTGGAGGGCGCTCCTACGCCTTTGTTCCTCTGCGACGACTGGGAGCGGGTGGTGAAGTCCATGCCTGTCTTCAACGGGGAGGGGCCCGTGCCCCTGGAAGCTCCCGAGGGACCGGTGGACGTGCCCTCCGACGAATCTAGCAAGGAGGAGGAAGGAGGGGAGCGGGGAAAAGGGCCTGACTCCGAGGCGACTGACGGAGAGTCGAGGGCTCCCTTCCCCCGGCGCGGGTCTCATGTTCTCCGCCTCTCTCCGAGCGATGACGATGAGGATGACAACAAAGACGACGACAAGGACAACGACGAGCAGGACGGCGGGAGCCCGCCCCCGATCCCGAAGAAGGACAGGACCGGGCTGACCTCCCCCGGGTCTCCCCCGGCCCCGGGGCGAACCGCAGACGCACCTTCTGCCTCCAAGCTTCCCGAGGTTGACCCTTCCAGCCGGCTTTCAGGCTTCAAATTTGGCCGGAGGCCGCTTGAGCTCACTAGCAACGACCCGTAAGCATTCGATTCTTGTCTTTATCTCTTGCTCTGCTTCTGAGGCTTGACGTCCGCATCTTTTGGATAGGCTGACGCCCGAAGCAAAGAAGCCGAAGGGGGCTCCCGAGGTTCCATTCGTGGCGGCGCTTCTGCCTGCGAAGGAGGGTGACCGCTACGCACAGGCTTCTCCTACCCGGTCGTCCTCGCGAGGCCTGGCTGAGCCGGCTGGGGCAAGCTCAGCCCCCGCGGCCCAAGTGGCTCCCGAGGTGCTCTTGCCTGCCGCCGCCACTACAGCTGTCGGGGCGCGGCAGACTCCACCTCAGGATGCCGCGGCTACGCTGCCGCCTTCTCCTCTTACTCCACCGGCTGCTGTTTCTCCGACTCCTTCTGCCGTTTTGGATCATGCTATTGCTGAGCTGGACCGACTGCGTCAGGACCTTCTTGGCGCCGACCCCCGCTTGGTGGTCGGGCGCTTGGAGCTGGCTTCAGGATGGGTTCGCTCTGACGCCTCGATTCGGGCGGCGCTGGTCCAGGCCTCAACGACATGCGACGAGGAGAAGCAGGCCGTCCTTGAGGCGAAGGCTTCTCGTAATGCAGCCCTGGGGGAGGTGGTCGACGTCCGTGGTCACTGCAAGGCGCTGGAGGACGAGCTGCAAGGCCTGTGGGACCAGCTCGCGAAAGAGGTCCACCTTCGCCAAGAGCAGGAAGAAGGCGTGAAGGCTCGCGAGGCAGCCGTCGAGGGCTGGGAGGCCAAGCTCAGGAAGCGCCGCGACCGCCTAGGCGCGCTGGAGGAGGAGTTGGGGGCGAGGAAGGCCGAGCTGGATGGCAAGGCCCTGGTTCTCGCCGAGGACCGCGCGGCCTTCACGGAGTTGGAGGCGAAGGCTCGCTCCTCGCTGAGGACGCTTTACGACAGCGGCCTAGAGAGCCCGCTGGCTGGCGCCGAGGACGATCCCACCAAGCTGCTTCCCTTCCTGGCTCACGCTCTTGAAGATGTCGTCCTTGGCCTTGGCCCCACGGCCGAGGCCGAGGCGCGTGTCCTGTCTTCTGCAGCACTGACGCGGGTCCTCACCCACATCTACCTTCGCGATCCCGGTGTCGACCTCAACGGCCTGCTGGAGCCAGCGAGTGGTGAGCGTGCCGCTGCCGCTGCTGAGGCCGTGAAGGGTCGCGCGGAGGCTCTGCCGGGGAAGTTTCGGGCCTTCAGCACCAAGCCGGAGCAAGGCGCTGCCGACCCCGCTGCTCCGTGAGGCGAACCCACTCCGCGCTGCTCCCCCGCCGACAAGTGACTCCGTCGTGGCTCCTGTCCTGCTTTTAATTCCTGCACACGTATCATGCCTCGGGGAGGCATTTAAACTTGCGTTTGGCATTGAGATAACAGTGTGGACTGTAATATTTGCTTTTGAACTCCTTGAAATTTGCACTTTTCCTTCCTACTTGCTTATGTTCTACGCCGGCAGAGCCCGGCCCCGCGCGTACCTCACCCAGCAATAGTCCCGACCGGAAACTAGGACGGGACCAAGGAGTGAGGGGCTACGTGACAAGTTAGGCTCCTGAGTCGCGATGCTCAGGAGTCCCCCTTGGCGCACGAACAGCGAGTAGGGAGGTGTGATGTGGGTGGATCTACCATTCTACATCTGCAGAGCCCGGCCGCGTGCGTGCCTCACCCAGCGATGGTCCTGACCGGAAACCAGGACGGGGCCACGGAGTGAGGGGCTACGTGACCAGTTAGGCTCCTGAGTCACGATGCTCAGGAGTCCCCCTTGACGCATGAACAGCAAGTAGGGAGGTATGATGTGGGGGGATCCACCGTTCTACGTCTGCAGAGCCCGGCCGCGCGCGTGCCTCACCCAGCGATGGTCCCGACCGGAAACCAGGATGGGGCCACGGAGTGAGGGGCTACGTGACCAGTTAGGCTCCTGAGTCGCGATGCTCAGGAGTCCCCCTTGACGCTCAAATGGCCTTTGTACCTTGGCTCTGCTCTGGGAGAGACACGCGACGAACCAGGCCCGGGGGGACCTGGCTAGGCGGCGTGCTTCTGGGTGTGACCCACGCGCAGCCCCCGTGCCCAGCCCCCTCGCGCGGCACTCCCGAGGGGAGGCGTTACGATGAGACTAGACACTGAGCTCTGGGCTCCCTGAGGTTGATGCGGCCTGGGGGCCACCCTCAGTTGTTTATCACCAGCGCGGAGCATAGTGCTACTGTATGTGTACGGGCATAGCCGCTCCTCGGCAGTGTCCTCAGCCAGTGCAGAGCATGGTGCTTCCACTGGTACGTGGGAGGGGGCCCCCCTCTGGGAGGAGCCCCCGGGGCGTGTACAGTCCCGCCTTGACACGTGGCTGGCACGGTAGGGCCCGGCGAGGTGTATCTGGGCACCCGTGAGCCAGCGCGGGACTCACGGGGCCCTACCTCTAAGCGGGTTGCGCCTGGCACTGGGCCTTATCTTGTGATGTGTCCCTGCAAATTTGGTTAGATGCCTGCACTCTACGTGCTCGGGTCCCGGCCCTCGAGCTGGTCTCAGCCGTCGCTGGTATGCCAGGTCGCGATGCCATGGACAAGGCCAGAGGGTGAGGGCTGGAGAGCCAGTAAGAGCCCTGAGTCGCGATGCTCAGGTACCCCCCCCCTCCCCCCTTTAACGTGCAAGTGCTCGGCAAGGAGAAGAAGAGGTGCCGTGGACCGGCATCGAATAATCATGCATGGTGGGTTTAACGCATAATCGGAAATAAATGCAAATGAGATACATGCCACTGGGCATGGCCCGAGCGGCTTGGGGATCATGCGGCCCGAGAGGCGCCCCCAACAAGGTAAGCTAACGACGCGAAATAAAAAGGGATACACGCCGTAGGGACGGACCCACGCGGCCTGGGAATAATGCAGCCCTGGGGGCGCTCCCAGCTGGAAGTAAAACTCGAAAGATGTCACCTGATGATGTTGAAGACGAAAGGGTGTTGGTGTAGCAGACTCGGTGGGCTGCGGAAGCTGATCCTCATGAGCCCCCAGGCCCAGGGGCCTCGGGAGGCTCCGGAGGCGCTGGCGGCTCCTCGCGGGCCATCTCCACCTCTGTCAGGGCTGCGGAACGCCTGGCCTCTCGTGCCTCCGTGATGCCCCTCATGAGGCGCTGGTACGTGTCAGCCGTGCTCGGCAAGCCGTAAGGCATGCGAACGCAGCTGTGGGGTGGACCTCTGCAGCGCCCCACTCGTGAGGGCCAGAGGCGCTCCAGGGAGGCGACTCAGTTGAGCCCTGGTATGTCGATGCAGACGCGCAGCCCACCATCCTCGCCTGGATGGGGAGCCACTGCTGGCAGGCGGTGGCCGCCTTTTATGACTCTCGACTCCTGTAGCTCCTGAATGACCTTGCTGACGAACTCCTGAGGGTCTGGATCTCCTTGCCTTGCTCCTTCTTGAGGGAAACATGCTTCAAAACATGCCTCCACGTGGTGCCCAAGCGCCTCCCTCGTGACCCTAGCTAGGTCGGTGGCCCTGCAGGGGAGAGCCCTGAGCCCTGCCCGAGGAGGGCGCCAGGCGCGCTTTCCTATGCGATGGAGGGAGGTTCCCCCTGGGCAGGCGCGGGCCTAGAGGGGCCTGCCTCCTGAGTGGTTAGGCCGGACGATGTCTTCTTCTTCTTAGGGGCGGCCTCGGGAGGCCTCCTACTTCCACGATCCGGGTCTTCCAGTGACGCGGCCTGAAAGGCTCGTTCCAGGGAACACACCACGTCCTTCTCTTCATAGGGCGCCGTGATGACTCCGCCGCTTCCTGGCATCTTGAGGACGTTGTAGCCGTGGTGAGTTGCGGCCATGAACTTGGCCAGCGCTGGGTACCCAAGGATGGCATTGTACAGTAGGCGAATGTGGGCGACGTCGAGGTCGATGAGCTCGGTGTGGTAGTTGTCGCGTGCCCCGAAGGTGACAGGGAGGCGGACCTGCCCAATCGGGACCGTGGAGCCGTCGGTGATACCGGAGAAAGGCTTGGTTGGCTGAAGGTGGCTGTAGGGCACTTGGAGGTTGTTGAATGTTTCCACGGACAGGACATTGAGCCCTGCCCCGCCATCGATGAGGGTCTTGGTGACCACCACGTTGCTGATGATTGGGGAGCAAAGCATCGGGAGAACTCCGGCTGTAGCCGCACACTTGAGCTGATCTGCTGAGCTGAACGTGATGGCGCACGCCGACCACCTGAGAGGGCGCGCAGCTTCGAGCCTGGGGAGGACTGCGTTCACTTCGCGGGCGAACTGCTTGAAGATGCATTGAGAGGCGGGGGCTTGTGCTCCGCCCAAGATGCAGGCAATCGCGCGCGGCTCCTGGAAGCCCCCAGCCTCCTCGTCCTGGTGGCGGTCCTCGTTTCTCCTTGGCTGCGGCGGCAGCGGTGGGAGGCCTGCGTTGCCTTGCGGGCGATCCTCGCGAGGCTGATCCCTCCAATCTCCCTCGCGAGGCTGATCCCTCCATCCTCTCTCGCGAGGCGGGTCTTGCCAGCAATCCTCGCGAGGTTGGTCGCGCCACCCTTAGAGCGGGCCACGGTCTTCCCAGCGTCCTGCGTTCCTTCCTCCTCCTCGACCGTAGCCCCGGTCACCACGGTCGGGGCGACGGCCGATCCTGCCTTCTCGCACAGCTTGGAGTTCTTGACATTCGTTGGTGTTGTGGGTGTGGAGTTCGTGGTACACGCAGTACCGGCCGCCCTTGGAAGGTTCGGGCTGATCTCTGCCCCGCTTGGTGTCTGGTTCTGCCGCGAGCACGGCAGCCCCCTTGCGCTTCACATCCTTGGCCTTGAGCTTCTTCTCTTTTGGGTCTGCGACAGGCAGCTCGAGGAGGGAGAGACGCCCTTCCTCAGCCCTGGCGCACTTGTTCGCCAAGTTGAACAGCTCCAAGGAAGTGCACAGGTCTTCATGCATTGCCAGCTCCTCCTTCATCTTGACGCCGCGCACGCCGTCGGAGAAGGCCGAGATGATGGCCTCTTCAGTCACCTTGGGAATCTTGAGGCGTGCGTTGTTGAAGCGCTGGATGTACTTCTGCAGGGTCTCCCCGGGTTGTTGCTTGATGCGGCGCATGTCGCTCACGGCGGGTGGCCGGTCGCGAGTGCCTTGGAAGTTGGCGATGAAGTGGGTGCGCATCTCCTCCCAGGAGGAGATTGTGCCTGGAGCCAGGTTCAGGAGCCAGGTGCGGGCCCCGTCCTTGAGCTCCATGGGAAACCAGTTCACCATGACCTTCTCGTCTCCGTTGGCAGCTTTGATGCCCAGCTCGTAGAGCTGGAGGAACTCCGCAGGGTCGGCCGTGCCGTCGTAGCGAGGAGGCAGGTCTGGCTTGAACTTGCCGGGCCACGCGACGCTGCGTAGTTCGGTGGTGAAGGCGCGGCAGCCTGCTGTGGCCACAGGAGGCCTTGGGTGACGGAGAGCCTGGTCTTGCATGTCCCCACGCGCAGCAGCTGGGAGCAGCGTGGGATCTTGACGCGCAGGAGCAGGAGCATGGTCACGACGTGCTGGAGCAGGGAGCGCCCGGGCAGCTTCTTGCGGGCGAGGGACTTCTTGGCAGCTCTGTTCTTGCCGCGCTAGCACCTGACGGAGCGGGTTCTGCCCAGGGGCCACGCGCCTTGGATCCATGGCGTCTTCTTGAGGAGGAGGCGGCCGGGGCACCGCCGGAGCCTCGTCGCCCGCGCGGGGCGGGGTGCGGTGCAGTGGGACGGATGGCGCAGGAGAGCCCCCTGCGGCGTGGACGAGCTCGGCGATGCGGTCGAGCCATTCGTCGTAGACGTCGTCGATGGGACGGTAGCGCAGGAGCTTGTTTGCCGCGATGAGCGTGGCCCGAGCCTCCATGGGCGCGCGGAGCGCGCGGGACGAAGAACCAGCCGGGGCGAGCGAGGGAGTTGCGGTGCGGCCGTCTTGCCGCACGGACGGATGCTGGGACGATGCTTGCCGCTCGTCCCCCGCCGGGCCGGTGGCGGCATTGATGGCAGGTGACGGGGAACGGCGTGGATGCCCGCCGACAGGGGCCGTCCGGGCGACGCAAGAAGCGAGTGCGGCCCGGCGATCGGCGCGGGCACGACGAGCGTTAGACATGGGCGTGATGGTCGGAGAAGAACGGGGTGGTGGAAGACGAATCCCGGCGCACCCCTACCTGGCGCGCCAAATGTCGGATTTCGGGTTCCGGCAGACCCTTGAGGTTCGAACACTGGGGTGCGCGCGGAGATTTCGCCTCCTACCTACATGCACCCCTCCGCCATTGTAGGATCTAAAACTACGGAAAGAACAACACAAGAGACACGGGGTTTATACTGGTTCGGGCCACCGTTGTGGTGTAATACCCTACTCCAGTTCGTGGTGTGTGGATTGCCTCTTGGGCTGATGATGATGATGAATACAAGGAAGAACAGCCTCGCGAGGGTCTGTTCTTGGCTGGGGCGATGAACTGCTCGGAGGGGTTCAGTCACCTTTCTCTCTCTCTCTCTCTCTCTCTCTCTCTCTCTCTCTCTCTCTCTCTCTCTCTTTCTCTCTCTGCTTCCGACCGAACCCCCTCCTCCCAGACCCTTGCTTTGTGGGTGGCTGGTCCTACTTATAGAGGCCCTGGTCCTCTTCCCAAATATCGAGCGGGAAGGGAGCCAACAATGGCAGGCTAATTTGAAGGGGGATAGCAAGTATCAGCTATCCTGACAAAAGTAGTCTTCGCCTGCGCAAAGCTCTCGTGATGACGCCGTCATGGGCTCCACGGTGACCTCCTTCTCGTAGTCCTCCTGGTCTTGGTCTCGTTGCACCGAAATGGCAACCTTTGCCTGATGCCTCGGTACTCCACGGCTGCGCTTGCCCCCTTTGCACCAAAGAGGAAAGGAGGACGCTGCGCGGCTGGCACCCGCCTGGCGCCCTGAGTCGTCATGGCCTGCGTCATGGGCACCTCGTGAGGTACCCCGCCTTGATCTCTCCGCCTCCTCGTGAGCCAGCCTGACAAGGCCGTGCCTGAGGAAGCTCCACGTCGTCCGCCCCGCGAGGCTTGGCCCCTCGCGAGGGTCTTGGGTTTGTGTTGGTGAAGATGGGTCGTGCTGGGCCCCCCCTTTGAGCCACGCCGCAGGCCGCAGGCAGGCAAGTCTGGGGACCCCCGTTCCCAGAACGCCGACATCGGGCATTCGCTTGAAATATTAACTGCAACTCCTGGAACATCTCATATGCTCCATGACGTTCAAAATGTCTTTGAAGTTCCTATTCTAAGTCATAAAGCATGGCACACTGAACTATCGAGTAGTCATCAGCTTTGCTCTACCAGACGTTCATAACGTCCGGAGTTGCTCCTGCAGCGGGTCTTGCACCTAGCGGTGCTTCCAGGACGTAATTCTTTTGTGCATCAATGAGGATAATCCTCAAGTTACAGACCTAGTCCATGTAGTTGCTACCATCATATTTCAACATAGCTTTCTCTAGGAACGCATTAAAATTCAAGGGAACGGTAGCACGGGCCATTGATCTACAACAACATAGATATGCAAAAACTATAAGGACTAAGTTCATGATAAATTAAAGTTCAATTAATCATATTAGTTAAGAACTCCCACTTAGATAGACATCCCTCTAGTCATCTAAATGATCATGTGATCCATATCAACTAAACCATGTCCGATCATCACGTGAGATGGAGAAGTTTTCAATGGTGAACATCTCTATGTTGATCATATCTACTATATGATTCACGTTCGATCTTTCGATCTCAGTGTTCCAAGGCCATATCTGCATATGCTAGGCTCGTCAAGTTTAACCCGAGTATTCTGCACGTGCAAAACTGGCTTGCACCCGTTGTATGTGAACGTAGAGTTTATCACACCCGATCATCCCGCGGTGTCTCGGCACAACGAACTATAGCAATGGTGCATACTCAGGGAGAACACGTATACCTTGAAATTCAGTGAGAGGTCATGTTATAATGCTACTATCGTACTAAGCAAAATAAGATGCATAAAGGATAAACATCAAATGCAATCAAAATATGTGACATGATATGGCCATCATCATCTTGTGCCTTTGATCTCCATCTCCAAAGCACCATCATGATCTCCATCATCACTGGCTTGATGCTACCTCTTGAGCATGTGTTGGTTTTCCCTTGAAGAGGAAATGGTGATGCAGCAAAGTAGCGTAAGTATTTCCCTCAGTTTTGAGAACCAAGGTATCAATCCAGTAGGAGACAACGCACAAGTCACCTAGTACCTGCACAAACAATCAAGAACCTTGCAACCAACATGATAAAGGGGTTGTCAATCCCTTCATGGTCACTCGCAAAAGTGAGATCTAATAAAGATAGTAAAGTAAATATTTTTGGTATTTTTGTTATATAGATTGGAAAGTAAAGATTGCAAAATAGTAAACGAGATGCGATGTAAATAAAAGAGATGCAATATAATAAGAAAGAGACCCGGGGGCCATAGGTTT
Organism: Triticum aestivum; assembly: GCF_018294505.1. Classification (NCBI taxonomy): domain Eukaryota; kingdom Viridiplantae; phylum Streptophyta; class Magnoliopsida; order Poales; family Poaceae; genus Triticum; species Triticum aestivum. Next base: position 121,243,741 of record NC_057794.1, read on the forward strand.
CACTAGTGGCTTCTCTCAAGATAGCATGTATTACGGTGGGTGAACAAACTACTGCCGAGCAATTGAGAGAAAAGTGCATAGTTATGAAGATATCTAAGGCAATGTTCATGAATATAGGCATCACATCCGTGTCAAGTAGATCGAAACGATTCCGCACCTACTACTATTACTCCACACGTCGACCGCTATCCATCATGCATCTAGAGTATTAAGTTCATAAGAACAGAGTAACGCATTAAGCAAGATGACATGATGTACAGGGATAAACTCAAGCAATATGATATAAACCCCATATTTTTATCCTCGATGGAAACAATACAATATGTGCCTTGCTGCCCCTACTATCACTGGGAAAGGACATCGCAAGATTGAATCCAAAGCTAAGCACTTCTCCCATTGCAAGAAAGATAAATCTAGTAGGCCAAACAAAACCGATAATTTGAAGGGACTTGCCAAGATATCAAATCATGCATATAAGAATTCAGAGAAGAACCAAATAATATTCATACATCATCTTGTTCATAAATCCACAATTCATCGGATCTCGGCAAACACACCGCAAAAGAGTATTACATCGAATAGATCTCCAAGAACAGGAGCACTTTGTATTTAGAACCAAAGAGAGAGAAGAAGCCATCTAGCTAATAACTATGGACCCGAAGGTCTGTGGTAAACTACTCAAGCTTCATCGGAGAGGCAATGGTGTTGATGTAGAAGCCCTCCGTGATCGATTCCCCCTCCGACAGATCGCCGGAAAAGGCCCCATGATGGGATCTCACAGGTACAGAAGGTTGCGGCGATGGAAAAGTGGTTTCGTGGCTCTCTCTGATGTTTCTAGGGTATAAGAGTATATATAGGCGGAAGAAGTACGTCGGTGGAGCTACGAGGGGCCCACGAGGGTGGGGGCGCGCCTACCCCCCTGGGTGCGCCCTCCTGCCTCGTGGCTTCCTCACGGAGTTCCATACTTCGACTCCAAGTCTTCTGGATTGCTTTCGGTCCAAGAAAGATCATTGCAAATGTTTCATTCCGTTTGGACTCCGTTTGGTATTCCTTTTCTGCAAATCTCTAAAATAGGCAAAAAACAGAAACTGGCACTAGGCCTCCAGTTAATAGGTTAGTCCCAAAAATAATATAAAAGAGCATACTAATGCCCATTAAACATCTAGAATAGATAATATAATAGCATGGAACAATCAAAAATTATAGATACATTGAAAGACGTATCAAGCATCCCCAAGCTTAATTCCTGCTCGTCCTCGAGTAGGTAGATGATAAAAACAGAATTTTTGATGTGGAATGCTACCTAACATAATTATCAATGTAATTTTATTTATTGTGGCATGAATGTTCAGATCCGAAAGATTCAAGACAAAAGTTTAATATTGACATAAAAACAATAATACTTCAAGCATACTAACAAAGCAATCATGTGTTCTTAAAATAACATGGTCAAAGAAAACTATCCCTACAAAATCATATAGTTTGGCTATGCTCTATCTTCATCACACAAAATATTTAATCATGCACAACCCCCGATGACAAGCCAAGTAATTGTTTCATACTTTTGATGTTCTCAAACTTTCTCAATCTTCACACAATACATGAGTGTGAGCCATGGATATAACACTATAGGTGGAATAGAGGGGTGGTTGTGGAGAAGACAAAATGGAGAAGATAGTCTCACATCAACTAGGCGTATCAACGGGCTGTGGAGATGCCCATCAATAGATATCAATGTGAGTGAGTAGGGATTGCCATGCAACGGATGCACTAGAGCTATAAGTGTATGAAAGCTCAACAAAAGAAACTAAGTGGGTGTGCATCCAACTTGCTTGTTCACGAAGACCTAGAGCATTTTGAGGAAGCCCATCATTGGAATATACAAGCCAAGTTCTATAATGAAAAATTCCCACTAGTATATGAAAGTGACAAAATAAGAGACTCTCTATCATGAAGATCATGGTGCTACTTTGAAGCACAAATGTGGAAAAAGGATAGTAGCATTGTCCCTTCTGTCTTCTTCTCTCTCTTTTTTTGTTTGGCTTCTTTGTCCTCTTTTTTTATTTCCTCACACGGGACGATGCTCTAATAATGATGATCATCACACTTTTATTTACTTACAACTCAAGAATTACAACTCGATACTTAGAACAAAATATGACTCTATGTGAATGCCTCCGGCGGTGTACCGGGATGTGCAATGAATCAAGAGTAACATGTATGAAAGAATTATGAATGGTGGCTTTGCCACAAATACGATGCCAACTACATTATCATGCAAGGCAATATGACAATGATGGAGTGTGTCATAATAAACAGAATGGTGGAAAGTTGCATGGCAATATGTCTCGGGATGGCTATGGATATGACATAATAGGTAGGTATGGTGGCTGTTTTGAGGAAGGTAAATAGTGGGTTTATGATACCGGCGAAGGTTGTGCGGTACTAGAGAGGCTAGCAATGGTGGAAGGGTGAGAGTGCGTATAATCCATGGACTCAACATTAGACATAAAGAACTTACATACTTATTGCAAAAATCTATTAGTTATCGAAACAAAGTACTAGGCACATGCTCCTAGGGGGATATATTGGTAGGGAAAAACCATCGCTAGTCCCCGACCGCCACTCATAAGGAAGACAATCAAAAAATAAATCATACTCCGACTTCATCACATAACGGTTCACCATATGTGCATGCTACAGGAATCACAAACTTTAACACAAGTATCTCTCAAATTCACAACTACTCAACTAGCATGACTCTAATATCACCATCTTCATATCTCAAAACAATCATAAGGAATCAAACTTCTCATAGTATTCAATGCACTTTATATGAAAGTTTTTATTATACCCACCTTGGATGCCCATCATATTAGGACTAATTTTATAGCCAAAGCAAATTACCATGCTGTTATAAAAGACTCTCAAAATAATATAATTTAAGCACGAGAGATCAATAATTTCTATAAAATAAAACCACCACCGTGCTCTAAAAAGATATAAGTGAAGCACTAGAGCAAAATTATCTAGCTCAAAAGATATAAGTGAAGCACATACAGTATTCTAATAAATTCTGATTCATGCGTGTCTCTCCCAAAAGGTGTGTACAGCAAGGATGATTGTGGTAAAATAAAAATCAAAGACTCAAATAATACAAGATGCTCCAAGCAAAACACATATCACATGGTGAATAAAAATATAGCCTCAAGTAAAGTTACTGATAGACGAAGATGAAAGAGGGGATGCCTTCCGGGACATCCCCAAGCTTAGGCTTTTGGTTGTCCTTGAATTCTACCTTCGGGTGCCTTGGGCGTCCCCAAGCTTATGCTGTTGCCACTCCTTATTCCAAAATCCATCAAATCTTTACTCAAAAACTTGAAAACTTCACAACACAAAACTTCAACAGAAAATCTCATGAGCTCTGTTAGTATAAGAAAATAAACCACCACTTTAAGGTACTGTAATGAACTCATTCTTTATTTATATTGGTGTAAAACTTACTATATTTCAACTTCTCTATGGTTCATACCCCCTATACTACTCATAGATTCATCAAAATAAGCAAACAACACACGAAAAACAAAATCTATAAAAAATAGAATGGTGTGTAGCAATGTGTAACTTTTGAATACTTTTGTAACTCCAAAAATTCTGAAAAATTAGGACGGACTGAACAATTTGTATATTGATCTACTGCAAGTGGAGTAGGTATTTTATCGCTCCCTGGTAAAAAATGAAAATTAATTTCGTGAGCGTAAAAGTTTCTGTTTTTTACAGCAAGATCAAACAACTATCACCCAAGAAGATCCTACTGGCTTTACTTGGCGCAAACACTAAATAAAACATAAAAACACAATCGTAACAGAAGCTAGATGAATTATTTATAACTAAACAGGACCAAAAAGCAATGAACAAAAATAAAATTGGGTTGCCTCCCAACAAGCGCTATCGTTTAACGCCCCTAGCTAGGCATTGAGATTTCAATGATGCTCACATGAAAGGTAAGAATTGAAGCACAAAGAGAGCATCATAAAACATGTGACAAATACACTTAAGTCTAACATACTTCTTATGCATAGGCATTTTATAAGCAAAAAAATTATCAAGGCAAGCAAAAACTAGCATATGCAAGGAAGAAGACAGGGACGATAGCAATTTCAACATGAAGAGAGTTAATTTAATATCATGAAAGTTTCTACAACCATATTTTCCTCTCTCATAATAATTACACGTGGGATCATAAGCAAATTCAACAATATATCTATCTCATAACATATTCTCAACACGATCCACATGCATGCGAAGTTGACACTCTTCCAAAATAGTGGGATTAACATTAGCTAAAGTCATGGCCTCTCCAAACCCACTTTTATCAAAAAATTCATAAGATTGAACATTCTCCAAATATGTGGGATCTAAAGTTGACACTGTTCCAAACCCTCTTTCAATATTATTGCAAACACTATTATCAATCTCATATTCATCATGGGGCTTAATAAATTTTCAAGATCATAAGAAGAATCACCCCAATCATGATCATTGCAAAAAGTAGTGGACACAGCAAAACTAACATCCCCAAGCTGAGGGTTTTGCAAATTATTAGCACAATTGACATTAATATAATGTATAATAACATCATTGCAATCATGCTTTTTATACGAAGATCTATCATGAATCACTTCATAAAGTACGTCATCAAAATTTTTTGATTCACGAAGTTCAAGCAAAACTTCATAAAGATAATCTAGTGCACATAACTCACTAGCAATTAGTTCATCATAATTGGATCTCTTAAAAAGATTGGCAATCGGATGAGGATCCATAAATCTTAGGTTCTTTGATTTGTAATAGATACACGATTATTCCAAGCAAATGAGCAAACGAGCAAAATAAGACATCGTGGCAAACGAAAAGACGAACAGAAGAGGGGCGAAGAAAAGGCAAATCTTTTCGAAAATTGTTTTAGAAGTGGGGAGAGGAAAACGAGAGGCGAATGACAAATAATGTAATGCGACGGGGAAGAGTTTATGATGGGTACTTGGTATGTCTTAACTTGGCATAGATCTCCCCGGCAACGGCGCCAGAAATCCTTCTTGCTACCTCTTGAGCATGAATTATTTTTCCCTTGAAGAGGAAAGGGTGATGCAACAAAGTAGCGTAAGTATTTCCCTCAGTTTTGAGAACCAAGGTATTAATCCAGTAGGAGACAACACACAAGTCCCCTAGTACCTGCACAAACAATCAAGAACCTTGCAACCAATGCGATAAAGGGGTTGTCAATCCCTTCATAGTCACTCGGAAATGTGAGATCTAATAAAGATAGTAAAGTAAATATTTTTAGTATTTTTGTTGTATAGATTGGAAAGTAAAGATTGCAAAATAAATAGTAAACTAGAATTGTAGACCGGAAACTTATATGATGTAAAGTAGACCCGGGGGCCATAGGTTTCAGTAGTGGCTTCTCTCAATATAATATATATTACGGTGGTGAACAAATTACTGCCGAGCAATTGATAGAAAATCGCATAGTTATGAGAATATCTATGCATGATCATAAACATAGGCATCACGTCCGTGTCAAGCCGACCGAAACGATTCTTCATCTACTACTATTACTCCACACATCGACCGCAATCTAGCATGCATCTAGAGTATTAAGTTCATAAGAACAGAGTAACGCATTAGGCAAGATGACATGATGTAGAGGGATAAACTCAAGAAATATGATATAAACCCCATCTTTTTATCCTTGATGGCAACAATACAGTACGTGCCTTGCTGCCGCTACTATCACTTGGAATGGACACCGCAAGATTGAACCCAAAGCTAAGCACTTCTCCCATTGCAAGAAAGAACAATCTAGTAGGCCAAACTAAACCAATAATTTGAAGAGACTTGAAAAGATATCAAATCATGCATATAAGAATTCAGAGAAGAACCAAATAATATTCATAGATAATCTTGTTCATAAATCCACAATTCATCATATCTCGGCAAACACACCACACAAGAGTATTACATCGAATAGATCTCCAAGAGCATCGAGGAGAACTGTGTATTGAGAATACAAGAGAGAGAAGAATCCATCTAGCTAATAACTATGGACCCGAATGTCTGTGGTAAACTACTCACGCTTCATCGGAGAGGCGATGGTGTTGATGTAGAAGCCCTCCGTGATCGATTCCCCCTCTGGCAGATCGCCGGAAAAGGCCCCAAGATGGGATCTCATGGGTACAAAAGGTTGCGTCGGTGGAAAAGTGGTTTCGTGGGTATCTCTGATATTTCTAGGGTATAAGAGTATATATAGGAGGAAGAAGTACGTCGGTGGAGCTACGAGGGGCCCACAAGGGTGGGGGCGCACCTACCCCCCTGGGTGCGCCCTCCTGCCTCGTGGCTTCCTCGTGGAGTTCCAGACTTTGACTCCAAGTCTTCTGGATTACTTTTGGTCCAAGAAAGATCATCGCTAAGGTTTCATTCCGTTTGGACTCCATTTGTTATTCCTTTTCTGCAAAACTCTAAAATAGGCACACAAAAACAGAAACTGGCACTGGGCCTCCGGTTAATAGGTCAGTCCCAAAAATAATATAAAAGAGCATATTAAAGCCAATTAAACATCCGAAACAGATAATATAATAGCATGGAACAATAAAAAATTATAGATACATTGGAGACGTAACACTTGACACCTTGATCTCCATCGTAGCATCGTTGTTGTCTCGCCAACTATTACTTCTACGACTATCGCTACCGCTTAGTGATAAAGTAAAGCAATTACATGGCGATTGCATTTCATACAATAAAGCGACAACCATAAGGCTCCTGCCAGTTGCCGATAACTTTTACAGAACATGATCATCTCATACAACAATTTATATCTCATCACGTCTTGACCATATCACATCACAACATGCCCTGCAAAAAACAAGTTAGACGTCATCTACTTTGTTGTTGCAAGTTTTACGTGGCTGCTACGGGCTTCTAGAAAGAATCGTTCTTACCTACGCATCAAAAACCACAACGATTTTTCATCAAGTGTGTTGTTTTAACCTTCAATAAGGACTGGTCATAGTCAAACTCGATTCAACTAAAGTTGGAGAAACAGACACCCGCTAGCCACCTGTGTGCGAAGCACGTCGGTAGAACTAGTCTCATGAACGCGGTCATGTAATGTCGGTCCGGGACGCTTCATCCAACAATACCTCTGAATCAAAGTAAGACGTTGGTGGTAAGCAGTCTGACTATTATCGCCCACAACTCTTTGTGTTCTACTTGTGCATATATCATCTATGCATAAACCTGGCTCTGATACGACTGTTGGGGAACATAGTGATTCAAAAATATCATATGATCACGCAAGATCTAACTGGGAGATGCATAGCAACGAGAGAGGAGAGTGTGTCCATGTACCCTCGTAGACCAAAAGCGGAAGCGTTATGTTAACGTGATTGATGTAGTCGAACGTCTTCACAATCCAACCGATCCCAAGTACCGAACGTATGGCACCTCCGTGTTCAGCACACGTTCAGCACGATGACGTCCCTCGAGCTCTTTATCCAGTAGAGGGTCGAGGGAGAGTTCCGTCAGCACGATGGCATGGTGACGGTGATGATGAAGTTTCCGGTTAATACAATTCTAGCATGAATAATAAACATTTATCATGATATAAGGATATATAAATAACAATTTTATTATTGCCTCTAAGGCATATTTCCTTCAGCAGGTGTTGCCACCGTGTGAAGCTATCCGTACGCTGCAGCCACAGCTAGGGCACGTGGAGGGTGATGCCGGTATTGTGCAGGTCGTGAACGCCCATGCTACTAAGGGAGAGTGGGCGGCACACCTTGGGCCAGGCGACGGGACAGTGGTCGCCACGAGCATCTTGGCGGTCAATTCATAGGAAACTCCAGATGATGCAATTTACGTAAAATACGGCAGTAGCTCAAATTTTAAGTGTCATGTTATCAACATTTTTTCTTCAAAATACGGCAGGAACTCTGTGCATTCTAATTAGCAGGAGAAACGTTGGATTTATTGAAAAGAGTGTAGAGTTGGGAACGCTCAAATCAACTCATCATTCACGACTACTAGAAGCAACATGTGTGCTTTGCCTTGTCGGGTGGCATAAGCATGATGTAATTTTAGACGTTGTTATGATAAGATGTTTCGCAAAGAGTCTCTATGCAACAAGTTACAATCTAATTGATGTGATATAGAAGCAATGTATATATCTATGTGTCCCTTTGCCTATAGAGAAAACATACTGTTTCATATTACATGCTAATCATTACCCAAAAAGGCTTCCGCCCCACTTTATATATAGCCACAACCACACATTACATCCACCAAGACAACAAGAAATGAAAAATAAAATTGACATGGATACAAAACACTACTGAACAGCTAACGAGCTCCGAAGGACCCAACAAACTAGGACATCAGAGGCCGCGACAGCCTCGGGTCATGCCATCGACGCTCCCGTGACATGGGAGCTATTTGTCGGAGGAGGAAAGCCACGCTCCATCACTTCCCAAGGCCAACCCTATTTTTTCACCATCCGTCACTGCCTCTGAAGGGCTTGCTTGATTACTAGGGAATCAATCCACTAGTGGAACTGATCCTGACGTGGATTGGGTTGACCCCATCTGAAAGTGCAACTATCCCTAGGTGGTTTTGGTAATTCCTAACAACATATAGCTCATTGAGCTAATGCTATTCCAATATTAATATTTCAGGAAAAGCTCAATGAATGGCATGGCATGGATGAAGAAAGTGGATCCCTCAAAATATTAAGGACAAAAAGATTGGCTCAAGCTCAAAGCTCAAGACTCTACACTTTATATTTTAGTGATGCAAGATCACATTGAGTCTATAGGAAAAGCCAATACTATCAAGGAGGGATGAGGTGTTGTTTAATGAGGTTCTTGCTTCATAGTGCTTAGTGATATGCTCCAAAACACTCAACTACCTTCCCACATCCACATATGACCTAAACCAAATGTCAAACTCGTCCCAGCGATTCTTTCTATCCGGCGCCACCAAGTTCAAATGTCATAGCCACTGCCACAAACCCGAGGCAAATCGGTCTCACCGATAGGGATCTCTGTCACACCGAGATGGGGTTGTAATCTCTCTGTTTCCCTTCATAACGTTTCGGTCCTACCGAGATGAGCGATCGGTCCCACCGAGATTGCAATGTAAACTCTCTGTTTATCTTTTGTTACACTTCGGCCCCACCGAAATGAGCGATCGGTCCCACCGAGTTTACCTGACCAACTCTCTGGTTAGCTTATTACCAAAATCGGTCCCACTGAGTTTGTGTAATCGGTCACACCGAGATTACATTATGCCCTAACCCTAACCATATCGGTCCTACCGAGTTGCATCTCAGTCCCACCGAAAATCCTAACGGTCACTAGGTTTGCTGAATCGGTCTGACCGAGTTTCTCCATTCGGTCTCACCGAGATTGGTAAATTGTGTGTAACGGTTAATTTTTGTGTGGAGGCTATATATACCCCTCCACCCACTCTTCATTCGTGGAGAGAGCCATCAGAACATACCTACACTTCCAATACACATTTTCCGAGAAAGAACCACCTACTCATGTGTTGAGGCCAAGATATTTCATTCCCACCATATGAATCATGATCTCTAGCCTTCCCCAAGTTGCTTTCCACTCAAATATTCTTTCCACCAAATCCATATCCTGTGAGAGAGAGTTGAGTGTTGGGGAGACTATCATTTGAAGCACAAGAGCAAGGAGTTCATCATCAACACACCATTTGTTACTTCTTGGAGAGTGGTGTCTCCTAGATTGGCTAGGTGTCACTTGGGAGCCTCCGGCAAAGATTGTGGAGTTGAACCAAGGATTTTGTAAGGGCAAGGAGAACGCCTACTTCATGAAGATCTACCGCTAGTGAGGCAAGTCCTTCATGGGCGATGGCCATGATGGGATAGACAAGGTTGCTTCTTCGTGGACCCTTCGTGGGTGGAGCCTTCCGTGGACTCGCGCAACCGTTACCCTTCGTGCCTTGAAGTCTCCATAAACGTGGATGTACGATAGCACCACCTGTTGGAACCACGACAAAAACATCCATGTCTCCAATTGCGTTTGAATTCTCCAAACCCTTCCCTTTACATTCTTGCAAGTTGCATGCTTCATTTTCCGCTGCTCATAGACTCTTTGCATGCTTGCTTGAATCGTGTTAAGATTGCTTGACTTGTGCTAAGATAGCTAAAATCTGCAAAAGACTAAAATTGGGAAAAGGATAGATTTTTATTTGGTCAAGTAGTATAATCACCCCCCTCTAGACATACTTCCGATCCTATATGTGGTATCAGAGCTTTGGTCTCCATTTGCTTTGATTTCCATAGATTTTGGTGGTCATAGCCTTGGTTTCACAACCTAGGAGAGTATGGCGTCTAGTGAGGGAAATTATCACCGTAGAGGTACTTACTTTGATGGTACTAATTTTGCTAGTTGGAAGCATAAGATGAAAATTCATATTATTGGACATAACCCCGCCGTTTGGGCTATTGTGTGTGTTGGCTTGCAAGGTGAATTCTTTGATGGGAGAAAACCGAATCGTGAAGCTACCGCGGATGAGTTGAAGATGCTACAGTACAATGCTCAAGCTTGTGATATCCTCTTCAACGGATTGTGCCCCGAAGAATTCAACAAAATCAGCCGTCTTGAGAATGCAAAGGAAATTTGGGATACTTTGATTGACATGCATGAAGGTACCAACTCCGTCAAGGAATCCAAGTTGGATGTGCTTCAAAGTCAACTTGACAAGTTCAAAATGAAGGATGGTGAAGGTGTCGATGAAATGTACTCTAGGATTGCTCTTATCACAAATGAGATTGCCGGCTTAGGAAGTGAAGAGATGACCGACAAATTCATCATCAAGAAGATCCTAAGAGCCTTGGATGGAAAATACGATACTGTATGCACATTGATCCAAATGATGCCAAATTACAAAGATCTCAAGCCAACGGAAGTCATTGGAAGAATTGTTGCTCATGAGATGTCACTCAAGGATAAGGAGGAGCTCCATAACAAGTCAAGTGGTACTTACAAAGCCTCATGTGAAGCTCCCACATCATCAAGTGAGAAACAAACCCTCAATGAAGAATTAAGCCTAATGGTGAAGAACTTCAACAAGTTCTACAAGAGTAGAAGAAAGGAGAGAAGTTCCAAGTCAAAGTCCTACAATCATCGTAGAGGTCCTTACTTCAGAACAACTTCTCTCCTTGCTTCTACTCTTGTAGAAGCAAGGAGAGCGGCTCACCCCAGAGCACGCATGGCCTGGCCAACCTATTGTCGGGGACGGGACGACAACCCTGGCAACTTCACCTCTGAAGAAAACCCATACATCATCACCATCTCCATCCAAGACCTAGAAGCCCATCGCAACTATCGAGCAGGGACACTACTGAGCACCGGCAGACCACCACTGTGCCAAACCCCTGACTATGCCGAACTCCTAAGGCGGTGCCTTCAAGAAGTAAACAACGTTAACGCATTGCCGCTGCCAAATCCAGAGATTCTAGGATTTCGCTCGGGACCAAGAGGCGGAGGGAAGGGAGTAAGTATTGATGTCACCCACCAGGGAGGGAGCGGCGCCACAAGCGTCACCAACATCATGATCGACATCGGGTCAAGGGTTTCCCCTGACCTAGAGCTTGCACCCAACGCCCCGCTAACCAACAGAACATGACACCCGAAGATCGCCCACATCCCTTCCGAGCATGGAGGACAAGGCACAGGTGAATCCACCATCTTCAGATCGAGATCCATGCCCGCCACCACCTCGCCGCCGAATGCGGCCAAGTACGGCACACCGTAGCTCCAGCGTCGCCACCCCCATCGGCGTGGAGGAAGCGCCCTCTCCGACCGTGGCCATCGCCACTCATGACACCCATAGCCCCTAGGGGACCAGATTGGCCTTGCAAGACCTAGCCCCCATCGCCATCGACACGGAGCCACACCGCTACCTCCCAGCATGAAAACTACCGGATCCACGTGTCCCTACCTCCGAAGAGCCCGTCCAACCTGCGCTACCGAGATCTCGACTAGGGGAGGAAGAAGAGAATCCTGGCTGCCGCCAGCATCGAGGAGAAGGTGGGGACGGGGGGAGGAAGTCTCGCTACTTGTGAGCCATGTTGGGATTTCCCTAAAGAGGAGAGAAAGATGCAGTATAGTAGAGATAAGTATGTCCCTCAATTAAGAACCAAGGTTACCAATCCAGTAGGAGAACCAGGCGAAACCTCGTTAACAGCACCCACACACAAAAGAGCAAATACTTGCACCCAACGCGATCAAGGGGGTTGTCAATACCCTCAGCGGTTATTTGCAAGGATCAAATCTCGTAGTGACAGATAGGTAAAATAAAACACAAAATAAAATAATGGTAAATAAATTGCAGCAAGGTATTTTTGGATTTTATATATGATAAAAGTAGACCCGGGGGCCATAGTTTTCACTAGAGGCTTCTCTCTCAAACAAAAAACATATGATGGGTAAACAAATTACGGTTGAGCAATTAATAGAAAAGCGCATAGTTATGATGATATTCAAGGCAATGATCATGTATATAGGCATCATGTCTGAGACAAGTAGACCGACTCCTTCCTGCATCTACTACTATTACTCCACCCATCCACCACTATCCAGTATGCATCTAGAGTATTAAGTTCATAAAAAACGAAGGAACGCCTTAAGCAAGATGACATGTGATACATCCATTTTGCATCATGCTTTTATATCGATATTTATTGCATTATGGGCTGTTATTACACATTATGTCACAATACTTCTGCCTATTATCTCTTATTTTACAAGGTTTACATAAAGAGGGAGAATGCGGCAGCTGGGATTCTGGGCTGGAAAAGGAGCAAATATTAGAGACCTATTATGCACAGCTCCAAAAGTCCTGAAACATCACGGAAGCTATTTTCATAATATATAAAAACTATTGAGTGCAAGAAGTTCCAGAGGGGGCCCACACCCTGGCCACGAGGGTGGGGGCGTGCCCTACCCCCCTGGGCGCGCGCCCCTACCTCGTGGACCCCCTAGTGGCCCTCCGATGCCCATCTTTTGCTATATGGAGTCCTTCGTTGAGGAAAAAAAATCATAAGCAAGCTTTCGGGATGAGACTCCCTCGCCACGAGGCAAAACCTTGGCGGAACCAATCTAGGGCTCCGGTGGAGCTGTTCTGCCGGGGAAACTTCCCTCCGGGAGGGGGAAATCATCACCAACGTCATCACCAACGATCCTCTCATCGGGAGGGGGTCAATCTCCATCAACATCTTCACCAGCACCATCTCCTCTCAAACCCTAGTTCATCTCTTGTATCCAATTCTTGTCTCTAAGTCTGGGATTGGTACTTGTAGGTTGCTAGTAGTGTTGATTACTCCTCGTAGTTGATGCTAGTTGGTTTATTCGGTGGAAGATCATATGTTCAGATCCTATATGCATATTAATACCCCTCTGATTATGAACATGAATATGCTTTGTGAGTAGTTACGTTCATTCCTGAGGACATGGGAGAAGTCTTGCTATTAGTAGTCATGTGAATTTGGTATTCGCTCGATATTTTGATGAGATGTATGTTATCTCTCCTCTAGTGGTGTTATGTGAACGTGGACTACATGACACTTCACCATTATTTGGGCCTAGAGGAAGGCATTGGGAAGTAATAAGTAGATGATGGGTTGCTAGAGTGACAGAAGCTTAAACCCTAGTTTATGCGTTGCTTCGTAAGGGGCTGATTTGGATCCATATGTTTCATGCTATGGTTAGGTTTACCTTAATACTTCTGTTGTAGCTGCGGATGCTTGCAATGGGGGTTAATCATAAGTGAGATGCTTGTCCAAGTAAGGACAGAACCCAAGCACCGGTCCACACACATATCAAATTATCAAAGTACCGAACGTGAATCATATGAACATGATGAAAACTAGCTTGACGATAATTCCCATGTGTCCTCGGGAGCGCTTTCTTCTATATAAGAGTTTGTCCAGACTTGTCATTTGCTACAAAAAGGATTGGGCCACCTTGCTGCATTTTATTTACTTTTGTTACTTGTTGCTTGTTACAAATTATCTTATCACCAAACTATATGTTACCTATAATTTCAGTGCTTGCAAAGAATACCTTGCTGAAAACCCCTTATCATTTCCTTCTGCTCCTCATTGGGTTCGACACTCTTACTTATCGAAAGGACTACGATAGATCCAATATACTTGTGGGTCATCAAGACTCTTTTCTGGCGCCGTTGCCGGGGAGTGAAGCACCTTTGGTAGGTGGAATTTGGTAAGGAAAAATGTATGTAGTGTGCTTAAATTTACTGTCACTTGTTACTATGGAAAGTAATCCTTTGAGGGGCTTGTTCGGGGTATCTTCACCCCGACCAGTAGAACAAAGAGTTTCTCCTCAACCTACTGAACCTACTAAACCTACTGAAAATGAAAATGTCTACTTTGAAATTCCTTTGGGTATGATAGAAAAACTTCTAGCTAATCCTTTTGCAGGAGATGGAACATTACATCCTGATGAGCACCTAATATATGTGGATGAAGTTTGTGGATTATTTAAGCTTGCAGGTATGTCCAATGATGTTATCAAGAAGAAGGTCTTCCCTTTATCTTTGAAGGGAGATGCATTGACATGGTATAGGCTATGTGATGATATGGGATCATGGAACTACAAATGATTGAAATTGGAATTTCATCAGAAGTTTTATCCTATGCATCTTGTTCATCGTGATCGCAATTATATATATAATTTTTGGCCTCGCGAAGGAGAAAGCATCGCTCAAGCTTGGGGGAGGCTTAAATCAATGTTCTATTCATGCCCCAATCATGATCTCTCAAGAGAAATGATTATCCAAAAAATTTATGCTCGGCTTTCTGACAACAATCGCACCATGCTCGATACCTCTTGTGTTGGCTCTTTTATGATGAAGACTATTGAATTCAAATGGGATTTATTGGAAAGAATTAAATGCAACTCTGAAAATTGGGATCTCGACGAAGGTAAGGAGTCAGGTATGACACCTAAGTTTGATTGTGTTAAATCTTTTATGGATACCGATGTTTTCCGTAAATTTAGCACTAAATGTGGACTTGACTCTGAGATAGTAGCTTCTTTCTGTGAATCTTTTTCCACTCATGTTGATCTCCCTAATGAGAAGTGGTTTAAATATCATCCTCCCATAGAAGTAAAAGTAGCCGCACCTATTAAAGTTTAAGAAAAGACTATCATTTATAATGATCCTATTATTCCTACTACTTATGTTCAGAAACCACCTTTTCCTGTTAGGATAAAAGATCATGCTAAAGCTTCAACAGTGGGTCGTAAAATCAATATTAGAACCTATACTCCTCCTGAGCAAGTTAAAGTTGAACCTAATATTACTATTGTTAAGGATCTCTTGGCTGATAATATTGATGGGCACGTTATTTATTTCTGTGATGAAACTGCTAGAATTGCTAAACCTTATGCTAAAGATAAACATAGACCTGTGGTAGGCATGCCTGTTATTGCCGTTAAAATAGGAGATCATTGTTATCATGGCTTGTGTGATATGGGTGCTAGTGCTAGTGCAATATCTATTGACCTATACAAAGAAATTATGCATGATATTGCACCTGCTGAGTTAGAAGATATTGATGTCACAATTAAAATTGCCAACAGAGATACTATTTCACCAATTGGGATTGTTAGAGATGTTGAAGTCTTGTGTGGGAAAACTAAATATCCTGCTGATTTTCTTATTCTTGGTTCCCCACAAGATAGCTTTTGTCCCATTATATTTGGTAGACCCTTCTTAAACACTGTTAATGCAAGGATAGACTGTGAAAAGGATGTTGTTACTATTGGTTTAGGTGATATGTCTCATGAGTTCAACTTTTCTAAATTTCGTAGACAACACCATGAAGAGGAATTGTCTAGTAAAGATGAAATTATTGGTCTTGCTTCTATTGTCGTACCTCCTAGTGATCCTTTAGAACAATATTTGCTAGACCATGAAAATGATATGTTTATGAATGAAAGAAGGGAAATAGATGAAGTGTTCTTTAAATAGGGACCTATTCTGAAACACAACTTGCATGTTGAAATCTTAGGGGATCCTCCTCCACCCAAGGGTGATCCCGTGTTTGAGCTTAAACCATTGCCTGGTACTCTTAAATATGCTTATCTTGATGAAAAGAAGATATATCCTGTTATTATTAGTGCTAACCTTTCAGAAAAGGAGGAAGAAAAATTATTGAAAACTCTGAAGAAGCACGATGATCTTAAGGGCATTTGTCCCACTCTATGTCAACACAAAATAAATTTGGAGAAAGATGCCAAACCAGTTATTGATAACCAACGACGGTTGAATCCTAAGATGAAAGAAGTGGTAAGAAAAGAAATACTAAAGCTCCTTGAGGCAGGTATAATTTATCCCATTGCTGATAGTCACTGGGTAAGTCATGTCCATTGTGTTCCTAAGAAGGGAGGTATTACTGTCGTTCCTAATGATAAAGATGAATTGATTCCGCAAAAAATCATTACAGGTTATAGGATGGTAATTCATTTCCGCAAATTAAATAAGGCTACTAAAAATGATCATTACCCCTTACCTTTCATTGATCAAATGCTAGAAAGATTATCCAAACATACACATTTTTGCTTTCTAGATGGTTATTCTGGTTTCTCTTAAATACCTATGTCAGTTGATGATCAATGAAAGACCACTTTTACTTGCCCTTTCGGTACTTTTGCTTATAGACGTATGCCTTTTGGTTCATGTAATGCACCTGCTACCTTTTCAAAGATGCATGATGGCTATATTCTCTAACTTTTGTGAAAAGATTTGTGAGGTTTGCATGGACGATTTCTCCGTTTACGGATCCTCTTTTGATGATTGCTTAAGCAACCTTGATCGAGTTTTGCAGAGATGTGAAGAAACTAACCTTGTCTTGAATTGGGAGAAGTGCCACTTTATGGTTAATGAAGGTATTGTCTTGGGGCACAAAATTTCTGAAAGGGGCATTGAAGTTGATAAAGCTAAAGGTGATGCTATTGAAAAGATGTCGTGTCCCAAGGACATCAAAGGTATAAGAAGTTTCCTTGGTCATGCCTATTTTTATAGGAGGTTCATTAAGGACTTCTCAAAAATTTCTCGGCCTCTGACTAATTTATTACAAAAAGATATACCATTCGTCTTTGATGATGATTGTGTAGAAGCATTTGAAATATTTAAGAAAGCATTGATCTCTGCACCTATTGTTCAGCCACCTGATTGGAATTTACCTTTTGAAATTATGTGTGATGCTAGCGATTATGCTGTAGGTGTTGTTCTAGGGCAAAGAGTTGATAAGAAATTAAATGTTATTCAATATGCTAGTTAAACTCTAGACAATGCCCAGAGAAATTATGCTACTACTGAAAAAGAATTCTTAGCAGTTGTATTTGCTTGTGATAAGTTCAGACCTTATATTGTTGATTCTAAAGTAACTATTCACACGGATCATGCTGCTATTAAATATCTTATGGAAAAGAAAGATGCTAAACCTAGACTTATTAGATGGGTTCTCTTGCTACAAGAATTTGATTTGCATATTATTCATAGAAAGGGAGCTGAGAACCCCATTGCAGATAACTTGTCTAGGTTAGAAAATGTTCTTGATGACCCACTACCTATTGATGATAGCTTTCCTGATGAACAATTAAATGTCATAATTGCTTCTCATACTGCTCCATGGTATGCTGATTATCCTAATTACATTGTTGCTAAATTTATACCACCTAGTTTCACATACCAGCAAAAGAAAAAGTTCTTCTATGACTTGAGGCATTACTTTTGTTAAGGGTTTTGCCATCTTTCCAGAGGTGTTTTGCCATCCTAATTACATTGTTGCTAAATGTCATAAATATGTTTTGTTAAGGGTTTTGCCATCTTTCCAGAGGTGCAACCCATGTATTTTTGTGATGTGTGTGGTGACTAGCACAAGCTTGCCAAGTGAGGCACTTGGTAATTCTGTTTTTAGGGACTTAGCATTTCCACCAAGTCCTTGAGCTGTTTATCTCATATGCCCATATGTTCATGTTGTTTCCTAGTGATCCGTGCCTCTTTTGAGGATGGTCAGTAAGGATGTTTTGTTAATATTGTAGTGCTCTATCCATACATGCCTTTGTTTACAATAATGGAGTACCCTAGCTTTAGTCAATCGAGCTCTACTTTTGCTACTTTGTGAATCTGGGCAGATTGTCTACTTGTTTGCGATTTTGCCGATGATGTTGTAGTTGATCCGTGCATTCTATGCTATTGTTCTTGCCATGTCTAGCTTGCATTTTGTGTATTCTTGATGGGTGTATGCTTAGCTTATCATGACTTGCTCCGTGTTGAGTGCATCGAGCTCGTGAACATGCCTACTTGAGTTATGTTTCAGCATGTGCCAGTTTTCACTAAGTCTGAAAACTGATTATGTTTTTGCCATGTTCACATGCTTGCAATTGTATTTTTTGATCCCTTTTGGCTCAAGGTCACTAAGGGACTTTTGTTAAGCTCTTTGAGTAGCTCCATGCCATGCTTTACTTTGCCATGTTCAGGTCCTGTAGCATGTAGTTTTGTTGCTCCGAAGTGTGCTACCTGATCTGAAATTTCCAGACAAGTGTTAATTTCACTAAGTCTGAAATCTGTTTGTCATATGCATTTTTGCCATGCTTGTTTGAACCTGTTAATGGATGAATTGGCCGTAGCTCAGTGCTAGACTTTTGTTAAGCATCATGAATGCATCCCTGCCATGTATTTTTATGCCATGTTTGGGTGCTGTAGCATGTTCATCTCATTGCATTTAGATGGTTACTTGCTGTAAATCGCAGACCGGTGTCATATTTAAATCGCTTGCCATTTCCAAACTGTAACTCCGATTCCAGCGTTCTTTATATCGTTTTCAAGCGATTTCATCTCATATTTCCAGTGGCATGCTTGGATTCCCAAGTTGAGGCCAGGTTCATGCATCCCTTGTTAAATCTTGCATATGCATCCCGCATCGCATCCCGCATAGCATACCATCTTTGCATCATATTGTTTGGTCCTTGCACGTGGTTGATTGTGTCCTTGTTGCTTGTTTGTCTTGTTTGGGTAGAGCCGAGAGACGAGTTCACTAATGAGGAGCCCGTTGAGTTTGCTTTCGAGGATCCAGTCAACTCTGACAACTGTGCAGGCAAGATGATCATACCCTCGAAATCACTACTATCTTTGCTATGCTAGATTGCTCGCTCTTTTGCTATGCCAAAACTACGATGCCTACCACTTGCTTTCAAGCCTCCCAAATTGCCATGTCAAAACCTCTAACCCACCATGTCCTAGCAAACCGTTGATTGGCTATGTTACCGCTTTGCTCAGCCCCTCTTATAGCGTTGCTAGTTGCAGGTGAAGATTGGAGGTCGTTCCTTGTTGGGAACATTTATTTATTTGTTGGGATATCATTATATTGCCATGTTATCTTAATGCATCTATACACTTGGTAAAGGGTGGAAGGCTCGGCCTCTCGCCTAGTGTTTTGTTCCACTCTTGCCGCCCTAGTTTCCGTCATATCGGTGTTATGTTCCCGGATTTTGCGTTCCTTACGCGGTTGGGTTATAATGGGAACCCCTTGATAGTTCGCCTTGATTAAAGCTTTTCCAGAAATGCCCAACCTTGGTTTTACCATTTGCCACCTAGCCTCTTTTTCCCTTGGGTTTCCGGAGCCCGAGGGTCATCTTATTTTAAACCCCCCGGGCCAGTGCTCCTCTGAGTGTTGGTCCACCTCGTCAGCCGCCGGTGGCCACCAGGGGCAACTCTGGGCTGGCCTACCGGAAGTTTGGACAATCTGAGTGTGCCCTGAGAATGAGATATGTGCAGCTCCTATCGGGATTTGTCGGCACATTCGGGCGGTGTTGCTGGTCTTGTTTTAACCTGTCGAAGTGTCTTGAAGAACCGAGATACCGAGTCTGATCGGAACGTCTTGGAGGAGGTATATTCCTTCGTTGACCGTGAGAGCTTGTCATGGGCTAAGTTGGGACTCCCCTGCAGGGATTTGAACTTTCGAAAGCCGTGCCCGCGGTTATGGGCAGATGGGAATTTGTTAATGTCCGGTTGTAGATAACTTGAACCTTAACTTAACTAAAATGAATCAACTGAGTGTGTTACCGTGATGGCCTCTTCTCGGCGGAGTCCGGGAAGTGGACACGGTGTTGGAGTAATGCTTGCGCAGGTTGTCCTCTAGTTTCTCGCTCGTGCTTTGCCTCCTCTTCTCGCTCTCTTTTGCGAATAAGTTAGCCACCATATTTTGCTAGTCGCTTGCTGCAGCTCCACATATATTTGTACCTTGCCTTACCTATAAGCTTAAATAGTCTTGATCGCGAGGGTGCGCGATTGCTGAGTCCATGTGGCTCACAGATTACTATTACACCAGATGCAGGGCCTGATGATTCCGCTCCAGGAAACGCGTTTGAGCTCAAGTGGGAGTTCGACGAAGACTCTCAATGTTACTATGTTTCTTTTCCTGATGATCAGTAGTGGTGTCCAGTTGGGGGTGATCGGGGCCGTGTCGCATGTTGGGTTATCTTTTATTTTGGCGCCGTAGTCGGGCCATGAGTGTTTGGATGATGTAATGTTATTTATTTCCTTGTTTGACGTGGCGAGTGTAAGCCAACTATGTTATCTCCCCTTTATTATATATGTTATATGGGATGGTGTGAAGATTGCCTTACTTGCGACATATGCCTTCAATGTGATTATGCCTCTAAGTCGTGCCTCGACATGTGGGAGATATAGTCGCATCAAGGGTGTTACAAGTTGGTAATCAGAGCCTTCCCCGACCTTAGGAGCCCCATTGCTTGATCGTTTTTAGCGGCCGAGTTGTGTCTAGAAAAATGTGGAGTCATTTAGGAATTATATATCGGAGAGTTTAGGAATTCTATTTACTTCCCAGTCTCCTCATCGCTCTGGTAAGGCATCCTGACGTAGAGTTTTGACTCTTCTCTTCTCAAATTTCACAAAAAAAATTAGGATCACGCGGGTATCTTGTAATCGTTTCGATGGTTTTATGATGAGAACATTGTCTTGGTGCCTCCTGTCATGGGTTTTGTGGAAGTGTCCCGAGGAGTTGAGCTCTGAAGTGTTGTCGTCATAATTTTATCGTTGCAGTTCTGGAATACCTGAGTTTAGTACGCCAACATCGAAAATCTCTTTTATGCAGTTCGTTGGTGAGATAACCTCGACGCCACCTAGTACTGGGGCAGGAGTTCGGGAGTATCGCTATAACTTGTATAACGGATGCTTTTCGAAGGTTGAGGTAGACGGTTTCCGAAGTTTTTTCTCGGTTATGTGTTGAAGGATGGATACAGCTGGATGTAGGATTTTCTAGTTTGGGTGAGATATTATGCTTCCCCTGTATCCCCAACACCTGATTGCATAACTGGAAAGGTTCGAGAGTTTCATAGGTGGGAATTCTAGTAGCTCTAGTTATTCTTCCACGGATATTGGTTTGAGATTGGGATTTCTTACTGATTATTCGTTCTTGATCCGTACCTTGTTGATTTATTTCTCTATCTTAATTCTAAGTGGCTTCTCAATTTATGGATATGTGACCATTTTAAGAGGAATGCATTCGTTCATTTTGTTCGGATGTGAAGACTATATGTTGCAATTTTCATTCCGTTGGATTCAGCTTCGATATTTGTCTATCAATGTGCTAATGGATGTCAACCTCTTCAGGATGGCTCCTCCAACGCGCACGACTCCGAATCCTGATCCGCCACCACCTTCACCTCCTCCGGAGGCATGGCAAGCTGTGATGGCCGCAACCAATGCAAACACACAGTTGATCATGCAAATTCTTCAAGAGCGCAATCAAGGCAACCAAGGGAACCAAGGCAACAATCAGAATCACTTTGCTACACTCAACCAGTTCCTTGCTAATGGGCCAAAGACTTTCAGCAATTGTGTTGAGGCAACCGATGCTGACAATTGGCTTGTGGATCTGTGCAAGCATTTCGAGTGCAGTAACATCAGGCCTGAGGACTTTGTTAAGTTCGCTTCCTTCCAACTCAAAGATCAAGCTGCAGAATGGTTCCAGCAGTACAAGGATTCCAGAGGTGAACGTGTTATCACTTGGGATGAATTCCGTCGAGATTTCAGAGCTCATCATATTCCTCAGAGCGTGGTTGAAAGCAAGCATGAGGAATTCCGCAACCTGAAGCAAGGCTCTTTTTCTGTCTATGACTACAACAAGTTGTTTCAGAAGCTCGCCCGCTTTGCCAAGCAGGACGTACCTGATGAGAAGAGCATGATATACCAGTTCAGGGGTGGTCTCAGAGAAGAAATTCAGCTAGCTCTTGTTCTCTTTGAGCCCTTGAGGTACGATGAGTTCTACAACATAGCGTTGAAGCAAGAGGCTGCTCAATTGAGGTGTGATGCTTCCAAGAAGCGAGTCAGAGATGTTACTCCTTCTTCCTCTACTCAATTGGCCAAGCAGTAGAAGTATTGGCTTCCTCCTCCTCCGTTCCGTCAGCCGTATCAGCAGAAGAGCAAAAGTGGCAGTGGATCTTCCCACCCACCCAACCCTGGCTTTCAGAACAAGACTTCGTCTCAACCTCCAAGATCGAGTGCTCCGTATCACCGTCCGCTTTCAGAGGTCACGTGCAACAAGTGCCAACAGAAGGGTCACTATGCCAACAAGTGTTTCAACCAGAGGCGTCTTCTTCCTCCTCCTCCTGTCAGATCGGCAAGTACAGCTGTGGTAAAGCATAACCCCAAGCATGCCAAGGTCAACTTGATGAATGCAGCTCAGGCAGAGGATTCGTCAGATGTCATCATGGGTAACCTTCCTATTAACGATTGTCCCGTAAAAGTTCTTTTTGATACTGGTGCGTCTCATTGTTTCATCTCGAAGCCTTTTGCATCTAGGCATGAGTTGACTTCCCAAGTTATGCATAAACCGTTAGCAGTTGTCTCTCCGGGTAAATGTTTGCTCGCTAACCATGAGATTCCGGATATTTCTATCATGATGGGTGATTTCAAGTTTCTGGCTTCTCCAATGGTTCTTGGTAACTCGGATATTGATCTTATTCTCGGAATGGATTGGCTTTCTAAGCACAAGGCTCAGCTTGATTGTGCAGCCAGGTAGATTCAATTGACTCATTCGTCTGAGGATGTAATTGTCTTTGCCGCTCGGGATAATACTATCCGTCTATTTTCTCTCAATGAGAAGGGTGAACTCGATGCCATCTCGCAAATTCCAGTCGTTTGCGAATATCAAGATGTCTTTCCAGAAGAGCTTCCAGGAATGCCTCCGTACCGGCCAGTTGAATTCGTCATTGATCTTGAGCCCAGCACAGAACCTGTGTGCAAGCGTCCTTACAAGCTCGGACCTGAAGAGTTGAAGGAGCTGAAGAAGCAACTCGATATTCAAGAGAAAATGGGTCTCATCCGGCCTAGTTCTTCTCCGTGGGGTTGTGGTGTTCTTTTTGTGAAGAAGAAGGATGGAAAGGACCGACTTTGTGTTGATTACCGTCCATTGAACAAGAAGACCATCAAGAACAAATACCCACTTCCCAACATCAACGAGCTGTTCGAACAACTTAAAGGTACCCAAGTATTCTCCAAGCTTGATCTCCGTATGGGTTATCATCAGATTCGAATCCGTGAGCAAGATATTCCCAAGACGGCTTTCAGGACAAGCTATGGTTCATATGAATACACTGTCATGTCTTTTGGCCTCGTCAACACTCCTCCGACGTTCTCTCGCATGATGAACTTCATCTTCAACGCCTACACCAATGACTTCGTTTTGGTCTATCTCGACGACATTCTGGTTTTCTCGAAGAACAAGGAAGATCATGCCAAGCACTTGCGTTTGGTACTCGATAAGTTGAGGGAACACAAGTTCTACGCCAAGTTCTCCAAGTGTGAATTTTGGCTCGATGAGGTTCTTTATCTTGGTCATATCATCTCTGCCAAGGGCATTGCCGTGAATCCTGAGAAGGTGTCTGCAATTGTGAATTGGGAACCTCCTCAGAACGTGAAGCAACTCCGTAGCTTCCTCGGTCTCGCAAGCTATTGTCGAAGATTCGTTGAAAACTTTTCTAAGATCGCAAAGCCTCTCTCTAATCTTCTCCAGAAGCACGTCAAGTACGTTTGGTCTCCGGAGTGTGACATTGCTTTCAACACTTTGAAAGAGAAATTGATCACTGCTCCAGTTCTGACTCCGCCTGATGAATCCAAGCCGTACAAGGTCTTTTGTGATGCCTCTCTCCAAGGTCTTGGCGCAGTATTGATGCAAGAGAAGAAAGTTGTTGCTTATACCTCTCGCCAGTTGAAGCCTAATGCGAAGAACTACCCCACTCATGATCTCGAGTTGGCGGCAGTTATGCATGCTCTTTTGACTTGGAGACATCTCTTATTGGGAAGAAAAGTGGACATTTTCACTGATCACAAGAGTCTCAAGTACATCTTCACTCAGCCTAATCTCAACCTCAGGCAAACTCGATGGGTCGAAATGATTCAAGAGTATAATCCGAGTATCGAGTATACTCCAGGCAAGGCCAATGTGATTGCGGACGCATTGAGCAGGAAAGCTTATTGCAACAGTCTGATTCTCAAGCCTTATCAACCCGAGCTTTGTGAAGCTTTCCGCAAACTTAATCTGCAAATTGTTCCTCAAGGTTTCCTCGCCAATCTTCAAGTCTCTCCTACCTTGGAAGACCAGATTCGCCAAGCCCAGCTTCTTGATGCTATGGTGAAAAAGGTGAAGATTGGGATTGCCAAGAGTCAACCCAAGTACAAGTGCTAGCGCCTTGATGACAAGGATACTCTCTTCTTCGAGGATCGTATTGTTGTACCCAAAGGTGACCTCCGTAAAGTGATCATGAACGAGGCTCACAATTCTCTCCTCTCCATCCACCCTGGGAGCACGAAGATGTATCAGGACCTTAAGCAAGCTTATTGGTGGACTCGAATGAAGCGCGAGATTGCTCAATTCGTGAATGAATGTGATGTCTGCAGAAGAGTGAAGGCAGAACACCAAAGGCCAGCAGGTCTCCTCCAACCTCTTGACATTCCAGAATGGAAGTTTGACCACATTGAAATGGACTTCGTGACTGGGTTTCCAAAGTCCAAGCGTGGCAATGATGCTATATTCGTTGTCATCGACAAACTCACTAAAGTGGCTCACTTTCTGCCTATCAAAGAGTCGATCACTGCAGCTCAATTGGCGGAACTCTATACCTCTCGAATTGTCTCTCTGCACGGCATTCCACAAGTGATATCTTCAGACCGTGGCAGCATCTTTACCTCAAACTTTTGGGATTCTTTTCAGAAGGCCATGGGTACCAACATCCGCTTCAGCACAGCTTTCCATCCTCAAACTAGCGGTCAAGTCGAGCGTGTCAACCAGATTCTTGAAGATATGCTCAGGGCTTGTGTGATCTCCTTCGGCATGAAGTGGGAGGATTGTCTTCCTTATGCTGAATTCTCCTACAACAACAGTTTTCAAGCAAGTTCGGACAAGGCCCCATTTGAAATTATGTATGGCAGGAAGTGTCGTACCCCTCTCAGCTGGTCTGAAACTGGTGAACGTCAGCTTTTGGGTAATGACTTAATCACAGAGGCAGAGGAAATGTGCAAAGTCATTCGAGATAACCTCAAAGCAGCCCAATCCCGCCAGAAGAGCTACTATGATAGTAAGCACCGTGATTTGGCTTTCGAGATCGGAGATCATGTTTACCTCCGTGTCTCTCCTATGAAAGGTACTCGTCGCTTCGGTATCAAAGGGAAGCTTGCCCCTAGATACGTGGGACCTTTCAAGATTGTCAGCAAGAGAGGCGACCTCGCCTATCAACTCGAGCTTCCTTCAAACTTTGCAAATGTTCATGACGTGTTCCATGTCTCTCAGCTTCGAAAGTGCTTCAAGACTCCTGACCGCATCGTCACTTCGAGGACATTGAGCTCCAAGAAGATCTCTCCTATCGTGAGCACCCCGTTGCTATTCTCGAAGAGACTGAACGCAAGACTCGCAACAAGTCAATCAAATTCCTCAAAGTCAAGTGGTCACACCATTCCGACAGTGAAGCTACCTGGGAACGCGAGGATCACCTCCGTCCTAGATCTCGGGACGAGATCCTTTCGTAGTGGTGGAGTGTTGTAACACCCCGGATGTAACTTTCCCAATTTGTACTCCAACTCTTGCCGTTTCGGCGTTAAGTTATTTTATTTTCTCGGGTTCGGGTCTTGTCTCCGTGCGTTGTTATCTTTTTCATGCATCTCATATCATGTCATCATGTGCATTGCATTTGCATACGTGTTCATCTCGTGCATTCGAGTATTTTCCCCGTTGTCTGTTTTGCATTCCGGCGCTTCATTCTCCTTCGGTGGTCATTTCTACCTTTCTTTCATGTGTGGGGATTAAACATTTCCGGATTGGACCGAGACTTGCCAAGCGGCCTTGGTTTACTACCGGTAGACCGCCTGTCAAGTTTCGTGCCATTTGGACTTCGTTTGATACTCCAACGGTTAACCGAGGGACCGAAAAGGCCTCGTGTGTGTTGCAGCCCAACACCCCTTCAATTTGGCCCAAACCCCACCTAAGCCTTCTCCATCATCTAGATCGTTCGATCATGATCGCGTGGCCGAAAACCGCACCTCATTTGGACTCTCCTAGCTCCCCCTATGCCTATATATAGCCCCTCCTCCGAAAATCCGGATCCCCCTCGTCCAAAACCCTAAAAAATCGTCTCCGCGCCGGCCGGACACGTCCGCCCGCGCCGGACATCACCGCCGCCGCGAATGGCGTGCCGCCACATGGCCGAGCTACCCCACATCGCCGCCTCAGTCCCGCCAGCCCGCTCGGCCCGGCCGGGGCCCCCGAAGCCCATCGGCTCCACCTCGCCGCCTGGGTGCCCGCGCCGCCCGACCGCCCTCGCGCCACCGCCGCCATCGCCCGCCGCCATCCGCCGCCTACCCGCCGGCGCACGCGCCGCCGCTCGCCGCCCGGTCGGTCGCCGCCCACGCCGTCCGCGGCCGCCTCGGCGTCCGTGCCGCCTCGCCGCCTCCCCCATGCCGGATTCCGTGCCTCCTCGTCTCTCCCTCGACTCCGGTGACGCCCCGCAGCTTCGGCGAGCGCGAACTTCGGCGCCGGCCATCCTCGGTTTCCGCGCTTCGGATCTGAGATCTGTTTTTTTAGGGTTGACTTTTCTCAGAAAACCCTAGCTCATATGCCCTTACTCATCGCATCGTAACTTTGCATCCGTAGCTCCGTTTTTGACATATAGCATATCAAAATGTTCATCTCAGAGAGTACATCATTTCATTCTATTGCATCATTTTCATTTGAGTTCATCTTGATGCCCGAAATGCTGTTAGAAGACGGCTACTTGAGATAATTATCAGATCTGCTGCTCTATTTAGCTATTTGTCATTTTTTCCATGATTATTGTGTGCATGATATGCCCATGAGTACTACATATGTTTTGTTAAGGGTTTTGCCATCTTTCCAGAGGTGCACCCCATGTATTTTTGTGATGTGTGTGGAGACTAGCACAAGCTTGCCAAGAGATGCACTTGGTAATTCTGTTTTCAGGGACTTAGCATTTCCACCAAGTCCTTGAGCTGTTTATCTCATATGCCCATATGTTCATGTTGTTTCCTAGTGATCCGTGCCTCTTTTGAGGATGGTCAGTAAGGATGTTTTGTTAATATTGTAGTGCTCTATCCATCCATGCCTTTGTTTGCAATAATGGAGCACCCTAGCTTGAGTCAATCGAGCTCTACTTTTGCCACTTTGTGAATCTGGGCAGATTGTCTACTTGTTTGCGATTTTGCCGATGATGTTGTAGTTGATCCGTGCATGCTATGCTATTGTTCTTGCCATGTCTAGCTTGCATTTTGTGTATTCTTGATGGGTGTATGCTTAGATTATCATGACTTGCTCCGTGTTGAGTGCATTGAGCTCGTGAACATGCCTACTTGAGTTATGTTTCAGCATGTGCCAGTTTTCACTAAGTCTGAAAACTGATTATGTTTTTGCCATGTTCACATGCTTGCAATTGTATTTTCTTATCCCTTTTGGCTCAAGGTCACTAAGGGAATTTTGTTAATCTCTTTGAGTAGCTCCATGCCATGCTTTACTTTGCCATGTTCAGGTCCTGTAGCATGTAGTTTTGTTGCTCCGAAGTGTGCTACCTGATCTGAAATTTCCATGAGTGTATGGATGATGTAATGTTATTTATGTCCTTGTTTGACGTGGCGAGTGTAAGCCAACTATGTTATCTCCCCTTTATTATATATGTTACATGGGATGTTGTGAAGATTGCCTTACTTGCGACATATGCCTTCAATGCGATTATGCCTCTAAGTCGTGCCTCGACACGTGGGAGATATAGTCGCATCGAGGGTGTTACAGAGGAATACATAAGGGACACTTTCCGGAACATTTCAGACTCCGAAAAGGAATAGGTATGTGGTACGGTAAGTAAACCGACTCCAAAACAGTTCTAATGGCAATTTTTCTCCATTTTGGAATTTTTAGAAAAATAGAAAAATAAGAAGCAGTCCGGGAAGGACACGAGGGCTCCACGAGGGTGGAGGGCGCGCCCTATCCCCTGGGCGTGCCCCCCTACCTCGTGGGCACCTCGTGTGCTCTCCCGATTCCGTTTTCTTGCATGTTGCGTATTTTGGTCGGTAAAAATTCATTATATAATCTCCCGAAGGTTTTGACTCCTATATCACGCAATTGTCTCCTGTTCTTGTTTCGAGCTGTTTTCTGCCAGGGTTGTTAAAGCCAAGCATCATGTCGTCTCCCTCCTCGTCCAACAATGAGGGCAACGATGCTTGGCTAATGAAGATAGAGCTGAAGAGAGAAGAACCCATGGAGATCAACAAGGATGAAGGGATCAAAAAGGCCACGGAGGACCAAGTTCCGGCAACATAAGACATCTTTCAACTTGATCGCAATCTTCTTACCCCAACTAAGATCGAAGCTTTCAAGGTGATTGAGTTAGCTCGTATACAAAACAAGTATCTCACACGTGAAAATATTTTGTTGAAGGAGCATATCATCGCACTCAAGGGCATTATCTGCAAGTTGGAAGACCTCCTACGCTCGATGTGCGACTATCCATCATCACTAACACCCTCCTCACCGACGAGAAAGGAGACATAATCATATGGGTATGGGCACTCCCCTTGGCAACTGCCAAGCTTGGGGGAGGTGCCCCGGTATCGTATCACCATCACACTCCTATCTTTACCGTTATTCTTAGTTCGATCCTTTTAGTAATATCTTGATCTAGTGGAATAAAGTTTTTTGTATGATCTAGTTTTGAGTTTTGCTTTATGATCCCCCTATGTAATCAAGTCCGTGAGCTATATAATAAAGATTAGTGTTGAGTCAAGGGCTTGATGATTTTGCTATGATCCTGAGTGAATAAAAGAAAAGAGAAAGAATAAAAGAAATAAAATAGATCATATGGATCTTATGGAGAGTAATGAGCTCACATATAAAGAGTATGATGAATAAAAGTTGTTGAGAGTTGACAAACATAGTTTTGGTCATCGTTGCAATTAATAGGAAGCAATAAAGAAAGAGAGGTCTTCACATATAAATACACTATCTTGGACATCTTTTATGATTGTGAGCACTCATTAAAATATGACATGCTAAAGAGTTGACGTTGGACAAGGAAGACAACGTAATGGGTTATGTTTTCTTACATCTGAGATAAATTATATGTCATGGATCATCCAACATGATTGAGCTTACCTTTCCCCTCATGCTAGCCAAATTCTTTGCACCAAGTAGAGATACTACTTGTGCTTCCAAATACCCTTAAACACAGTTTTTCCATGATCTACCTATGGATTGGGTAAGATCCTTCAAGTAAGTTGTCATTGGTGCAAGCAATAAAAATTGCTCTCTAAATATGTATGATTGATTGGTGTGGAGGAAATAAGCTTTATATGATCTTGTGATGTGGAAGAAATAAAAGCGACAGACTACATAATAAAGGTCTATATCACAAGTGGCAATATAAAGTGACGTTCTTTCGCATTAAGATTTTGTGCATCCAACCATAAAAGCGCACGACAACCTCTACTTCCCTCTACGAAGGGCCTATTTTTTACTTTTATCTCCTACCTTACATAAAAGTCATGGTGATATTCACCTTTCCTTTTTACATTTTATCTTTTGGCAAGCACAATATGTTGGAAAGATCCTGGTATATATGGCTAATTGGATGTGAGTTTTCATGAACTATTATTGTTGACACCTATCTTTCTCTGTGTCCGATTAAAACTCCATACCCATAAGTATTGCGTGAGTGTTAGCAATTGTGAAAGACTATATGATGGTTGAGTATGTGGACTTGTTGAAAAGCTCTTATATTGACTCTTTCCTATGTTATGATAAATTGCAATTGCTTCAATGACTGAGATTATAGTTTGTTAGTTTTCAATGAAGTTTATGATTCATACTTGAAATTGTGATTGAATTTTTGCTCTAGCATAAGAGATCATATGACAATAATTATATAAGCTGCTGTTCTAAGAGTCATCATGATGCCCTCATGTCCATATTTTATTTTTATCAACACCTCTATCTCTAAACATGTGGTCATATTTTTCGATTTCGGCTTTCGCTTGAGGACAAGCGAGGTCTAAGCTTGGGGGAGTTGATACGTCCATTTTGCATCATGCTTTTATATCGATATTTATTGTATTATGGGCTGTTATTACACATTATGTCACAATACTTATGCCTATTATCTCTTATTTTACAAGGTTTACATAAAGAGGGAGAATGCCGGCAGCTGGGATTCTGGGCTGGAAAAGGAGCAAATATTAGAGACCTATTCTGCACAGCTCCATAAGTCCTGAAACTTCATGGATGCTATTTTCATAATATATAAAAACTATTGAGTGCAAGAAGTTCCAGAGGGGGCCCACACCCTGGCCATGAGGGTGGGGGCGCGCCCTAACCCCCTGGGCGCGCCCCCTGCCTTGTGGGCCCCCTGGTGGCCCTTTGATGCCCATCTTCTGCTATATGGAGTCCTTCGTTGAGGAAAAAAATCATAAGCAAGCTTTCGGGACGAGACTCCGCCGCCACGAGGCGGAACCTTGGCAGAACCAATCTAGGGCTCCGGCGAAGCTGTTCTGCCAAGGAAACTTCCCTCCGGGAGGGGGGAATCATCACCATCGTCATCACCAATGATCCTCTCATCGGGAGGGGGTCAATCTCCATCAACATCTTCACTAGCACCATCTCCTCTCAAACCCTAGTTCGTCTCTTGTATCCAATTCTTGTCTCTAAGTCTGGGATTGGTACCTGTAGGTTGCTAGTAGTGTTGATTACTCCTCGTAGTTGATGCTAGTTGGTTTATTCGGTGGAAGATCATATGTTCAGATCCTATATGCATATTAATACCCTCTGATTATGAACATGAATATGCTTTGTGAGTAGTTATGTTCATTCATGAGGACATGGGAGAAGTCTTTCTATTAGTAGTCATGTGAATTTGGTATTCGTTTGATATTTTGATGAGATGTATGTTGTCTCTCCTCTAGTGGTGTTATGTGAACGTCGACTACATGACACTTCACCATTATTTGGGCCTAGAGGAAGGCATTGGGAAGTAATAAGTAGATGATGGGTTGCTAGAGTGACAAAAGCTTAAACCCTAGTTTATGTGTTGCTTCGTAAGGGGCTGATTTGGATCCATATGTTTCATGCTATGGTTAGGTTTACCTTAATACTTCTATTGTAGTTGCGGATGCTTGCAATGGGGGTTAATCATAAGTGGGATGCTTGTCCAAGTAAGGACAGCACGCAAGCACCGGTCCACCCACATATCAAATTATCAAAGTACCAAAAGCGAATCATATGAACATGATGAAAACTAGCTTGACGATAATTCCCATGTGTCCTCGGGAGCGCTTTCTTCTATATAAGAGTTTGTCCAAGCTTGTCCTTTGCTACAAAAAGGATTGGGACACCTTGCTTAATTTTATTTACTTTTGTTACTTGTTTCTCGTTACAAATTGTCTTATCACAAAACTATCTGTTACCTATAATTTCAGTGCTTGCAGAGAATACCTTGCTGAAAACCGCTTATCATTTCCTTCTGCTCCTCGTTGGGTTTGACACTCTTACTTATCGAAAGGACTACGATCTATCCCCTATACTTGTGGGCCATCAACATGATGTAGACAAAGTAAATCCAACCAATATGAATAAACCATATTGTTTTCCCCTTAATGGCAACAATACGAATACGTGTCTTGTCCCCTACTTTTGTTGGGGAACGTAGTAATTCAAAAAAAATCCTACGATCACGAAAGATCTAACTAGGAGATGCATAGCAATGAAAGGGGAGAGTGTGTCCACATACCCTCGTAGACCGAAAGCGGAAGAGTTTAGTAACGCGGTTGATGTAGTCAAACGTCTTCACTATCCAACCGATCCATGTACCGAATGTATGCCACCTCCGTGTTCAACACACATTCAGCACGATGACGTCCCTCGAGCTCTTGATCCAGTAGAGGTTTGAGGGAGAGTTTCGTCGGCATGACGTTGTGGTGATGGTGTCGATGATGTGATCCGCGTAGGGCTTCGCCTAAGAACTACGACAATATGACCGAGGTGGTAAACTGTGGAGGGGGGCACCGCACATGGCTAAGACAATTGATGTTGCGCCTTTGGGGTGCCCTCTGCCCATGTATATAAAGGAGGGGAGAGGAGGCCGGCCAAGGGGGAGACGCACCAAGGGGGGAGTCCTACTAGGACTCCAACGGAGAGGGGGAAAGGGGAAAGGAGGGAGAGAGAGAAGGAGAAGGAAAGAGAGGGGCTGCGCCCCCTCCCCTTATCCAATTCGGATTGGGCAAGGGGGGCGCGCCCCACCTCCTGTGGCCTGCCTCCTCTCCTCCACTATGGTCCATTAGGCCCAATAACTTTCCCCGGAGGGTTCTGGTAACCCCTTCGGTACTCCGGTATGTACCCGATACACTCCGGAACCCTTCCGGTGTCTGAATACTACCTTCCAGTATATCAATCTTTACCTCTCGACCATTTCGAGACTCCTCGTCATGTCCGTGATCTCATCCGGGACTCCAAACAAACTTCGGTCAACAAACACATAACACATAAATACAAATCGTCATTGAACGTTAAGCGTGCGGACCCTACGGGTTCGAGAACTATGTAGACATGACTGAGACACCTCTCTGGTTAATAACCAATAGCGGAACCTGGATGCTCATATTGGCTCCTACATATTCTACGAAGATCTTTATCGGTCAAACCGCATAACAACATACGTTATTCCCTTTGTCATCGGTATGTTACTTGCCCGAGATTCAATCGTCAGTATCATCATACCTAGTTCAATCTCGTTACCGGCAAGTCTCTTTACTCGTTCCGTAATGCATCATCCCACAACTAACTCATTAGTTACATTGCTTGCAATGCTTATAGTGATGTGCATTACCGAGAGGGCCCAAAGATACCTCTTCGATACACGGAGTGACAAATCCTAATCTTGATCTATGCCAACTCAACAAACACCTTAGGAGACACTTGTGGAGCATCTTTATAATCACCCAGTTACGTTGTGATGTTTGATAGCACACAAGGTGTTCCTCCGGTATTCGGGAGTTGCATAATCTCATAGTCAGCGGAATATGTATAAGTCATGAAGAAAGCAATAGCAATAAAACTTAACGATCATTATGCTAAGCTAACGGATGGGTCTTATCCATCACATCATTCTCTAATGATGTGATCCCGTTCATCAAATGACAACACATGTCTATGGTTAGGAAACTTAACCATGTTTGATTAACGAGCTAGTCAAGTAGAGGCATACTAGGGACACTCTGTTTTGTCTATGTATTCACACATGCACTAAGTTTCCAGTTAATACAATTCTAGCATGAATAATAAACATTTATCATGATATAAGGAAATATAAATACTAACTTTATTATTTCCTCTAGGGCATATTTCCTTCAGTCTCCCACTTGCACTAGAGTCAATAATCTAGTTCACATCGCCATGTGATTTAACACCAATAGTTCAAATCACCATGTGACCAACACCCAAAGGGTTTACTAGAGTAAATAATCTAGTTCACATCGCCATGTGATTAACACCCAAAAGAGTACTAAGGTGTGATCATGTTTTGCTTGTGAGATAAGTTTAGTCAATGGGTCTGCCACATTTAGATCTGTATGTATTTTGAAAATTTCTATGTCTACAAAGCTCTGCATGGAGCTACTCTAGCTAATTTCTCCCATTTTTAATATGTATCCAGATTGAGACTCAGAGTCATCCAGATTAGTGTTAAATCTTGTATCGACGTAACTCTTTACGATGAACTCTTTATCACCTCCATAACCGAGAAATATTTCCTTAGTCCTCTAAGGATAATTTTGACCGTTTTCCAGTGATCTACTCCTGGATCACTATTGTACCCCTTTGCCAAACTCATAGCAAGGTACACAATAGGTTTGGTATACAACATGGCATACTTTATAGAACCTATGGCTGAGGCATAGGGAATGACTTTCATTCTCTCTCTATCTTCTGTCGTGGTCGGGTTTTGAGTCTTTACAACTCAAGCAAGAAGCAAGAACTCCTTTGACTGATCCGTTTTGAACTCCTTCAAAATCTTATCAAGGTATGTACTTATCGAAAGTCTTATCAAACATCTTGATCTATCTTTATAGATCTTGATGCCCAATATGTAAGTAGCTTCACCGAGGTCTTTCTTTGAAAAACTCCTTTGAAACACTCCTTTATGCTTTCTAGAAAATTCTACATCATTTCTGATCAACAATATGTCACTCACATATACCTATCAGAAAGGCTGTTGTGCTCCCACTCACTTTCTTGTAAATACAGGCTTCACTGCAAGTGTATATAAAACTATATGCTTTGATCAACTCATCAAAGCGTATATTCCAACTCCGAGATGCTTGCACCAGTCCATAGATGGATCGCTGGAGCTTGCACACTTTGTTAGCACCTTTAGGATTGAGAAAACCTTCTGGTTGCATCATATACAACTCTTCTTTAATAAATCTATTAAGGAATACATTTTTGACACTCATTTGCCAGATTTCATAAAATGCGGCAACTGCTAACATGATTCAGACAGACTTTTAAGCATCGATATGAGTGAGAAAATCTCATCGTAGTCAACACTTTGAACTTGTCGAAAACATTTTGCGACAATTCGAGCTTTGTAGATAGTAACACTACTATCAGCGTCCGTCTTCCTCTTGAAGATCCATTTATTCTCAATGGTTCGCCGATCATCGGGCAAGTCAATCAAAGTCAATACTTTGTTCTTACATGGATCCCATCTCATGTAACGACCAAACCTCGAAGGATTTGAGTCTTTGTGCTTACCGTGCTAGTCCCTGGATCGAACTCGCTAGCACACACAATATAGATGAATGCTAGAATAGCAAGTGCATCATTTATTATAACGTATGATCTAGAATGTATAAAATAAAACAATCTGCATAGCACTTGGCTAGCTTTATTCAATCAAACAGCGGAAAAGTAGCAGAAATATAACGATGAGTCCCATCATAGCCCACTAGCAATGCTGAGTGCAGACTCGCGACCCTAACGGTACCTTACTCTTCGTCTGAATATCCTGCAACATGAGACGTTGCAGCCATATAGGTCAATACTTGGAATGTATTGGCAAGTTACACAGGAGTAATAATATAGCAGACCTACATGTATATGCATAGTATATCAAAAGGAAGGCTTGGGGGTTTATTTTGCAGAAAGCTGATTTTGTCCTAATAACTACCTAATAGTCAAATTTTTATTTAGTTCTTTTATTACTACAATTAAATGCACAAGGTTGAGTTGGCAAAATCAACTCCAACCTACCCTTTTATTAAGTTGCCCAACAAATTTATTAAGTGTCACATCTGTCAAGATCATCCAACAACTGTAACGACATAGTGGCTCAAATTTACCCATAACCGGGGGCACGGCTAATCATGATTAGTTTTAATACTCTGCAGAGTTTTGTACGCTTTACCCACTGGACCCAATCTGAAGATTGAGACGAAGTCTTTCAGAAGAGGTTCCCTTAACAACCTGATGGCCACATCCCACCTACATATGCTACATCTGTCGACACGGTCTGGGCAAGGGTTCCAACAACTTATCAACTAAGCTAGAGCCCATATAGCCAGTGGCCGCACATGGAAGCTACTAGTCACTAAGTCTGTCTGATATTTTTGAACCTAGGCGGCATTCCACATAAGGTGCACTCTCATGAGCGCATGGCCTTAGAAAAGGTGCAAGACCCCATGATGCCTTCCCTCAACACCAAGCAATACCACTTTCGCCCAGAGGTGAATTAAATCCTTAATTACTACTCAATTCAGTTATATATATGATCCTCACATAAAATCAATGAATACATGAACCACCCCCGTCTACAAAGCATAGCAAACTACAACTACCACGATTTGCAAAACACGGGAAGATAGCTCAATAGCATAGCAAAATTATATATTAATCCTATACATGCATATATTCATGGTGTGATATAACTACATGCATAGAAAACAATAGGTAAAGGATGATCAAGATGTAACTTGCCTTGATTCTGGTTCAGAAAGTCACACTCCTGACAATAGCTCGCATCGCACTCCAGACAATCTACACGTTTCACACAATTCAACAATCAATCACCGGAACACGAAAAGAACCAAAACAAAACCAA
The DNA here is from genome assembly GCF_018294505.1 of Triticum aestivum. NCBI lineage: Eukaryota > Viridiplantae > Streptophyta > Magnoliopsida > Poales > Poaceae > Triticum > Triticum aestivum. Next base: position 121,280,532 of record NC_057794.1, read on the forward strand.
CAACAAGAAAATCATTTTTAAAACTCAACAACAGAATCTTAACATCACCTAAATTGCACTATGGTCACAACGCAAAAAGAATCACTCGATTCCGATAAACGGTTTGAGAGTTATGGCCTCCGGAAGGTTCAATTCAAATTCAAACGAATTCAAATTTGAACAGAGCAAACATGTGCAAAGTTGGTACTGTGATATTGTGCTGATTTTTGTGAGTGTATAGGAAAAAGAATTACCTAAATTGGATTTATAGAATAGGAGTTATAGCTAATTGAAGTTAGAGTTGAAAACTGAAAAAGAACAAAAACCAACAGAAAACTCCTGGCTGCTCATGCGTTTACTGTAGCGGTGGCCACGTGTCGTCTCGTGATTGGCCTAGGCCGTGTTGTGCGTGTGTGCTCACCAGAGAAACAAAGGAAAACGACGGCGGTCTCGGGCGTTGGCGGCGGCGCTCCTCCGGTGGGTCTCCGGCGAAGGCGAGGTGACGGACGGGTGCGGTGTCGAGCGGCGGAGGCGGTGGTGGTGCTCAAAGGTGGCGGGGCGTCCTCGAGCGGCGGTGGCGAAGATGTGAACTCCGGCGAACTCAGGTGAAGTCGGCCGGCTTGTTCCTCTCCCTCTGTTGCGTTTTCGGCAACACAAAGACGTCAGGCGAGGGCGGCTTCAAGTGGGGAATCCAAAAGGACGAACTGCGGCGGCAGGGCTTACTAACGGCGACGAAATCCACCGGCGAACGACGGCGAACTCCGAGCTCGATGGCGAGATCCGTTTTCGCCCTACAGCGCGTGCGGCAATGAAGAGGATCGGGAGAAGGGGTGCGGCTTCCCTGGGGTCTTTTGCTTGTGCACGGCAGCTCAGGCTCCCTCGGCGTGTGTGCGTGCGTACGGCACGCGGTGTCCGGCTCGGTGGAGGGGATGAACAGGGGCGCAGGACCCGCTGTCAGCGGCTGGAGGCGAGGTGGATTGGGCGCGGGTCGGGTGCGAGCGACGCTGCGGCGTACCGCTTCGCGGGAAGTGGGCTGCTGGGCTGCGGGCGGTGGCTGTTGCGCATTGGGCCGCGGTTGCGCGACTGGGGCGCTGCACTGTTTTTTTTAATACAGCAGCAGAAAACAAAATAAATAAAATAACATACACAATATAAAATCTAAATAAAAATACCTAGACACACAGTAAAAATAGCTCTACAGCTATAAACTACAGGAACACTAGTTCCTCACCTAATGAAATTTTAGAAATTCATTTTGATGCAATAGGCCACTCAAACAGCAATAGAACAATCAAATAAAATATTTTTAAGATCACAAAATTACCAGAACATATCAGATGAACTGGAAATAATATTATGCACATTATGAACATTTTTAAAATAGGGGAGAAGTCATGTTATCTCCACTCCAAATAAATTGCCTTTTGTTGCATAATGATTCGAATATTGCAGAATGACAAATAATGCAATAAAAATATGATATGCATATGAATGATCTAATAACATCCTAATTTAGGAAAATTGGGATGTTACAAACCTACCCCCCTTAAGATGAATCTCGCCCTCGAGATTCGGGCTGGCTAGCAAATAGGTGTGGGTGATCCTGCATGAGATCTTCCTCTCGTTCCCAGGTAGCTTCCTCCTCTGTATGATGATCCCACTGAACCTTGCATAACTTGATTGTCTTGGTGCGAGTAACTCTCTCTGCTGTCTCCAGAATCTTAACAGGCTTCTCCTCATATATTAAATCACTCTCCAACTGAATTGCCTCAAGTGGCACTATGTCCCTCAATGGAACATCCATCATCTCTGCATGGCACTTCTTCAACTGAGATACATGAAACACATCGTGAACTCCTGACAAGGATTCTGGCAACTCCAGCTGATAAGCTACCTCTCCTCTACGCTCCAAGATCTTGTAAGGCCCCACAAAGCGTGGTGCTAACTTACCCTTAATTCCAAACCTCTTAATTCTACGAAGTGGTGAAACTCGAAGGTATGCACGGTCTCCTACCTCATATTTCACCTCCTTACGTTTAGCATCTGCATAACTCTTTTGCCTGGACTGTGCTATCTTCAGTCTATCACGAATCAACTTGACCTTCTCCTCAGCATCTATGATCAAGTCTGGCCCAAAGAATTGACGCTCTCTAACCTCATCCCACATCAACGGTGTCCTGCACTTTCTGCCATACAATACCTCAAATGGTGCCATCTTCAGACTAGCCTGATAACTGTTATTATATGAGAACTCTTCATAAGGTAAATTATCATCCCAACTGGACCCATAATCCAAAGCACAAGCTCTCAACATATCCTCCAAAATCTGATTTACCCTCTCTGTCTGCCCATCTGTCTGTGGATGGAAAGTTGTACTGAACTCCAGCCTGGTGCCCAAGGACTCATGCAACTGACGCCAAAACTTGGACGTGAACTGAGTACCTCTATCCGACACTACCTTCCTTGGAACTCCATGCAGACAAACAATTTTAGACATATAAATCTTTGCTAGCTGAGCACTGGTATAAGTAGTCTTTACGGGGATGAAGTGAGCAACTTTAGTCAAACGATCAACAACTACCCAAATAGAATCATAACCTGATCGAGTCCTGGGTAGACCTGTAATGAAATCCATACCAATATCGTCCCATTTCCAATCAGGTATAGGCAATGGCTGTAATAAACCTGCTGGTCTCTGATGTTCTGCTTTAACCCTCTGGCACACATCACATGTTGCAATATATCCAGCAATTTCCCTCTTCAGGCTAGGCCACCAAAATCTTCCCTCGAATCCAAATACATATTAGTATTACCTGGGTGAATAGAACAAGGTGAATCATGCGCCTCCTGAAGAATCAACTTCCTGATATCTGCATCTTGAGGTACACAAATACGCTTCTCAAACCATATGGCTCCATGTTCATCCTCGTGGAAACCTTCTGCCTTACCTTTAGCCATATTCTCTTTTATCTCAGCAATCTCCTTATCACCCTTTTGAGATTCTCTGATCCTATCAAGCAAAGTAGGCTTTACCTCAAGTGTTGACAAATATCCCTTAAGAACCATCTCCGACCTGAGATTCCTGAATTGTTCACATAACTCGGGTGGCATATTATCAACATTAATTGCATTAGCATGGCTCCTACGACTCAATGTGTCAGCAACAACATTAGCCTTACCAGGATGATACTGCACATTCAAATCATAATCCTTAATAAGCTCCAACCATCTCCTCTACCTGAGGTTCAAATCCTTCAGAGTAAAAATATACTTCAAGCTCTTATGATCAGTAAATATATCACAATGATTACCAATAAGATATGGCCTCCAAGTTTTCAATGCATGCACAATTGAGGCTAACTCCAAATCATGTGTAGGATAATTATGCTCATGATTCTTAAGCTGACGTGAAGCATATGAAACAACTTTACCTTCCTGCATCAAAACACTCCCAAGTCCTTGACGAGAAGCATCACAATATACCTGGAAGTCCTTATGTATATCCGGCAGAGTTAAAACTAGTGATGTAACCAAACGCTGCTTCAACTCCTGAAAGCTGGCTTCACATTCATCAGTCCAAACAAATTTCTTCTCTTTCTTCAACAATTCAGTCATAGGCTTTGCAATCTTAGAAAAGTTCTCAATAAATCTCCTGTAATAACTTGCAAGGCCCAAAAAACTACGAATCTCTCCAACTGTCGTGGGTGTCTCCCACTCTGTAACTGCAGCAACCTTAGATGGATCAACTACAACTCCATTACCTGACACAACATGTCCAAGGAATGCTACCTCATCCAGCCAAAACTCGCATTTGCTGAATTTGGCATACAACTGATGTTCCCTCAATTTCTCCAATACCAAACGCAGATGCACCTCATGCTCTTGCTTATTCTTGGAGAACATCAATATATCATCAATGAAAACAACCACAAATTTATCCAAGAACTCCATAAACACCTTGTTCATCATATTCATGAAGTATGCAGGGGCGTTAGTCAATCCAAATGACATAACAGTATATTCATACAACCCATACCTCATAGTAAAAGCAGTCTTGGGAATATCTTCCTCACGAATCTTTAATTGATGATAACCAGAACGAAGATCAATCTTAGAAAACACAGTAGCTCCCTCCAACTGGTCAAATAGATCATTTATCATAGGTAAAGGATACTTATTCTTAATGGTTACCTCATTCAGAGAATGATAATCAACACACATCCTCAAGGTCCCATCCTTCTTCTCCACAAACAAAAGTGGAGCTCCCTAGGGTGAAGAACTTGGGCGAATAAATCCTTGTGCCTGCAATTCTCTTATCTGCTTCTTCAATTCCTCCAACTCTTGAGAAGGCATTCTATATGGTCTCTTTACAATAGGCCCAGTGCCTGGTATTAAATCAATAAGAAACTCAATATCTCTATCTGGTGGCATACCTGGCAACTCCTCTGGAAACACATCTGGATAATCTCTCACAACTAGCACCTCTTCCAGGCTACCCCCCTTAAGAGAGTTCACATGTACCTGGTCACGCTTATACTTACATACATATTTGATACTCTTCCCTCCTGGTGCACTGAGAGTAATAGATCGACTGGCACAATCAATACGACCTTTATATAACTGCAACCAATCCATACCCAAAATAATATCCAGACCTTGTGACTTCAATATAATGAAATCCGTAGGAAACACATGCTTCCCAATAGACAAAGTCAACTGATGACAACCAACACCTGCTATCATCTCATCTCCTGGAGAAATCACTCTAATAGGCATACCTGGTTGGCAAGAATAGATGAGGTATAGATATAATAGGGCTAAAGACTATGTATATATAAATATATTCTACCCATATGCATAATATGATCAAGCCAACAGAACACAACAACGAATAGCACCAACAAACAAACAAACAACAAACAATATGATAATATTATATATATATATATATAGTTGAATAATTTCGACACTAAGCAATTTAACAAACAACTACCAATAAAGCAAACAATCTAGTATCTTCATACCACGAAAGTGGGCATAATCAGATACGCTAACACGATAACGTTGCAATATAAAAAAACATGAATGGTGGTCTCAGCACTAGCTCCTACTTAATTAACTGGTCAAGATAACTTGAGGGGGTTAACTAATAAACAGCAAGAAGTATAGCTGGTTTATAAAATAATTTTCATTCCTATGGCTTTTCTAATCCATTTTCTAGGGTCACGTCCTACAGTCAACACACTGCTTTGATACCATTTGTAACGACCAAACCTCGAAGGATTTGAGTCTCTGTGCTTACCGTGCTAGTCCCTGGATCGAACTCGCTAGCACACACAGTATAGATGAATACCAGAATAGCAAGTGCATCATTTATTACAACGTATCATCCAGAATATATAAAATAAAACAATCTGCATAGCACTTGGCTAGCTTTATTCAATCAAACAGCGGAAAAGTAGCAGAAATATAACAATGAGTCCCATCATAGCCCACTGGCGATGCTGAGTGCATACTCGCGACCCTAACGGTACCTTACTCTTCGTCTGAATATCCTGCAACATGAGACGTTGCAGCCATATAGGTCAATACTTGGAATGTATTGGCAAGTTACACAGGAGTAATAATATAGCAGACCTACATGTATATGCATAGTATATCAAAAGGAAGGCTTGGGGGTTTATTTTGCAGAAAGCTGATTTTGTCCTAATAACTACCTAATAGTCAAATTTTTATTTAGTTCTTTTATTACTACAATTAAATGCACAAGGTCGAGTTGGCAAAATCAACTCCAACCTACCCTTTTATTAAGTTGCCCAGCAAATTTATTAAGTGTCACATCTGTCAAGATCATCCAACAACTGTAACGGCATAGTGGCTCAAATTTACCCATAACCGGGGGCACGGCTAATCATGATTAGTTTTAATACTCTACAGAGTTTTGTACGCTTTACCCACTGGACCCAATCTGAAGATTGAGACGAAGTCTTTCAGAAGAGGTTCCCTTAACAACCTGACGGCCACATCCCACCTACATATGCTACATCTGTCGACACGGTCTGGGCAAGGGTTCCAACAACTTATCAACTAAGCTAGAGCCCATATAGCCAGTGGCCGCACATGGAAGCTACTAGTCACTAAGTCTGTCTGATATTTTTGAACCTAGGCGGCATTCCACTTAGGGTGCACTCTCATGAGTGCATGGCCTTAGAAAAGGTGCAAGACCCCATGATGCCTTCCCTCAACACCAAGCAATACCACTTTCGCCCAGAGGTGAATTAAATCCTTAATTACTACTCAATTCAGTTATATATATAATCCTCACATAAACTCAATGAATACACGAACCACCCCCGTCTACAAAGCATAGCAAACTACAACTACCACGATTTGCAAAACACGGGAAGATAGCTCAATAGCATAGCAAAATTATATATTAATCATATACATGCATATATTCATAGTGTAATATAACTACATGCATAGAAAATAATAGGTAAAGGATGATCAACATGTAACTTTCCTTGGTTCTGGTTCAGAAAGTCACACTCCTAACAATAGCTCGCGTCGCACTCCGGACAATCTACACGTTTCACACAATTCAACAATCAATCACCAAAACACAAAAAGAACCAAAACAAAACCAACAGCAAGAAAATCATTTTTAAAACTCAACAACAGAATCTTAACATCACCTAAATTGCACTACGGTCACAATGCAAAAAGAATCACTCGATTCCGATAAACAGTTTGAGAGTTATGGCCTCTGGAAGGTTTAATTCAAATTCAAACGAATTCAAATTTGAACTGAGCAAACATGTGCAAAGTTGGTAATGTGATATTGTGCTGATTTTCGTGAGTGCATAGGAAAAAGAATTACCTAAATTGGATTTATAGAATAGGAGTTATAGCTAATTGAAGTTAGAGTTGAAAACTGAAAAAGAACAAAAACCAACAGAAAACTCCTGGCTGCTTATGCGTTTACTGTAGCGGTGGCCACATGTCGTCTCGTGATTGGCCTAGGCCATGCTATGCATGTGTGCTCACCAGAGAAACAGAGGAAAACGATGGCGGTCTCGGGCGTTGGCGGCGGCGCTCCTCCGGTGGGTATCCGGTGAAGGCGAGGTGACGGACGGGTGCGGTGTCGAGCGGCAGAGGCGGTGGTGGTGCTCAAAGGCGGCGGGGCGTCCTCGAGCGGCGGTGGCGAAGACGTGAACTCCGGCGAACTCAGGTGAAGTCGGCCGGCTTGTTCCTCTCCCTCTACTGCGTTTTCGGCAACACAAAGACGTCGGGCGAGGGTGGCTTCGAGTGGGGAATCCAAAAGGATGAACTGCGGCGGCAGGGCTTACTAACAGCGACGAAATCCACCGGCGGACGACGACGAACTCCGAGCTCGATGGTGAGATCCGTTTTCGCCCTACAGCGCGTGCGGCAACTAAGAGGATCGGGAGAAGGGGTGCGTCTTCCCTGGGGTCTTCTGCTTGCGCACGGCAGCTCGGGCTGACTCGGGGTGGACCAGGGGCGCGGGGTGGACCGGCTCGGCCTCGGCATGCGTGCATGCGTACGGTGCGCGGTGTCCAGCTCGATGGAGGGGACGAAAAGGGGCGCGGGACCCGCTGTCAGCGGCTGGAGGCGAGGTGGATCGGGCGCGTGTCGGGTGCGAGCGACGCTGCGGCGTACCGCTTCGCGGGAAGTGGGTTGCTGGGCTGCGGGCGGTGGCTGTTGCGCATTGGGCCACGGTTGCGCGACTGGGGCATTGCGCTGTTTTTTTAAACACAACAGCAGAAAACAAAATAAATAAAATAACATACACAATATAAAATCTAAATAAAAATACCTAGACACATAGTAAAAATAGCTCTACAGCTATAAACTACAGGAACACTAGTTCCTCACCTAATGAAATATTAGAAATTCATTTTGATGCAATAGGCCACTCAAACAGCAATAGAACAATCAAATAAAATATTCTTAAGATCACAAAATTACCAGAACATATCAGATGAACTGGAAATAATATTATGCACATTATCAACATTTTTAAAATAGGGGAGAAGTCATGTTATCTCCACTCCAAATAAATTGCCTTTTGTTGCATAATGATTCGAATATTGCAGAAAGACAAATAATGCAATAAAAATATGATATGCATATGAATGATCTAATAACATCCTAATTTAGGAAAATTGGGATGTTACATCTCAGATTTCATGGCCTCAAGCCATTTCGCAGAATCTGGGCCCATCATCGCATCCTCATAGTTCGTAGGTTCGTCATGGTCTAGTAACATAACTTCCAGAACAGGACTACCATACCACTCTGTTGCAGACCGTACTCTGGTTGACCTACGAGGTTCGGTAGTAACTTGATCTGAAGTTTCATGATCATCATCATTAAATTACCTCATCAAGTTCTATTTCCTCCCACTCACTTCTTTCGAGAGAAACTCCTTCTCTAGAAAGGATCCATTCTTAGCAACAAATATATTGCCTTCGGATCTGTGATAGAAGGTGTACCCAACAGTTTCTTTTGGGTATCCTTTGAAGACGCACTTCTGTGATTTGGGTTCGAGCTTATCAGTTTGAAACTTTTTTCACATAAGCATCGCAACCCCAAACTTTAAGAAATGACAGCTTAGGTTTCTTGCCAAACCATAGTTCATACGGTGTCGTCCCAACGGATTTAGATGGTGCCCTATTTAACGTGAATGCAGTTGTATCTAATGCATAACCCCAAAACGATAGTGATAAATCGGTAAGAGACATCAAAGATCGCACCATATCTAATAATGTACGGTTATGATGTTCGAACACACCATTACGCTGTGGTGTTCCATGTGGCGTGAGTTGTGAAACTATTCCACATTGTTTTAAATGAAGGCCAAACTCGTAACTCAAATATTCGCCTCTGTGATCAGATCGTAGAAACTTTATTTTCTTGTTACGATGATTCTCCACTTCACTCTGAAATTCTTTGAACTTTTTAAACATTTCAGACTTGTGTTTCATTAAGTGGATATACTCATATCTGCACAAATCATCTATGAAGGTTAGAAAATAACGATACCCGCCCCGAGCCTCAACACTCATTGGACCGCATACATCGCTATGTATTATTTCCAATAAGTCATTGGCTCGCTCCATTGTTTCGGAGAACGGAGTTTTAGTAATCTTGCCCATGAGGCATGGTTTGCAAGCATCAAGTGTTTCATAATCAAGTGATTCCAAAAGCCCATCAACATTGAGTTTCTTCATGCGCTTTACACTAATATGACCTAAACGGATGTGCCACAAACATGTTGCACTATCATTATTAACTTTGCGCCTTTTGGCATCAATATTATCAATATGTGTATCACTGCTATCGAGATTCAGTAAACCATTTACATTGGATGTAAGACCATAGAAGGTTTTGTTCATGTAAACAGAACAATAATTATTCTCTGACTTAAATGAATAACCGTATCGCAATAAACATGATCCAATCATATTCATGCTCAACGCAAACACCAAATAATATTTACTTAGGTCCAATACTAATCCCGAAGGTAGAGGGAGCATGTGATGGTGATCTTATCAACCTTGGAATCACTTCCAACATACATCGTCACCTCGCCCTTAACTAGCCTCTGTTCATTTTGCAGCTCCTGTTTCGAGTTACTAATCTTAGCAACTGAACCGGTATTAAATACCCTGGGGCTACTATGAACACTAGTAAAGTACACATCAATAACATGTATATCAAATATACCTTTGTTCACTTTGCCATCCTTCTTATCCACCAAGTATTTGGGGTAGTTCTGCTTCCAATGACCATTCCCTTTGCAGTAGAAGCACTCAGTTTTAGGCATAGGTCTAGCTTTGGGTTTCTTCACGGGAGTGGAAACTTGCTTGCCATTCTTTCTTGAAGTTCCCTTTCTTTTCCTTTGCCCCTTTTCTTGAAACTAGTGGGCATGTTAACCAGCAACACTTGATTCTCTTTCTTGATTTCTATCTTCGCCGATTTTAGCATCGCGAAGAGCTCGGGAATTGTTTTCGTCATCCCTTGCATATTATAGTTCATCACGAAGTTCCAGTAACTTGGTGATAGTGACTAGAGAACTCTGTCAATCACTATCTTATCTGGAAGATTAACTCCCACTTGATTCAAGCGATTGTAGTACTCAGACATTCTGAGCACATGCTCATTGGTTGAGCTATTGTCCTCCATCTTGTAGGCGAAGTACTGAAAGGATCGAGAAGAGGCGTCTAGAGGGGGGTGAATAGACACTAATTGCCAAACGTTGCAGTTTTTAATATTCTTAAGTTTAAGTGGAGTTTAAGAACAAGTTTAACAAACACAATACATATCAAGAAAGCATGCAATGAGTATATGAGCAGCGGGAAGTAAATCATGCAACTTGCAAGAATGTAAAGAGAAGGGTTTGGAGTATTCAAACGCAATTGGAGACATGGAGGTTTTTGTCGTGGTTCCGATAGGTGGTGCTATCGTACATCCACGTTGATGGAGACTTCAACCCACGGAGGGTAACTGTTGCACGAGTCCATGGAGGGCTCCACCCACGAAGGGTCCACGAAGAAGCAACCTTGTCTATTCCATCACGGTTGTCGCCCACGAAGGACTTGCCTCACTAGCGGTAGATCTTCACGAAGTAGGCGATCTCCTTGCCCTTACAAACTCCTTGGTTCAACTCCACAATCTTGTTGGAGGCTCCCAAGTGACACCTAGCCAATCTAGGAGACACCACTCTCCAAGAAGTAACAAATGGTGTGTTGATGATGAACTCCTTGCTCTTGTGCTTCAAATGATAGTCTCCCCAACACTCAACTCTCTCTCTCACAGGATTTGGATTTGGTGGAAAGAAGATTTGAGTGGAAGCAACTTGGGGAAGGCTAGAGATCAAGATTCATATGGTTGGAATGGAATATCTTGACCTCAACACAAGTGTAGGTGGTTCTCTCTCAGAAAATGTGTATTGGAAGTGTAGGTATGTTCTGATGGCTCTCTCCACAAATGAAGAGTGGGTGGAGGGGTATATATAGCCTCCACACAGAATCTAACCGTTACACACAATTTGCCAAACTCGGTGGGACCGAATGGTTAAACTCGGTCGGACCGATTCAGCAAACCTAGTGACCGTTAGGATTTTCGGTGGGACTGAGATGCAACTCGGTAGGACCAATGTGCTAGGGTTAGGGTAAAACCAAAACTCGGTTTGACCGATTACTCAAACTCGGGGGGACCGATTTGGGTAATAAGCGAAACAGAGAGTTGGCCAAGCAAACTCGGTGGGGCCGATTGCATATCTCGGTGGGACCGAAAATATTGCAACAGGTAACAGAGAGTTTGCAAGCCCATCTCGGTGAGACCGAGATCCCATCGGTGAGACCGAACTGATTAGGGTTTCTGGCAGTGGCTATGTTAACTGAACTCGGTGGCTCCGGATAGAAAGAATCGGTGGGGCCGAGTTTGACTTTTGGTTTAGGTCATATGTGGATGTGGGAAGGTAGTTGAGGGTTTTGGAGCATATCACCAAGTACTTTGAGCAAGCAAGCCATTAAGCAACACCTCATCCCCTCTTGATAGTATTGGCTTTTCCTATAGACTCAATGTGATCTTGGATCACTAAAATAGAAAATGTAGAGTCTTGATCTTGAAGCTTGAGCCAATCCTTTGTCCTTAGCATCTTGAAGGGGTTCCACATCCTCTAGTCCATGCCACTCCATTGTTGAACTTATCTGAAACATACTAGGTAAAAGTGTTAGTCCAACAAGAGATATGTTGACATTAATTACCAAAACCACCCAGGGAGCACTTGTGCTTTCAATCTCCCCCTTTTTGGTAATTGATGACAACATACATCAAAGCTTTAGATAAAGATATAGAGAATAGCAAGTAAAGCTTTGGAAAGACATGTAACATGCATAGGCTCCCCCTACATGTATGCAATCATGTGAATATTGAATATAGGAGCATGTGAATGCGTAAACATGACAGAGTAAGCAATGTGTTACATGTATCTTGGCTATATGCATCAGAGCAAATGATGTGAATGTGAGAAATGTACCTTCATGCTCATGAGTCCTTCTTGCAAACAGTATGTACATCAGCAAGAACTTCTCATTCACATGACTGTGATGCATATACTTACCTTGTGGTCTTGAGTTGGCTTAGGATGGGATGAACCTGCGCAAACAAGGTTAAATAACACAGATACACCTACTGACCAGAGCAAACAAGAGAAACCACAAGAGAACCAAGACTGGGATGACATGTAGAGTGAGTACTAAGTACCACATTGGATATAGACATGCCCCCAAAGGTAAAGATATGCAATAAAATCAGAGATTTCCTTCCCTTAGATGTCTTGCTCCCCCTGAATCTGCATGGGATATTGGGAGAAGATAGGGAACAGAAAATCAGAGCAACAAAAAAGAAACAACAGAGCTTGAGCTAAAGCAAGCAACCAAACATGTCTTTCACCTCTTAAAGACATGTGACATCTCTCCTCTTGAACACCAAGCATCTGGGGTCTTTGATGATATTACTTTCTCCTAGTTGAGAAACTCTCTCCCCCTGAGTACTCTCTCTTTCTCCCCCTATAGGAAGGATTAAGCTTTGATGTGATCTCTCTCTCCCCCTTTGACATCAATTTCCAAGAAGGGCTCTTCTGGACATGTGATACAAATGGGTTGGTCCTCGAGTCACAGAGCAAAGCAGCATGTCTAATATGATGCTGGCAGAGGACAAGAATCATTGAGTGGAGCTGGAGCAAACAGAAATCAGGAATAAGTGGCAAGTTGGTTTTCCTGTGATGAAATCGGTGACTCCGAGTTGTGTGCTTCGGTTGCACCGAAGGATTTCAGTTGGGCCGAAGAGAACAAACCGGTGTGACCGAGTTCATGAGAGTGAAACCACTTGTCACCTCAGCTCACTAGACAAGTAAGATCTCACAAGGATATGCAATGAATTAACTGAAAGATTTGCAATGAATTTGATGCAGAAAATGCAGAACAAAAAGGAAAGAAAAGAAACTAAAGGTTCTAGATGAAGTTTTTTTTGAAAGGGGAAACAAATATGCAAATGCAAAAGCATGGAGAAACACTAGAGAACTTCATCTAGAAATGGTCGGTGACAAAGTCACCTATGTTAGAGTATATTGACTTAGGAGTCAAGTGAGAGCACTTGATCATAGATCATACTCATCATTTAAGCTCAAAATGGGGTTACCATTTTTCATTTAAGCCTTTTGATGTATTCACATCTTGTCGAGTTGCTTTGACTCATGACTTGGAGTAAATCTTCTTTAAGATGGAATAACATACCTTGGATGGTGGTGTTGATCTTGTTCATGTAGTTGAACTTGTGTGGGTTGCTCAAGGTTGATGTAGTTCATCAAGGGTTGGGAGCACCACTTGGAGTTTGAGTTCATCTACCTACATGGGTTAGCTTTGCAAGGAAGAGCACTTGTGTGTCCAAAATGACAATCATGAGACTCAACATGAAATTTGCCAAAGGATATGTTTGAATGGTTTCGTGCTTCCTTGTCTTCAACCACCATTGTGTAGAAACTTGGTGATGTAGAAATTGCTCAAGATGTGAGTGAGTTGCAATCTCATAGATTTAGATTCAACCAAGTACCTACACGGGTTAGATAACATGCAAGGTACAAATATATCCAAGACATATGAATAGCATCATAAGAGAAATATCGAGGATTAGTCATAGGCTCATGCCTCGCATGTATCAAATGGAGTTCCTACTCCAAGTTTGACGCATCAATGATGTTCAATTCACCTCTCAACCTGCAAAACACTTTCTCATCAAGTGGTTTAGTGAATATATCCGCCAATTGCTTATCGGTGCGAACATGCTTAAGGTTAATGTCCCCTTTTGCAACGTGATCTCGAATGAAATGATGACGAACTTTAATATGCTTAGTTCGAGAATGTTGCACGGGATTGTGAGCAATCTTAATAGCACTTTCATTGTCACATAGCAATGGAACATGTTTCACATATATCCCATAATCTTTAAGAGTTTGGGTCATCCAAAGTAATTGAGCGCAACATGAACCAGCGGCAATGTATTCCGCTTCGGCGGTGGATAAGGATACCGAGTTTTGTTTCTTGGAAGACCAAGACACAAGAGATCTACCAAGGAATTGACAAGTACCCGAAGTGGACTTTCTATCAACCTTGTCTCCGGCATAGTCCGAATCGGAGTAGCCAACAAGATCAAAAGAGGACCTCTTAGGATACCAAATGCCAAAATTTGGTGTATGGATTAGGTATCTCACTATCCTTTTCACAGCCTTAAGATGACATTCTTTAGGAGGAGCTTGATATCGTGCACACATGCACACACTTAGCATAATATCGGGACGAGAGGCACATAGATATAACAATGAACCAATCATAGAGAGATAAACCTTTTGATCAACCTGGTTCACCATCTTTGTCAAATCAAGATGTCCACTAGTAGGCATGGGTGTAGTCATACCTTTGCATTCTTGCATATTGAACTTCTTGAATAAGTCATTGGTGTACTTCGTTTGAGAGACAAAGGTACCTTCCTTAGTTTGCTTGATTTGCAAACTAAGAAAGAATTTGCGTTCACTCATCATAGACATCTCAAACTTCTCCGACATTAGCTTTCCAAACTTCTCACTAAAATGAGGGTTAGTTGAACCAAATATGATATCATCAACGTAAATTTGGCACACAAATAGTTCTCCATTAACCCTTTTAGTAAAAAGATTAGAATCAATTTTACCAATTTCAAAGCCTTTTTCAATAAGGAACTTGGTCAAGCATTTATACCATGCTTTAGGAGCTTGTTTAAGACCATAAAGGGATTTGTGAAGTTTGTAAACATGATTAGGTTACTTAGGATTGACGAAGCCGGGAGGTTGCTTAACATAAACTTCCTCTTCGATTTTGCCATTTAGAAAAGCACTCTTAATGTCCATTTGGTACAAGGTGATATCATGGTGATTAGCATAAGCAAGTAAGATGCGAATGGACTCAAGTCTAGCAACGGGAGCATATGTCTCACCATAGTCCATACCTTCAACTTGTGTGTAGCCTTGGGCGACGAGACGTGCTTTGTTGCGAACCACTTGTCCATCTTCATCTTGCTTGTTGCGAAACACCCATTTGGTACCAATGATGTTGTGGTTGTTGCCGGGTTTCTCGACTAATGTCCACACTTGATTTCTCTCAAAGTTGTGTAGCTCTTCATGCATAGCATTATCCAATCCGGATCCTCCAATGCTTCTTCAACCTTCATAGGTTCAATGCTAGAGATGAATGAGTAATGTTCAAAAAAGTTAGCTAAACGAGTTTTAGAGCGAGTGATTCTCCCGGTTTGGATATCATTGTATATTTGCTCGACGGGATGATCCTTAGCAATTCTTGCTCGAACTCGTGAAAGATTTTGCTTGGGTCGGGGTGGAACATCCTCTTCATCTTGTTCTTCTTCTTGGCCTTCTTCATTGTTGACGTTGTCGTTCTCTTGTCGTGGTTGAGAAGGAGGTTGTTGATGTTCATCTTGGTGTGCTCCCTCGTTTTCTTCATCTTGGCGTGTCCCACTTGTGGATGCTTCCGTATCAACTCTTGGTTCACCTTATCGTGAGGTAGAAGCTTCCACTTGGATGGATGAGGTACTCTCCTTCACTTCTGTTGGACGAATCTTACCAATGGACAAGTCTTGAATTGCTTCCGAAGGGTCTTTGTCTCCTACATCAATTGGCAATTGCTCTACTTGCGAGCCGTTAGATTCATCAAACTTCACATCTACCGTCTCTTCAACCTTTCGGGTGAAATTGTTGTAGACACTGTAAGTGTGAGAGTTTGAGCCATAGCCAAGTAGGAAACCTTCATGAGATTTAGGAGCAAATTTAGAACAACGATGCTTATCAAGAATGTAGCACTTTGAGCCGAATACTCGAAAGTATCCAACTTGGGGTTTGTTACCGGTGAGGAGCTCGTATGCCGTCTTGCCGGGTAGCTTGTGAAGATACAAGCGATTTATTGCATGGAAAGATGTCTCAACTGCTTCCGCCCAAAAGTGCTTTGGCGTTTTGTACTCATCAAGCATCGTTCTTGCCATCTCGATAAGAGTCCGGTTCTTCCTTTCAACAACTCCATTTTGTTGAGGTGTGTACGTAGCCAAGAACTCGTGTGAAATCCCTTCTTCGTCAAGAAAGGTGTCCACATTTGCGTTCTTGAACTCCGTTCCATTGTCACTCCGAACCTTCTTGATCTTCACGTCAAACTGATTTTGGGCCTTCCTAGCGAAGTTTTTGAAGATCTTTTGGACCTGCGATTTGTCATCAAGAAAGAACACCCACGTAAATCTTGAAAAATCATCAACTATGACTAGACCAAATGAGTTACCACTGAGACTCTTGTAGGCATTTGGACCAAAGAGATCCATGTGAAGTAGCTCGAGTGGTCTTCTTGTGGTCATGATGTTCTTCACACGGTGACTTCCTCCAACTTGTTTCCCTACTTGACAAGCACTACAAAGTCTATCCTTTTCAAATATGACATCTTTTATTCCAAGGATATGATCACCTTTAATAAGCTTATCAAGATTTCGCATACCAACATGACCTAGTCTCCTATGCCACAACCAACCTTTAGAAGATTTAGCAATTAAGAAAGTTTTAGGTTGAGCCTTTTTAGTGAAATCAACAATGTAAAGATCTCCTCTACGTATACCGGTAAAGACCATTTTATGATTGTCTCTACGAAACACTTGGCAATCTACTTCAGTGAATAAGACATTGAAACCGAAATCAACAAGTCTAGATACTGAAAGTAAGTTGTAGCCAAGAGATTCAATGAGCATGACATTTTGTATGGAGCTATCATGTGAGATGGCCACCTTACCAAGGCCAACCACCTTACCCTTTCGAGGGCCGTCATTTTCAGCAAGCTCACGGAACATGTCTTTATCTCCGGTCATATGATCAGTACATCCACTATCAAGGACCCATTCCTTTCCTCCAGCCATGTAGCCGCGAAGATTTGCCATAAGACCAAAGTGTCTCATCGCATCATCGAGATCATAGTCACTATCATCATCCTCATCCGAGTATTCATGTTCAACATCATCTTGTGATTGATCAATTCCTAGAGAGGGCAGTTCATTAGATAAATGATCATTTCTATAGTTATCTTTATGAATTCTAATAGCTCTGGAAATGATATTGCTAATGATTCCAACATCTCCTTTGGCACTCGTAAGTTCAGTAAGCTCAAATAAGCAGTCACCAAATTTGGGATCATTGGAACTCATCTTAATCAAAGCAATAGACTTATGGAGGATTTCATCTAGATCTTTCAAGGAATGATTTGCAAAGAGTTCCTCAAGAAATTTCCATATGGTGTAGGCACACTTAAGAGTAGGAAAACATCCAATCAAGTTTCTAGGCAAGCCTCTAGTGATAAGATTAACAGTTCTAAGATTGCGAATCATGTCAATATCTTCATCTAGGGTAGGGTGCAAAGGATCAACATGAGGTGCACAAGGGCTAGTAATGTACTTGTTCAAATGATATTCATTGAAAATCTCAAGTATTTCATTTTTCCACTCATGAAAATACTCTCCAGCAAGAATAGGCACTCTATGTCTAAGACTCCCCAAAGTAGACACATCCATCTTCCTCCAATGGTGTTTAAACCAAGGCAATGGAGACCAATGCTCTGATACCAATTGAAAGGATCGAGAAGAGGTGTCTAGAGGGGGGTGATTAGACACTAATTGCCAAACGTTGCAGTTTTTAATATTCTTAAGTTTAAGTGGAGTTTAAGAACAAGTTTAACAAACACAATACATATCAAGCAAGCATGCAATGAGTATATGAGCAGCGGGAAGTAAAGCATGCAATTTGCAAGAATGTAAAGAGAAGGGTTTGGAGTATTCAAACACAATTGGAGACACGGAGGTTTTTGTCGTGGTTCCGATAGGTGGTGCTATCGTACATCCACGTTGATGGAGACTTCAACCCACGGAGGGTAACTGTTGCGCGAGTCCACGGAGGGCTCCACCCACGAAGGGTCCACGAAGAAGCAACCTTGTCTATTCCATCACGACCGTCGCCCATGAAGGACTTGCCTCACTAGCGGTAGATCTTCACGAAGTAGGCGATCTCCTTGCCCTTACAAACTCCTTGGTTCAACTCCACAATCTTGTTGGAGGCTCCCAAGTGACACCTAGCCAATCTAGGAGACACCACTCTCCAAGAAGTAACAAATGGTGTGTTGATGATGAACTCCTTGCTCTTGTGCTTCAAATGATAGTCTCCCCAACACTCAACTCTCTCTCACGGGATTTGGATTTGGTGGAAAGAAGATTTGAGTGGAAGCAACTTGGGGAAGGCTAGAGATCAAGATTCATATGGTTGGAATGGAATATCTTGACCTCAACACAAGTGTAGGTGGTTCTCTCTCAGAAAATGTGTATTGGAAGTGTAGGTATGTTCTGATGGCTCTCTCCACAAATGAAGAGTGGGTGGAGGGGTATATATAGCCTCCACACAGAATCTAACCATTACACACAATTTGCCAAACTCGGTGGGACCGAATGGTTAAACTCGGTCGGACCGATTCAGCAAACCTAGTGACTGTTAGGATTTTCGGTGGGACTGAGATGCAACTTGGTAGGACCAATGTGCTAGGGTTAGGGTAAAACCAAAACTCGGTTTGACCGATTACTCAAACTCGGTGGGACCGATTTGGGTAATAAGCGAAACAGAGAGTTGGCCAAGCAAACTCGGTGGGGCCGATTGCATATCTCGGTGGGACCAAAAATATTGCAACAGGTAACAGAGAGTTTGCAAGCCCATCTCGGTGAGACCGAGATCCCATCGGTGAGACCAAACTGATTAGGGTTTCTGGCAGTGGCTATGTTAACTGAACTCGGTGGCTCCGGATAGAAAGAATCGGTGGGGCCGAGTTTGACTTTTGGTTTAGGTCATATGTGGATGTGGGAAGGTAGTTGAGGGTTTTGGAGCATATCACTAAGCACTTTGAGCAAGCAAGCCATTAAGCAACACCTCGTCCCCTCTTGATAGTATTGGCTTTTCCTATAGACTCAATGTGATCTTGGATCACTAAAATAGAAAAATTAGAGTCTTGATCTTGAAGCTTGAGCCAATCCTTTGTCCTTAGCATCTTGAAGGGGTTCCACATCCTCTAGTCCATGCCACTCCATTGTTGAACTTATCTGAAACATACTAGGTAAAAGTGTTAGTCCAACAAGAGATATGTTGACATTAATTACCAAAACCACCCAGGGAGCACTTGTGCTTTTAAGTACTTGTCAGAGGTCTCATACCTCTCGACACGGGCATGAGTCTGAAATACCAATTTCAACTCTTGGAACATCTCATATGCTCCACGGCGTTCAAAACATTTTTGAAGTCCCGGTTCTAAGCCGTAAAGCATGACGCACTAAACTATCAAGTAGTCATCATACCGAGCTTGCCAAATGTTCATAACGTCTGCATCTGCTCCTACAATAGGTCCATCACGTAGCAGTGCATCAAGGACATAATTCTTCTGTGCAGCAATGAGGATAATCCTCAGATCATGGATCTAGTCCGCATCATTGCTACTATCATCTTTCAACTTATTTTTTTCTCTAGGAACATATCAAAGATAAACGGGGAACTATAACGCGGGCTATTGATCTACAACATAATTTGCAAATACTATCAGGACTAAGTTCATGATAAATTAAAGTTCAATTAATCATATTACTTAAGAACTCCCACTTAGATAGACATCCCTCTAGTCATCTAAATGATCACACGATCCATATCAACTAAAGCATGTTCGATCATCACGTGAGATGGAGTAGTTTTCAATGGTGCACATCTCTATGTTGATCGTATCTACTATATGATTCACGTTCGACCTTTCGGTCTCAGTGTTCCGAGGCCATATCTACATATGCTAGGCTCGACAAGTTTAACCCGAGTATTCTGCATATGCAAAACTGGCTTGCACCCGTTGTATGTGAACGTAGAGCTTATCACACCCGATCATCACGTGGTGTCTCGGCACGACGAACTGTAGCAACGGTGCATACTCAGGGAGAACACTTATACTTTGAAATTTAGTGAGAGATCATCTTATAATGTTACTGTCGTACTAAGAAAAATAAGATGCATAAAAGATAAACAGCACATGCAATCAAAATATGTGACATGATATGGTCATCATCATCTTGTGCCTTTGATCTCCATCTCCAAAGCACCATCATGATCTCTATCGTCACCGGCTTGACACCTTAATCTTCACCGTAGCGTCGTTGTCGTCTCGCCAACTAATGCTTCTACGACTATCGCTACCACTTAGTGATAAAGTAAAGCAATTACATGGCGATTGCATTTCATACAATAAAGCGACAACCATAAGGCTTCTGCTAGTTGCCAATAACTTCTACAAAACATGATCATCTCATACAACAATTTATATCTCCTCACGTCTTGACCATATCACATCACAACATGCCCTGCAAAAACAAGTTAGACGTCCTCTACTTTGTTGCTGCAAGTTTTACATGGCTGCTACGGGCTTCTAGCAAGAACCGTTCTTACCTATGCATCAAAACCACAATGATTTTTCGTCAATTGTGCTGTTTTAACCTTCAACAAGGATCGGCCATAGTCAAACTCGATTCAACTAAAGTTGGAGAAACAAACACCCGCTAGCCACCTATGTGTGAAGCACGTCGGTAGAATTAGTCTCATGAACGCGGTCATGTAATGCTGGTCTGGGCCGCTTCATCCAACAATACCGCTGAATCAAAGTAAGACATTGGTGGTAAGCAGTATGACTATTATCGCCCACACCTCTTTGTGTTCTACTCATGCATATATCATCTACGCATAGACCTGGCTCTGATACCACTGTTGGGGAACGTAGTAATTCAAAAAAAAATCCTACGATCACGCAAGATCTAACTAGTAGATGCATAGAAACGAGAGGGGAGAGTGTGTCCACGTACCCTTGTAGACCGAAAGCGGAAGCGTTTGGTAACGTGGTTGATGTAGTCGAACGTCTTCACGATCCAACCGATCCAAGTACCAAACGTACGGTACCTCCGTGTTTAGCACATGTTCAGCACAATAAAGTCCCACGAGCTCTCGATCTAGTAGAGGGTCGATGGAGAGTTTTGTCAGCACGACGGTGTGGTTACGGTGTTGATGATGTGATCCGTGCAGGGCTTCGCCTAAGCACTACGACAATATGACCGAGGTGGTAAACTTTGGAGGGGGGCACCGCACACGGCTAAGACAATTGATGTTGTGCCTTTGGGGTTCCCTCTACCCACATATATAAAGGAGGAGGGAGGAGGAGGCCGGCTAAGGGGGAGGCGCACCAAGGGGGTGAGTCCTACTAGGACTCCAAACCTAGTAGGATTCGCCCCCCCCCCCCCACCCCTTTCCTTTTAACAGAGAGGGGGAAAGGGGAAAGGAGGGAGATGGAGAAGGAAAGAGGGGGGCCGTGCCTCCTCCCCTTGCCCAATTCGGATTGGGGCAACGGGGGCGCGCCCCACCTCCTGTGGCCTATCTTCTCTCCTCCACTATGGACCATTAGGCCCAATAACTTTCCCCGGAGGGTTCCGGTAACCCCTCCGGTACTTTGGTATGTACCCGATACACTCCGGAACCCTTCCGGTGTCCGAATACAATATATCAATCTTTACCTCTCGACCATTTCGAGACTCCTCGTCATGTCTGTGATCTCATCCGGGAATCCGAACAAATTTCGTTCACCAAAACACATAACTCACAAATACAAATTGTCATCGAGCGTTAAGCGTGCGGACCCTACGGGTTTGAGAACTATGTAGACATGACCGAGACACCTCTCCGGTCAATAGCCAATAGCGGAACCTGGATGCTCATATTGGCTCCTACATATTCTATGAAGATCTTTATCGGTCAAACCGCATAACAACATACGTTATTCCCTTTGTCATCGGTATGTTACTTGCCCGAGATTCAATCGTCGGTATCATCATACCTAGTTCAATCTCGTTACTGGCAAGTCTCTTTACTCGTTCCATAATGCATCATCCTGCAGCTAACTCATTAGTTACATTGCTTGCAAGGCTTATAGTGATGTGCATTACCTAGAGGGCCCAGAGATACCTCTTCGATACACGGAGTGACAAATCCTAATCTTGATCTATGCCAACTCAACAAACACCTTCGGAGACACCTATAGAGCATCTTTCTAATCACCCAGTTACGTTGTGACGTTTGATAGCACACAAGGTGTTCCTCCGGTATTCGGGAGTTGCATAATCTCATAGTCAGAGGAATATGTATAAGTCATGAAGAAAGCAATAGCAATAAAACTTAACGATCATTATGCTAAGCTAACGGATGGGTCTTATCCATCACATCATTATCTAATGATGTGATCCCGTTCATCAAATGACAACACATGTCTATGGTTAGGAAACTTAACCATCTTTGATTAACGAGCTAGTCAAGTAGAGGCATACTAGGGACACTCTGTTTTGTCTATGTATTCACACATGCACCAAGTTTCCGGTTAATACAATTCTAGCATGAATAATAAACATTTATCATGATATTAGGAAATATAAATAATAACTTTATTATTGCCTCTAGGGCATATTTCCTTCAACTTTGTCACTGGGATATAGAGCACCGCAAGATTGAACCCATTACAGAGCACATCTCCAGTTGCAAGATAAATCAATCTAGTTGGCCAAATCAAACAAATAGATCAGAGAGAAATACAAAGCTACAATAATCATGCATAAAAGAATTTAGAGAAGACTCAATTAATATTCACAAATAATATGATCGTAAACCCACAATTCAACGCATCCAAACAAAACACATCACAAAAGAAGATTGCATCGAATAGATCTCCAAGAATATCGAGAAGAACATTGTATTGAAGATCAAAGAGAGAGAAAAATCCATCTAGATACTAGCTATGGACCCTTAGGTATGTGGTAAACTACTCACACATCATCGGAAGGGCAGCAAGGTTGATGTAGAAGTCCTCCGTAATTGAATCCCCCTCCGGCAGAGTACAAAAAAGGCCTTCAGATGAGATCGGAGAAGAACAAAAACTTGTTGCGGTGGAAAAAGTATTTTGGGTGCCTCTCTGTTGGTTTCCTAATTTTAGAGAATTTATGGAGGTGGAATCACGGCACGCCCTGTTGCCTTGTTGTCTCCTCATTTGCCTTCTGGTCTCCTCCCAAAGCTCCTAGGGTCTCTCTTGTCGAAGAAAATCATTAAAAAGTTCAGTAGCATTTCGACTTGTTTTGGTACTGCTGGAAAACCAAAAACAGGTAAAAAAACAGCTACTGGCACTTGCACTAGGTTAATAGGATAGTCCCAAAAAAGATATATAATTGCATATAAAACACCCAAGATTGATACTATAATAGCATGGAACAATCAAAAATTGCAGATGCGTTGGAGACGTATCAAGCATCCCCAAGCTTAATTCATGCTCGTCCTCGAGTAGGTAAATGGTAAAAACAAAATTTTTGATGTGGAATGCTACCTAACATGTTTATAATGTAATATTTCTTTTATGGTAGGAATATTTAGATCTGAGTGATTCAAAGCAATAGTCTATAATTTGACATAAAGACATCAATACTCAGGCATACTAACAAACAATCATGTCTTTCAAAATAAAAATGCTAAAGAACGCTATCCCTACAAAACCATATAGCCTTGTCATGCTCCATCTTCTTAACACAAAATGTAAATCATGCACTACCCCAGTGTTAGCCAAGCAATTGGTTCATACTTTTTAACACGCTTTAGTTTTTTCAACCCCCACGTAATACATGAGCGCAAGCCATGGATATAGCACTAATGGGTGGAATAGAATACGGTGGTAGAGATTAATATGAAGAAGACAAAAACGGTAGAAAGTCTCACATCGATGCGGCTAATCAACAGGCTATGGAGATGTCCATCAACTGATGTCAATGCAAGGAGTAGGGATTGCCATGCAATGGGTGCACTAAAAGCTATAAGTGTATGAAAGTTCAGACTGAAAACTAAGTGGGTGTGCATCCAACTTGCTTGCTCTAGAAGACCTCGGGCATTTGAGAAAGCCCATCATCCGAATATACAAGCCAAGTTCTATAATGAAAAATTCCCCCTAGTATATGGAAGTGACTACATAGGAGGCTCTATATGAAAAATATGGTGCTACTTTCAAGTACAAGCATGGAAAAATATAGTAACATTGCCCCTTCTCTTTTTTTGGTGAGCTCTTTTTGGCCTCTTTTTTCTGGGCTCTTTTTGGACTCTCCTTTTCCTCACTGGGACAATGCTCTAATAATGAATAATGATGATTATCACACTTCTATTTACTTACAACTCAAAATTACAACTCGATACTAGAACAAAATATGACTTTATATGAATGCCTCTGGCAGTGTACCGGGATGTGGAATGATATACTCCCTCTGTAAACTAATATAAAAGTGTTTAGATCACTACTTTAGTGATATAAATGATCTTATATTAGTTTACAGAGGGGGCATAAAAATGATGAATGGTGGCTGAGCCACAAATACTACGTCAACTATATAATCATGCATAGCAATATGAAAATGATAATGTGTGTCATAATAAACGGAACAGTGGAAGTTGCATGGCAATATATCTCAGAATGGCTATGGAAATGCCATAATAGGTAGGTATGGTGGCTGTTTTGAGGAAGGTATAAGGAGGCTTATGTGTGATAGAGCGTATCATATCACAGGGTTTGGATGCACCGATGAAGTTTGCACCACATCTCGAGGTGAGAAAGGGCAATGCACGGTACCGAAGAGGCTAGCAAATTGCGAAATGCAAGAGTGTGTATAATCCATGGACTCACATTAGTCATAAAGAACTCATATACTTATTGCGAAAGTCTATTAGCCCTCGAAGCAAAGTACTACTGTTGTAGGGTGTAACCCTAAGAGGGATCTTTTCGCACTTGGAGGGGAAAAGGGATTAACACCAAGAACACACAGAGGAATTCACTCCAACAAAACCCAATTACACATCCATTAGAATAGCAAACACATAGATCCACAAGAATATAAGCACAATCCAAGGAAACAAGCCCTAGGTAAAGTTCTTCCCACTCCTAAGGAGGTGAGGTCTTGATGATAGTCTTCTCCTAAGAGGAGGTCCTGAAATCCACTTGGGATCCTCTCCAAAGAGGTCTTGATCTCCAAGAGGAGGGGTAGAAGGAGCAAAGCTCTCTAAATATCTCTCATATACTTTGCTAACCCTAACTAATAGCCTAGGTATGAAATATATAGGTTGAGGGGGAAAGGGGACAACTTGAGAGGCAAGAAAGGGTGCCCTCAGCCGAAACCTGGGAGGCCCGTGCGCACGGGATAAGTTGGGCCCGTGCGCACGGGGGTCCCGTAGGCACGTGATACGTCTCCAACGTATCTATAATTTTTTATTATTCCATGTTGTTATATTATCATTCTTGGATGTTTTATATTCATTTTATAGCAACTTTATATCATTTTTTGGGACTAACCTATTGACATAGTGCCTAGTGCCAGTTGCTGTGTTTTGCTTGTTTTTTACTTCGTAGAATATCAGTACCAAACGAAGTCTAAATGCCACGAAACTTTTTGGAGATTTTTTTCTGCCCAGAAAACAACTTGGGAACCAAGGAAGTACCAAAGGAGAGGCCCATGGGGCCCACAAGGCACCAGGGTGCGCTAGAGGCCCCTAGCGCACCCTAGTGGCTAGTGGGGCCCACATGCCCCCTCTCCACCGCCTCTTAGCTCTATAAATACCCAAATATTCCAGAAACCCTAGGGAGTCGACGAAAAACAATTCCAGTCGCCGCAAGTTCTAGAACCACGAGATCTAATATAGAGCCCTATTCCGGCACTTTGCCGGAGGGGAACACGATCGCGGAGGGGTTCATCATCCTCATTGGTGCTCCTCCGATGATGCGTGAGTAGTTTATCACACACCTACGGGTCCGTAGGTAGTAGCTAGATGGCTTCTTCTCTCTTTTTGATTCTCAATACAATGTTCTCCTCGATGTTCTTGTAGATCTATTTGATGTAATGAATTTTTGCGGTGCGTTTGTTGGGATCTGATGAATTGTGAGTTTATGATCAGATCTATCTATGAATATTATTTGAGTGTTCTTTGATCTCTTATATACATGATTATTATAGTCTCGTATTTCTTCTCCAAAACTTTGGTTTGGTTTGGCCAACTAGATTGATTTTTCTTGCAATGGGAAGAGGTGCTTTGTGATAGGTACGATCTTGCGGTGCTCAATCTCAGTGACAGAAGGAGAAGTGACATGCATGTATCGTTGCCATTAAGGATAAAAAGATGGGGTCTATTCCTACATGAATAGATCTTGTCTACATCATGTCATCGTTCTTATTGTATTAGTATCGCTGCACTAATTTCATCCAGAATACATGCGTTTGGTATCAAAAAAGCAAAAGAAGTAGTGTGTTTGCCATTGTTGCATGTCAATTGTTACCTATTGTGAGACTTTTGCCTTGATTTCTTGGTACTCAAAAGATATACTCCTACATTTTAATGTTTTTTCATAGTGAGAGCAAGTTGCACGACCAATTGTTGTCATATGGTTTAGAATTTCCTATGTTGCATGCTCTGCTGCCTGAAATGTTGCATACTAATATGATATTTATTTGCATGTAGGTTCATAGACTAGAATTTGTGTGCCTCCTAAATCCATATGCTCTCATAACTTCATAAGCATGCATGTGTATTTTGCTTATCTGTTACCTTCACCTCAGTGTGCTACTTGGCACATGCTGCCAATATGTAAGTGGATATTGCAAATTGATGATTTCTTATATGTGGTACTATAACCCAGGATGATCAAAGAAGGACATAGGAACAAGTCTAAGTATGCTTTCATCGTTAGAGGGATAATCAGTAGTAAGAAAGGAGTTCTTGCGTTGCTCATGCTCGTCGAAATTGTAATAATGTTAGTCATGCCTTGGCTAATTTTGGTAAGGTGTGCCGTCGAACTATGGTTTAGCTAGGCTCTGGACTAGATGAGGTCATGGAACTTGTAGGACGAGATTGTAACATTTAAACTCTGAGTAATGAAAGAATTTATTCGCAAAAAAAACTATAGGCTTCTGCCCATGCGCTCCAAGGTTGTGAGTTGTGATTTTTTTTTATCAACGGAAAGGAGGAGGATTGTTTGATGCAACGGCAATAAAAACCACACCAATGACCAGTGAAGTTGCAGACCAACATACGCTACTAGAAGGGCCTTATAAAGTCACTGAAGAAACTTGCCACCGTCTTTTGCTCTCACCCACCCGCAAAAAAGAAGTATTTTGTTTTCACGGAAGTACACTTTTGTTGAACCCATGCTACTGTGATGTATTTACCCCTACCCCTAAGACACAGTGGACCTACTGTCGGAAGAGGCTTGAATCCATATTATTTGGTGCAATGGGTTAGATTAGATCTAGGCAAAGAGGCACAAATTAGGTCCACATTGCATGGCACCCTGATGAATATATAATAAACCACTGTATGCCTTTTTTTCCCATATTAGCATAAATATTTATAAAAATAGAAGAAAATGGTACAGATTATTGAAAATGATGCTACATATTTTCAAATAATCCTTCTCCTCATTTTTAAGCATTACAAAGGATACAAAATATTACCACGATGATAAGCACTTTTTAGCAAACAACTCTGGGTTTGAACTAGGACCTTGGGCCATTTGGCGCAACGGGTAATCTAGTAGACTCAATTGATATGCCGCCTCTTTAGGGGCCAAGGGGGTAACAAATTTTTATTGATGTGATGACCAAACCACATATGACATGTATGCATATGACATATTAAATACTTTAGGAATGGACCCTTTTAGCTGGCGAACGCTCGTTGAGGAGGATGGTATTTGCGAACGTTTTTCATGGCAATTTTAGTTATAGGGGTTGTAGCCAATTTTAGACTAACATGACAATTCCTCGTAGAGAAGGCAATGTTTTTCTAAAAACTACCACCGTATATCTAGATCAAATGGCTGTGAAGGCGTTTGTGGGGAGTTTCTTTCCAGCAAACGTTCGCCAGTTAGCATTACCATTAGGAATTATTATATCCATCCGCTTTATTCCACTTTCAGTGAGTGCATATAAAGTATTACTTTTTTCTTGTTTTTTTTACTGCTCTATCATGTGCAGTGATATTTCACGATGTAGGTAGATCACCAGATATATACTTCTACATTCGAAGTTTTCTTGTATATTTTAGTGTGACCAGATTAATATAACATTATACAAATCAAACAACTACGTACCACTAATTCCTAACGATAACGATCCTCCGATCAAAGAGGCACTAAACACCGAAAAGTGCATACAGAGGCTGAGCTCCATAGTGCTCTTTATTTTTTTAGCGAAAATACTATTTCCACATATTGAGAAAAAAGTATATACATAGATGTGTGTGTGTCTGTGTGTGTAAAATTTGTAATATACACATATAAAATTTGATGAACATATATGTTCATATGTAATGTATACAAAAAAGATAAATACACACAGATTAAAATGGGCTTTTTGTTTGTTGTTTTTGGGCTAGATATTTATCTTTTTTTTGTAGCATGCGAATAATCGAATTACCTGATGAAACCTGTACCTACTTGAAGAACATACATATGTGTTTGTACCTACTTGAATACACACAAATTGTCCATTTATTATTATTTCGCAAAACGGGCTCCATGGAGCCCGGCCTCTGCAACGCCATACTCCACTAAACACGCAAATCAACAAAGCTTTCTATATGCTGTACATTCAAAAGTGGAATTGATACAGTAAGCGCTCATAGCCCACAAATTTACAAGATCCGTGTTAATTTCCATACATTCCAATACCTCCACCATTCACATTTCACTCTTTTTTTCATAGTAGATATAACATCAGTCTGGACTAAGTTCCGTGCTCTAAATACTTCGCTAACAAGTGTTTGTGTATTTGTGCAAACTCTTACTGGCATTGCCGTTTTCTTCAAACTCGCCCTGCTACTCAATCACCTTCAGAGGGGAGCGTCGTTGTCGTCCCCGAGGATTGACAGAGAGAATGGTGCGATAGCGATATTGAATGTCGAGGATCCAACCTTGTCAATGTGCTTCATCTCAAAATCACCTTCCTGCAATTCAGAACATTTATTCAGGTCAAGCTTAACTTTTCAGATATGCCGCAAGGCGTAAACATCCAAATGCAACAAACAGCTCAAAACAACTGAGTCGAGGATAAGGTGCCAAGTCTTCGGTATGAGTTCCAGAGATCAAAGAATCATAAGAATCTCTTGTGTGGGTACAAGTGGACCAGTACTGTCTTCTTTAAAAAC
The DNA here is from genome assembly GCF_018294505.1 of Triticum aestivum. NCBI lineage: Eukaryota > Viridiplantae > Streptophyta > Magnoliopsida > Poales > Poaceae > Triticum > Triticum aestivum. The sequence continues at coordinate 121,309,933 of NC_057794.1, forward strand.
ATGGAGGCATGGGTTGTGAAGAAATTGTGCAAGAAAAGAAACCTGTATCATCTTACCATTCTCCCATTTGGAGTGTTTAGTGGGCATGCGGATGAGTACTCAAAACCCGTCTTTGGGAATATCACAGGTTGCTCTCCCACTACACCAACACCCCTGACAAGAATTGAACAAGTCTTATTAGTGTTTTGATTAAGATAATTACAATGTGGTGATTATATCACAAAGACTAACCAAACATTCTCTGTCCTTCCATTCGCATCAGTGACAATCCAGTGTCGTCTGAGAAGCTGTACAGCACGCTGAGAATTATTTGTAATTCTGATTCTGTAGGCAAAAAAGAACTTCCCCTTTAAGGGTTGGCTCCGGCTTTCAATATAGACACTCCTGACTTGAACCCTTATCCCCTGTAACATCCAAATTTCTCAACAATATTAGGAAATCAAGTTGAAATTGGTCAACGGTGTAAAGAATTTTTTATCTATATATCATTAAAATGTAGTACTATGACGAAGATTATGAGAAAATAAGTAGTTCTGATCAATTCCTAGGTTGGTTCAGCTTTTCCTTAACAGCGGAACTTCCAAAAAACATATCCTTACAGCCATCCCAAGTTATACATGTGAAATAGCATCGCACAACCACATCTTTCATGTAAATAGTTCCCTCCAATAAAATGTAATTAAATCAAAGAATTAACAGAGTTGGGAAGTGGTGCATTGCACATCAACCACGGCACATGTAAATTCAACATGCATGCTAACATGTACAAAAAGTTGAGCGGTAGACCCAACACCAGTAAAGGTTGAGATTATGTTAAAAAGAAAAGAGTGCCATAACATGTGGATTGACCTAGTCGTGCACAAAGCGTGCAGTTTTGACCAAGTGAGGTACAAAAAAATTCCTAGACCCTGACCCTGTTGGCCTCTTATGTTTCTTTCGCTTTTCATAGTAGTTACTAAGTTTCCTAGTGAATTCTTGCTCACATAACTAGCTGGTGTCTTTTCAACGCTCCAATGATGTCATAGAAAATTTCAAAATTATAGTAAACCTTAATGCTGAAGTTCAAACAGCCGAATGATTACCTAGAAAACTCAGCAGATTATGTGTTGTGAAAGGGAGATGTCAGAATTCAGTTTTAGAAAAGATAACAAAGTTGCAGCTTCAGAGAATTATTCAACCAGAAGAAATACCAGAGTTGTAGCATCACTAGAACATTTGAGGAGGGAGTGCGGAGCCAAAATCATCAGTTCATCTCTGTACTTGGCAGCATCCTGAAAAGTACAAGTGCAGAAAAAATTTATGAACACCATAGAATGCTAAGAGGAGAACAAAACATGTTTGTTTGAGACCAGTAAGACGACGAAATAGCTCTAAGCCTATAAGAGTGAAGTGGTACAAATTGAGCACTAAGTATTGATCACATTGACAGTTCAAACAATGATAACAGAAAAGGCACAATTTCCAACCATGAGTGGAACAGAGGAGATAGAGTATGGCCGCATGCTTGTTAAAATGTCTGCCTTAAGACTTCCTTTCATTGCAATAGACTCTTCAAACATGAGGGAGAAAAACACTAAGGCATCCAGTTAAATTGTTGAATCAGTGGTCAGCACAGGAATGGGAGATAGAAGCTATGCAGCATCGTACTTCTATACTAAGCCGCTGCGTCATTTTGGTTTAATCAGCTATTCTTACCGTAGCTGGGCGGTAAGATCCAGCTTTGCCAATGCCTAAAGGGGAATTCTACATTCCTGTGTTCTTGTACGGAAATGTAGCAACTAGAAGCTAGATGCTGCAAAATTGGCAGCAGGAACAATGGCAATGGATGAGTGCAGTACCGCAAACCTCTCCTCCTCGACCGCCTTCTTCAGCGAGCGGCGGAGGCGGAGGACGGGCTCTTCTTCCTCGAACAACCTCAACGAGTCCCTCAGCCTCGCCGCCTCCTTGTAATCCTGCAACAAATTGCAACTTACAGTCGCCGAGCAGCACAGATTTGCATTGGTTGGTAAGTAGCAATTTGCGCATTCTGCGGGCTGTACCTCGAGTTGGGCGGCTACGGCGAGCTGCTGCTTGAGCATAGCGTACTTCTGGCTCCTCAACAAGAAGGCCGCCGCCGTCTTGTCACCCTCCGCCTTCCCCGCGGCCTCCTCCGCCTCCTCGTCACTGCCCGGCGAGTTGGAGCTCGAGTTGGCATCGGATGACGGTGGGGACGAGGACGCGGCCGCCACGACCGCCCTCCGTGCGGCGGACGAGCTCCTCTGCGGCCATCTCGTTGTTCTTGGACGCCGCCGCATCCAGACAGCCGTCGGCGCCGCCGTCGGCGCCGCCGGCGGCGAGCTCAGGCCCACCCACTGCATCCTCTCCCACCGCCCAGGAAAAACCAAATCGAATTCGAGTTCGGCGGCGATTGGATAGGCGACAGATCGCCGCGGTTTCTTGGAGGCAGGCGGGCGAGCGGCTGCCTCAGGCTTTTTCCTCCGCGCTGCTGGCTAAAATTAGCCGCTGTTCTCGGCCCCCATTTCTGTGGCTCCGCCCGTCGCCAACGCCGAGAAACCCCAGCCCTGATATTCTTGCGGATAATTCGTGCGGATTAGCGACTAGCGCATCATCATTGGATGGAACAAGAATGTGTTGGAATCAGGAAAGGAAAGATCCCGTCTTGCGGGCAGCACACCCACACGCACGCAGCACGCACAGGGATCCGTCTCCGTCCGTCACTCGCGTCGCCGTCCGTCGGTCACTGTAATATTTACTTCGCCGGCGCTAAAATAATGAATAAATGAAAGGAAAAATAGGTCACCCACCGTTATCGGAGAGGTTGGCTGTGGATAACCCATGGACTAGTAACACATTTCTTGTGAGTTTTCCTTTCCAGAAATTCCCTTTTGAGCTATGTTTGGTTTCATCTTTAACTCATGAAAAAGTTTAAAAAACCATGAATTTACACTGCGGTATTATAAAGAACTAATGTCTGCCATATACTCTGTGATGAGCAGATGCCATGGCATGATTCATAGTGGTTCAACCGATAAATATACTTTGGATGTGACACAATCATAGCCACAGATTTCAAAAAGAAAAATGATGCATGTATATCTCGAGGGACGGAAGATGGTTGGTTGGTAAACAGTTTTCACGGATTCAAGATTCACATCTTTTCGAAGGTTTTTTTGTTTCGCTCACGCTTCCTCTTGGGGGCAAATTTGCATTCACATTGTTTGGGTCTTGCTCCACTCTTTCGTGCTAGTCATCATCACGATTTTGTCACATTTGCTCATCGTCATGTCATTCTCATTGGAACCCAACCACGCTTGTATTCAGAAGCACTTGTATAATGTATGAATTGACTTCCTATCACCTATTCTTTGTGTGCCTCCCCGTGCTTTTCTGCGAGTCTTTCTGCATTGTTTTCACAAAGGAATTTTGCAAGCTCGTTTAGGGGTGGATGGACGAAGAAGTTGTTGCATGGAGAATATGCATGTTTTTCTTCTTCTTGTTAGAGTGTTTCCTCTTTCAAAAAAAAAACTTCATCTAGATGTCCTTCTCTCTTTTTTTCTAGTTAGATTCTTTGCTTCTAGTCAATTCATTGCAAATCTTTGTGAGAGCTTATTGCCAAGTGAGCGAGTTGACAAAACTTTCTCTCTGCCTTGAACTCGGTCTCTGCGACCTAAACCACATTGGTTCCACCAAGATACAATCAACATTGCACATTTGTTCATCGGTACAACCGAAGAGGACATACTCGGGGCATCGATGTGATCCTTATGTGATAACTCCATCTTGGATTCACCGATAGATATAAATAGGAGACACCGATTTCACTACAGAAAGAACTTTCTGTCAAACCCCATTTATTTCTTTTCCAGCTCCACTCAATGATTCTTTCCCTCTACCTACATCTAAAGCTAAGTCATGGCTAGTTGTGCCTCTCGAGTACCACACATATTTGACCAATAAACTTGGAGCTAGACTCTTCATGGAAATTGGTGTCAAAGGGGGAGAGAGATGCACATGAAAGCTTACTTACAAATCTCTTCCTATAACAAAAGGGATACCCTAAAGGGAGAGATATGCATTTTATAGGAGGAGAGAGGTCTACATGCTTCTAAGAGGGGAGAAACATGTTCTTGATCCTAGTTGGTCCATTTGCTAGGAAGTGCTTCTTCTTGAGCTTGCGTTGGTTTTTCTCTTGAAAAGAAATGGGTGATGCAGCAAAGTAGAGATAAGTATTTCGCTCGGTTAAGAACCAAGGTATCAATCCATTAGGAGGCACAAACAAGTCTCCAATCTATGCACCTGCACAAACTAACAAACACTTGCACTCAACGCGAAAAGGGGGTTGTCAATCCCTTCACGGTCTCGAACAAGAGTGAGATCTAACAGAGATAGGTATAAAAGATAAATAAAAAGGCAAACTAAAATAAATCTAAATAAATTACAGCAAAGTATTTTGGGGGTTTTTGGTTTATAGATCTGAATATATATGATGGAAAATAGACCCAAAGGCCATAGGTTTCACTAGAGGCTTCTCTCTTGAAAGAAAACATATGGTGGGTAAACAAATTACTGTCGAGCAATTGATAGAAAAGCGCAAAGTTATGACGATATTGAAGGCAATGATCATGAATATAGGCATCACGTTCGTGTCAAGTAGACCGAAACGGTTTTGCATCCACCACTATTACTCCACACATCGATCGCTATCCAACATGCATCTAGAGTATTAAGTTCATAAGAATAGAGTAACACCTTAAGTAAGATGACATGATGTAGAGGGATAAACTCAAGCAATGTGATGAAAACCCCATCTTTTTACCCTTGATGGCAACAATACAATACGTGCCCCGCTACCCCTACTATGTCACTGAATGAGGACACCACAATATTGAACCCAAAACTAAGCACCTCTCCCATTGCAAGAAAAATCAATCTAGTTGGCCAAACCAAACCGATAATACGAAGAGAAATACAAAGATATTTGATCATGCATAAAATAGTTCAGAAATGACTCAAATAATATTCATAGATAATCTGATCATAAATCCACAATTCATCGGATCTCGACAAACACTCTGCAAAAGAATATTACATCGGATAGAACTCCAAGAACATCGAGAAGAACATGGTATTGAAGATCATAGAGAGAGAAGAAGCCATCTGTGGTAAACTACTCATGCTTCATCGGAAGGGCAGCAATGTTGATGTAGGTGCCCTCCGTGATCGAATCCCCCTCCGACAGGATGCCGGAAAAGGCCCCAAGATGGGATCGCACGGGAACAGAGGCTTGCATTGGCGGAATAGTATTTTGGTTGATGCCTCTGATGGTTTGGGAATATTTGGGTATTTGTGGAGCAAAGATTAGGGTTAGAGGACACCCGAGGGGCCCACAAGAGCCCTCAGGGCGCCCCCCTGGGGCACGCCTAAGTGGCTTGTGGCCTCCTCGGCCATCTTTTTACCCCCTCTTCAAGTTCCGTGTATGTCTTCTAGTCCAAGAAAATTCATCGCGAAAGTTTTATTCCATTTGGACTCCGTTTGATATTCCTTTTCTGTAAAACTCAAAACAAGGAAAAAATAGAAACTGACATTGGGCTCTAGGTTAATAGTCGAAAAATAATGTAAAATAGCATATTAATGCATATAAAACATCCAAAGCGGATAATATAATAGCATGGAACAATAAAAAATTATAGATACGTTGGAGACGTATCAAGCATCCCGAAGCTTAATTCCTGCTCGTCCTCGAGTAGGTAAATGATAAAAATAGAATTTTTTATGTGGAATGCTCCCTAACATATTTATCCATGTAATTTTCTTTATTGTGGCATGAATATTCAGATCCATAAGATTCAAAGCAAAAGTTTAATATTGACATAAAAACAATAATACTTCAAGCATACTAATAAAGCAATCATGTCTTCTCAAAATAACATGGCCAAAGAAAGTTATCCCTACAAAATCATATAGTCTGTCTATGCTCCATCTTCATCACTAATGTCTACTACACAACCTTCTTCTTGTAAACGTTGTTGGGCCTCCAAGTGCAGAGGTTTGTAGGACAGTAGCAAATTTCCCTCAAGTGGATGACCTAAGGTTTATCAATCCATGGGAGGCATAGGATGAAGATGGTCTCTCTCAAATAACCCTGCAACCAAATAACAAAGAGTCTCTTGTGTCCCCAACACACCTAATACAATGGTAAATTGTATAGGTGCACTAGTTCGGCGAAGAGATGGTGATACAATTGCAATATGGATGATAGATATGAATATTTGTAATCTGAAAATATAAAAACAGCAAGGTAACTAATGATAAAATTGAGCATAAACGGTATTGCAATGTGTTGAAACAAGGCCTAGGGTTCATACTTTCACTAGTGCAAGTCCTCTCAACAATAATAACATAATTAGATCATATAACTATCCCTCAACATGCAACAAAGAGTCACTCCAAAGTCACTAATAGCGGAGAACAAACGAAGAGATTATGGTAGGGTACGAAACCACCTCAAAGTTATCATTTCTGATCGGTCTATTCAAGAGTCTGTAGTAAAATAACATGAAGCTATTCTTTCCGTTCAATCCATCATAGAGTTCATACTAGAATAACACCTTAAGACACAAATGAACCAAAACCCTAATGTCACCTAGATACTCCAATGTCACCTCAAGTATCCGTGGGTATGATTATACGATATGCATCACACAATCTCAGATTCATCTATTCAACCAACACAAAGAACTTCAAAGAGTGCCCCAAAGTTTCTACCGGAGAGTCAAGACGAAAACGTGTGCCAACCCCTATGCATAAGTTCACGAGGTCACGGAACTCACAAGTTGATCACCAAAACATACATCAAGTGGATCACGTGATATCTCATTGTCACCACAGATAAGCACATGCAAGACATACATCAAGTGTTCTCAAATCCTTAAAGACTCAATCTGATAAGATAACTTCAAAGAGAAAACTCAATTCATCACAAGAGAGTAGAGGGGGAGAAACATCATAAGATCCAACTATAATAGCAAAGCTCGCGATACATCAAGATCGTGCCAACTCAAGAACACGAGAAAGAGAGATCAAACACATAGCTACTGGTACATACCCCCAGCCCCAAGGGTGAACTACTCCCTCCTCGTCATGGAGAGCGCCGGGGTGATGAAGATGGCCACCGGAGAGGGATTTCCCCCTCCGGCGGGGTGCCGGAATGGGTCTAGATTGGTTTTCGATGGCTACGGAGTCTTCTGGCGGCGGAACTCCCGATCTATTGTGTTCCCTGATGTTTTTAGGGTATATGGACATATATATATATATATGTGAAAGAAGTTGGTCAGGGGAGCCACGAGGGGCCCATGAGGGTGGGGGCGCACCCAGGGGGTAGGGCACGCCTCCCTCCCTCGTGGCTTCCTCGAACCTTCCCTGATGTCTACTCCAAGTCTCTTGGATTGCTTCCGTTCCAAAAATAACTCTCTCAAAGGTTTCATTCCGTTTGGACTCCGTTTGATATTCCTTTTCTCCGAAACACTGAAATAGGCAAGAAAACAACAATTTGGGATGGGCCTCCGGTTAATAGGTTAGTCCCAAAAATAATATAAAAGTGTATAATAAAGCCCATAAACATCCAAAACAGATAATATAATAGCATGGAACAATCAAAAATTACAGATACGTTGGAGACGTATCAGCATCCCCAAGCTTAATTCCTTCTCGTCCTCAAGTAGGTAAATGACAAAAACAGAATTTTTGATGTGGAACGCTTTCTAGAATATTCTTCAATGTATTTTTCTCTATTGTGGCATGAATGTTCAGATCCAAAAGATTCAAGATAAAATTTTATTGTTGACATGAAAATAATAACACTTCAAGCATACTAACAAATCAATCATGTCTTCTCAAAATAACATGGTCAAAGAAAGTTATCCCTACAAAATCATATAGTCTGGCTATGCTCTATCTTCATCACAAAAAATATTTAAATCATGCACAACCCCGATGACAAGCCAAGCAATTGTTTCATACTTTTGATGTTCTCAAACTTTTTCAATCTTCACGCAATACATGAGCGCGAGCCATGGATATAGCACTATAGGTGGAATAGAATGGTAGTTGTGGAGAAGACAAAAAGGAGAATATAGTCTCACATCAACTAGGCGTATCAATGGGCTATGGAGATGCCCATCAATAGATATCAATGTGAGTGAGTAGGGATTTCCATGCAACGGATGCACTAGAGCTATAAGTGTATGGAATCTCAAAAAGAAACTAGGTGGGCGTACATCCAAGTCGCTTGCTCACGAAGAGCTAGGGCATTTTGAGGAAGCCCATCATTGGAATATACAAGACAAGTTCTATAATGAAAGATTCCCACTAGTATATGAAAGTGACAACATAGGAGACTCTCTATCATGAAGATCATGGTGCTACTTTCAAGCACACGTGTGGTAAAAGGATAGTAACATTGTCCCTTCTCTCTTTTTCTCTCATTTTTTTAATTTTTTTATTTGGGCCTTCTTTTTTGCCTCTTTTTTTCTTTTCTTTTTTATTTTTTCCGGAGTCTCATCCCGACTTGTGGGGGAATCATAGTCTCCATCATCCTTTCCTCATTGGGACAATGCTCTAATAATGATGATCATCACACTTCTTTTTACTTAGAACTCAAGAATTACAACTCAATACTTAGAACAAAATATGACTATATGTGAATGCCTTCAGCGGTGTACCAGGATATGCAATGAATCAAGAGTGACATGTATGAAAGAATTATGAACGGTGGCTTTGCCAGAAATACTATGTCGACTACATGACAATGAAAGCAATATGACAATGATGAAGCGTGTCATAGCAAACGGAACGGTAGAAAGTTGCATGGAAATATATCTCGGAATGGCTATGGAAATGCCATAATAGGTATGTATGGTGGCTGTTTTGAGGAAGGTATATGGTGGGTTTATGGTACCGGCGAAAGTTGCGCGGTACTAGAGATGCTAGCAAATGTGGAAGGGTGAGGGTGTGTATAATCTGTGGACTCAACATTAGTCATAAAGAACTCACATACTTATTGCAAAAATCTATTAGTTATCGAAACAAAGTACTACGCGCATGCTCCAAGGGGGATAGATTGGTAGGAAAAGACCATCGCTCGTCCCCGACCGCCACTCATAAGGAAGGCAATCAATAAATAAATCATGCTCCGACTTCATCACATAACGGTTCACCATACGTACATGCTACGGGAATTACAAACTTCAACACAAGTATTTCTCAAATTCACAACTACTCAACTAGAATGACTCTAATATCACCATCTCCATATCTCAAAACAATCATCAAGTATCAAACTTCTCTTAGTATTCAATGCACTTATATGAAAGTTTTTATATTTCCATGTTGTTCTAAAGGACTCTCAAAATAATATAAGTGAAGCATGAGAGATCAATTATTTCTATAAAATAAAACCACCGACGTGCTCTAAAAGATATAAGTGAAGCACTAGAGCAAATGACAAACTACTCCGGAAGATATAAGTGAAGATCAACGAGTGGTCGAATAATTATGCAACTATGTGAAGACTCTCTAATATTTAATAATTTCAGATCTTGGTATTTTATTCAAACAAAAAGCAAAACTAAATAAAATAAAATGATGCTCCAAGCAAAACACATATCATGTGGTGAATAAAAATATAGCTCCAAGTAAAGTTACCGATGAACAAAGACGAAAAAGGGGATGCCTTCCGGGGCATCCCCAAGCTTAGGATCTTGGTTGTCCTTGAATATTACCTTGGGGTGCCTTGGGCATCCCCAAGCTTAGTCTCTTGCCACTCCTTATTCATAGTCCATCGAATCTTTACCCCAAACTTGAAAACTTCACAACACAAAACTTAACAGAAAACTTGTAAGCTCCGTTAGTATAAGAAAATAAATCACCACTTAGGTACTGTTGTGAACTCATTCTAAATTCATATCGGTATAATATCTAATGTATTCCAACTCATCTATGGTTCATACCCTCAGATACTACTCATAGATTCATCTAAATAAGCAAACAACACATAGAAAACAGAATCTGTCAAAAACAGAACAGTCTGTAGTAATCTGGATCAAACGTATACTTCTGAAACCCCAAAAATTGTAAAATAAATTTCTGGACGTGAGGAATTTATCTATTAATCATCTGCAAAAATAATTAACTAAATATCACTCTCCACTAAAAAATGGAAGCAATTCTCGTGAGCGCTAAAGTTTCTGTTTTTGTACAGCAAGATCACAAAGACCTTCCCCAAGTCTTCCCAAAGGTTCTACTTGGCACAAACACTAATTAAAAGCATAAAACCACATCTAAAATAGGATAGATGAATTATTTATTACTAAACAGGAGCAAAAAGCAAGGAACAAAAATGAAGTTGGGTTCCCAACAAGCGCTATCGTTTTAACGCCCCTAGCTAGGCATGATGATTTCAATGATGCTCACATAAAAGATAAGAACTGAAACATAAAGAGAGCATCATGAAGAATATGGCTAGCACATTTAAGTCTAACCCACTTCCTATGCATAGGGATTTTGTGATCAAACAATTTATGGGAACAATAATCAACTAGCATAGGAAGGCAAAACAAGCATAACTTCAAAACTTTAAGCACATAGAGAGGAAACTTGATATTATTGCAATTCCTACAAGCATATATTCCTCCCTTATAATAATTTTCAATAGAATCATGAATGAATTCAACAATATAACCAGCACCTAAAGCATTCTTTTTATCGGCGTTCTGGGAACGGGGGTCCCCAGACTTGCCTGCCTGCGGCGTGGCTCAAAGGGGGGCCCAGCATGGCGCGGCCCATCTTCATCAACACAGACCCAAGACCCTCGCGAGGGGCCAAGACTCGCGGGGCGGATGACACGGAGCTTCCTCAGGCACGGCCTCATCAGGCTGGCTCGCGAGGAGGCGGAGAGATCAAGGCGGGGTACCTCACGAGGTGCCCGTGGCGCAAGCCATGACGACCAAAGACGCCAGGCGGGCGCCAGCCCGCGTAGTGTCCTCCTTTCCTCTTTGGTGCAAAGGGAGCAAGCACAGCCGTAGAGTACCGAGGCATCAGGCGAAGGTTGCCATTTCGGTGCAACAAGACCAAGACCAGGAGGACTGCAAGACGGAGGTCATCATGGAGCCCAAGACGACGTCACCACTAGAGCTTTGTGCAGGCGAAGACTACTTTTGTCAGGATAGCTAGTACTAGCTGTCCCCCTTCAAATTAGCCCGCCATTGTTGGCTCCCTTCCCGCTCGATATTTGGGAAGAGGACCAGGGCCTCTATAAATAGGACCAACCACCCACAGGGTAGGCAGAGGCTGAGGATGAAGAAGAGAAGATCGAAATTAGAGAGAGAGAAGGGTGACTGAACTCCTCCTAGCAGTTCGCCCCCCCCCCCCCAGCCAAGAACAGACCCTCGCGAGACTGTTCTTCCTTGTATTGTTCATCATCATCAGCCCAAGAGGCAATCCACCACACCACACATTGGAGTAGGGTATTACACCACAATGGTGGCCCGAACCAGTAGAAACCCTGTGTCTCTTGTGTCGTTCTTCCCATAGCTTAGATCTTAGCGAGGCGGAGGGGCGCAGGTAGGTAGGAGGCGAAATCTCCGCGCGCACCCCAGTGTTCAAACCTCAAGGGTCTGCCGGAACCCAAAATCCGACACTTTTCATGATCTACAAGCATAGAAATTTTATTACTCTCCACATAAGCAGAATTCTTCTCATTCGGAATAGTGGGAGTATCATAAGAAACTCGAATACTATAAATTGTTTCCACATTAAAGGAGTAATGTTCAGAAAAGGGTAATCATAATCATGACAAGTTTTATAAATGTAATCATCACTACTTTTTATAGCATAAGTGTCATCACAATAATCATCATAAGTAGCAACTTTGTTCTCATCACAATCAATTGAAACCTCTTCCAAGATAGTGGAATCATTACTAAATAAAGTCATGGACTCTCCAAATCCACTTTCATAATTATCACAATAAGATTCAACACCCTCCAAAATAGTGCGATCATTACTTACTGAAGTTGACACTCTTCCAAACCCACTTTCATCAATATAATCATCATAAGTAGGAGTATAATCATAATAAATTTGCATATCAAAACTTGGGAGACTACAAATATCATCTTCATTAAACATAGCTTCCCCAAGCTTGGGACTAACATTAATTGCATCAAAAATATTCTCAAACATGTCATTCTCATCAAACATAGCATCCCCAAGCTTGGGCCTTTTCATATCATAAGCATAATCACTCTCATCATTAATAGTATGGATAACACCAATAGTATACCAATTATCATCATCACAATGAGTAATAGGGGCAACATCATTTGGGAGGGATACCTTTTTACCTTTACTTCTCTGTCTTTTCTTTTTCTTCTTCACATCATGTGTGGGTTTAATCCTCTTTTCGGAGCTCCTTATTGATGAGATTGGTTGAATAGAAAGCTCATCCTCGTTACCTGATTCATCATAAGAAATAATAGGAGGATATTGGGAAGCCTCTTCCCTTTCATTAGTATTCTCTTCATCCTCTATTTGTTTTCTTTTCTTTATGTAATTGGCAATATAAGGATTTTCAATGCAATTCACCGCACAATACATAAGAATTTCTTCTAGATCAATATCGAGGAATTTCTCAAGGTTATATTCTGGAATATGCTTAGTTATACGTTTCATTGCTTCATAACCCAAAAGCAAACTAAATTCATTATGATGTGCAAGGGAAATCAAATCATCACAATTTTTGGACACGATACGATTATGAAACAATTTGCATCGGAGATTTGAATGACCATGTTCATTGCAAAGTTCACAAGTATGGTGAAGAAATATTAAATTTTCAGCACAATCATCTAGCCTTTATTGCAACCATTTAGTTTCCAAATACTTATGCCTCTTGCAAAATCTATCTTCCCTATTTGGTGTGTACTTGCAAACTCTATGCACTCCACAAAAATTGACATGCTTATAAGAGACATTTTCATTATGACTAGTGCAATCATCATTAGTACTATGGATATTCAAGGAGTTCATACTAACAACATTGCAATCATGCTCATCTTTCAAAGATTTAGTGCCAAACATTTTATAGACTTCTTCTTCTAGCACTTGAGCACAATTTTCCTTTCCATCGTTCTCACGAAAAATATTAAAAAGATGAAGCATATGAGGCAAACTCAATTCCATTTTTTGTAATTTTCTTTTATAAACTAAACTAGTGCTAAAACAAGAAACAAAAAGATTCGATTGCAAGATCTAAAGACATGCCTTCAAGTGCTGACCTCCCCGGCAACAGCGCCAGAAAAGAGCTTGACGTCTACTACACAACCTTCTTCTTGTAGACATTGTTGGGCCTCCAAGTGCAGAGGTTTGTAGGACGGTAGCAAATTTCCCTCAAGTGGATGACCTAAGGTTTATCAATCCGTGGGAGGAACAACCTTGCAACCAAATAACAAAGAGTCTCTTGTGTCCCCAACACACCCAATACAATGGTAAATTGTATAGGTGCACTAGTTCAGCGAAGAGATGGTGATACAAGTGCAATATGGATGATAGATATGAGTATTTGTAATCTGAAAATATAAAAACAGCAAGGTAACTAATGATAAAAGTGAGCACAAATGGTATTACAATGTGTTGAAACAAGGCCTAGGGTTCATACTTTCACTAGTGCAAGTCCTCTCAACAATAATAACATAATTGGATCATATAACTATCCCTCAACATGCAACAAAGAGTCACTCCAAAGTCACTAATAGCGGAGAACAAACGAAGAGATTATGGTAGGGTATGAAACCACCTCAAAGTTATCCTTTCGATAGATCTATTCAAGAGTCCATAGTAAAATAACACGAAGCTATTCTTTCCGTTCAATCTATCATAGAGTTCATACTAGAATAACACCTTAAGACACAAATCAACCAAAACCCTAATGTCACCTAGATACTCCAATGTCACCTCAAGTATCCGTGGGCATGATTATACGATATGCATCACACAATCTCAGATTCATCTATTCAACCAACACAAAAAACTTCAAAGAGTGCCCAAAAGTTTCTACCGGAGAGTCAAGACGAAAACATGTGCCAACCCCTATGAATAAGTTCACGAGGTCACGGAACTCGCAAGTTGATCACCAAAACATACATCAAGTGGATCACATGGTATCCCATTGTCACCACAGATAAGCACATGCAAGACATACATCAAGTGTTTCCTTAAAGACTCAATCCGATAAGATAACTTCAAAGGGAAAACTCAATTCATCACAAGAGAGTAGAGGGGGAGAAACATCATAAGATCCAACTATAATAGCAAAGCTCGCGATACATCAAGATCGTGCTAACTCAAGAACACGAGAGAGAGAGAGAGAAAGAGAGAGAGAGAGAGATCAAACACATAGCTACTGGTACATACCCACAGCCCCGAGGGTGAACTACTCCCTCCTCGTCATGGAGAGCGCTAGGATGATGAAGATGGCCATCGGAGAGGGATTTCCCCCTTCGGTAGGGTGCCGGAACGAGTCTAGATTGGTTTTTGGTGGCTACGGAGGCTTCTGGCGGCGGAACTCCCGATCTATTGTGTTCCCTGATGTTTTTAGGGTATATGGACATATATAGGCGAAAGAAGTCGGTCAGGGGAGCCACGAGGGTGGGGGTGCACCTCCCTGCCTCATGGCCTCCTCGAAGCTTCCTTGACGTCTACTCTAAGTCTCCTGGATTGCTTCAGTTCCAAAAATAACTCTCCCGAAGGTTTCATTATGTTTGGACTCCATTTGATATTCCTTTTCTTCGAAACACTGAAATAGGCAAGAAAACAACAATTTGGGCTGGGCCTCCGGTTAATAGGTTAGTCCCAAAAATAATATAAAAGTGTATAATAAAGCCCATAAACATCCAAAACAGATAATATAATAGCATGGAACAATTAAAAATTATAGATACATTGGAGACGTATCAATCACACAAAGTATTTCATCATGCACAACCCCGATGACAAGCCAAGCAATTGTTTTATACTTTTAGTGTTCTCAATCTTTTTCAACTTTCATGCAATACATGAGCATGAGCCATGGATATGTTGGTTGTGGAGAAGACAAAAAGAAGGAGAAATTCTCACATCAACTAGGCGTATTAACGGGCTATGGAGATGTCCATCAATAGATATCAATGTGAGTGAGTAGGGATTAAGGATGGCAATGGATCGGGTTCGGCCCGGGTTGAACAATATCAAATCCATATCCGGATCCACGAGGATATTCTTTGCCCATCCATGAAAAAACCCGTGGGCAAAAAATTATGTCCATGTCCAAACCCGATGGATATCCATCGGGTCCTATAAACACATATACATAATACCTTGAAAAATTGCATAACATGGCACAACATTCGAATGAAGACTCAGATTCTCTTAAAATGGCATTGCACAACAGCACAACATTAAATAAGTTTTCAAATGCTCACAACATAATTTCTCAGTCTTAGTTTCTTACAAAATGACATATGAATAGTCCAACATTAAATAATGCCAAGTAAAACCAGGAGACATATGGACATCATAGTTCTCATTATGAATGAAAAAGGTATTATTTTAGGCATCATCTTCTTTCTTCAGCGCATGGCGGACTAATCTTCAGTTATGATAGACTCAGATGCATCCTTGATGTGAACAGATCATAAGAACAATAATTGAAAACATGGAAAAAAACAAATATTGTATCATGTAAAAATCAACTATAATGAGTGGAATATGTCACCATAGTTTCTTCTTCATCATCAAGAACACTTTGAAATGCCGCAAAGAGAGGGGAGTTGCTATCCCTTTATGCAACATTTAGGTGATGAAGGAACACTCAGTAAAAAAATTCCCAACGATAACCCAGGAATCGCCTTGTGCTCCATCATGAGAAGCCATTGCCCTATACAATGAAGAAAGTCTTCCATTTCAATTAAAATGGAACCACGTTCGTAATGTATGAACCGTACAAATTCTGTACCTAAAATGAAATTTTTACAACCAAATTAAGAAATAGCTAAAGCAAGGGACTGTGAGATCTTTCGTAACCCACTTGATTGAAATTCGAAAATGAACTGACTGATTTGGTAAACAAGAATTATTAATTAAGATGCATATATATATATATATATATATATAGATCAGGTCATGCGTAGAAAAGTATAATCGACTGAAATTGACCACTACAATCTCTTGTTCTCTGATTTGCAGTCAGATATTAATTTTTAGTGAGATATGTAGTCAAATCTGACTGAAATTGAATGCAACAGAATACAGATCAGGTCATCTTGTAAACTCCATTTTTTTACTACCACCAACTAACAAACATAAATTGACCACTGCGAATCTCTTAGTCTCTACTCCAATTACTAATAATACAAAGTCATGCAAGCACGTACGTCATGCACATCCATGCACAAGAGGACTAGATGTACACGAGCAGAAGGAAAAAAACTTACCCTGATGGTTGGTTGTTTGGTGTGGTTGTCACCTCCATGACGCGGTCCTACTCCTCGTCGCCCTCTACGTCGGCCTCGCTCCACCTCGGTGACGCCGCCATACTCCTGGCTGTGTGCCCTGCCTCACGCTGCATCGTCGTGCTCCACCTCGTTGCCGCACATGTGAACTAGTGGTATCTTGCGTGCTTGGAAATGCTTAGATGGAGGAGTGTGGTGGATCTATGGAGATGGAGATGTGGGGTGGATCTATGGAGATGGACTTGGCCAGCCACCTTCCCGATGAGTGGCTAGCTGACTAGCTGTAGTGCGGCACCACATGTGGATGGCGACGCAGGCTATATCTAGGTCCACAGGAGTAAGAGTCGAGGAGACGAGAAGATATTTAATGATGATTCACAAGTCATTTACCAAGGAGATAAAAATGGGAAGGAGCGGTGGAGTAATTCCTAAGTGGGGATTAGTGAAATTTCCTTTGCTTTTTTATTATAATAAAGAAAAGCTGACAAGGTATATACTTACGGGCCGGGTTCGGGTATATCCATGGGTATAAATTTATGCCATGCCCTATCCACAATTAATGGGGTCGGGTTTGGACGTTGTCCATGGGTATAAAATTGTATCCAAACCATGTCCATTCAGGTCGGATATCCGCGGGTATCCATATCCATGGATAAAATTGCCATCCTTAGTAGGGATTGCCATGCAACAGATGCACTAGAGCTATAAGTGTATGAAAGCTCAAAAAGAAATCAAGTGGGTGTGCATCCAACTCGCTTGCTCACAAAGACCTAGGGCAATTTGAGGAAGCCCATCATTGGAATATACAAGCCAAGTTCTATAATGAAAAATTCCCACTAGTATATGAAAGTGACAAAATAGGAGACTCTCTACCATGAAGAACATTGTGCTACTTTGAAGCACAAGTGTGGAAAAAGGATAGTAACATTGTCCCTTCTCTCTTTTCTCTCATTTTTTGTTGGGCTTCTTTGGCCTCTTTTCTTTTATTTGGGCTTCTTTGGCCTCTTATATTTTTTATAAAGTCCGGATACTCATCCCAACTTGTGAGGAAATCATAGCTTCCATCATATTTTCCTCACATGGGACAATGCTCCAATAATGATGATCATCACACTTTTATTTACTTACAACTCGATACTATAACAAAATATGACTCTATATGAATGCCTCTGACGGTGTACCGGGATGTGCAATGATCTAGCGTAGCAAATGACATAAAAACGGACAAGCCATGAAAACATCATGCTAGCTATCTTACGATCATGCAAAGCAATATGACAATGATGGTGCGTGTCATAATAAACGGAATGGTGGAAGTTGCATGGTAATATATCTCGAAATGGCTATGGAAATGCCATAATAGGTAGGTATGGTTGCTGTTTTGAGGAAGGGTATATGGTGGGTTTAATGCACTGGCGAAAATTGCGCGGTACTAGAGAGGCTAGCAATGGTGGAAGGGTGAGAGTGCGTATAATCCACGGACTCAACATTAGTCATAAAGAACTCACATACTTATTGCAAAAAAATATTAGTCATCGAAACAAAGTACTACATGCATGCTCCTAGGGGGATAGATTGGTAGGAAAAGACCATCGCTCATCCCCGACCGCCACTCATAAGGAAGACAATCAAAAAAATAAATCATGCTCTGACTTCATCACATAACGGTTCATCATACGTGCATGCTACAGGAATCGTGAACTTTCACGCAAGTATTTTTATCAATCCACACTTACTAACTAGCATGACTCTAATATCACCATATTTATATCTCAAAACAATCATAAGGAATCAAACTTCTCATAGTATTCAATGCTCTTTATACGAAAGTTTTTATTATATCCCTCTTGGATGCCCATCATATTAGGACTAAATTCATAACCTAAGCAAATTACCATGTTATTTAAAGACTATCAAAATAATATAAGTGAAGCATGAGAGTTCAACAATTTCTATAAAATAAAACCACCACCGTGCTCTAAAAAGATATAAGTGAAGCACTAGAGCAAACTGCCTAGCACAAAAGATATAAGTGAAGCACATAGAGTATTCTAATAAATTCACGATTAATGAGTGTCCCACTCAAAAGGTGTGTACAGCAAGGGTGATTGTGGCAAACTAAAAAGAAAAGACTCATATCATACAAGACGATCCAAGCAAAACACATATCATGTGGTGAATAAAAATATATCCTCAAGTAAATTTACCGACGGAACAAAGACGAAAGAGGGGATGCCATCCGGGGCATCCCCAGACTTAGATTCTTGGTTGTCCTGGATATTACCTTGGGGTGCCTTGGGCATCCCCAAGCTTAGGCTCTTTCCACTCCTTATTCCATAGTCCATCAAATCTTTACCCAAAACTTGAAAACTTCACAACACAAAACTCAACAGAAAACTCATGAGATTCGTTTGTATAATAAAATAAAACACCACTTTAGGTACTGTTGTGAACTCATTCTAAATTTATATTGGTGTTATATCTACTGTATTCCAACTTCTCCATGGTTCATACCCCCCAATACTACCCATAGATTCATCAAAATAAGCAAACAACACATAGAAAACAGAATCTGTCAAAACAAAACAGTCTGTAGCAATCTGAAAACTTCATATACTTCTGTAACTCCAACAATTCTGAAAAATAGGAAAAGCTAGGCGATTTGTAAACAATTCAGATCAAAATCATGTTTTTGTTATTTTTTTAAAATACTGGCAATGAGGGCAAAAGTTTTTGTTTTTCAGCAAGATCAAATCAACTGTCACCATAGACCATCCCAAAGGTCTTTCTTGGCTCAAACACTAAATAAAACACCAAAACGCAATCACTATAGAAGTAATAATGTGTATTTATTGAAAAACAGAACCAAACACAAAAAACACAAAATAAAATTTGGTTGCCTCGCAACAAGCGCTATTGTTTAACGCCCCTAGCTAGGCATAAAACATAGATATTGGTATTGTCATCTTTTGTATTCAACTATTCAATTGCACACTTATAACCCCTAGGAGGTTCTTTGGGTTTATTGGTAATCACACTCCTAGGTAAGAAATCAAGAAATTCACTTGTAGCAATTGGTTCCTTAACAATATTCATAAAGCTAGGGTAAACACTCATCATCTTAAGATCCTCATTCCCTTTACTAGATGATTCACCTTTATTTTTAGGAACATAAATAAACTTAGTAGCCTTGGTAGGAGGAAAATTTGGAGTAGTTTTAATGGAGGCAAAAGCGGAACCCAAGTTGGTAATAATATCTTCTAGCTTATCAATTCTAGTAGACCCTAGATCTATTTTCTCATTAACTATGGGTTCATTTTCCTTTAGATTCTTTAAAGTCATTCCCTCCTTTGATCCAAGTTGAGTAATATGATTGTGGATCTTCATATCCAGATCTTCAATAAGTTCTACGATAGAAATTTTATTCTTGATAATATCAAGCCTTTGCATCACATGTTCCAAAGTTAAAATTGTTTCATTAACTATGAGTGGTGGTTAGCCCCAAATCTATCAAAACATTATAAGCATCCAAAGTATGGCTACTACTACCTCTTGAGCATGCGTTGGTTTTCCCTTGAAGAGGAAAGGGTGATGTAGGAAAGTAGCGTAAGTATTTCCCTCAGTTTTTGAGAACCAAGGTATCAATCCAGTAGGAGATAACACACAAGTCACCTAGTGCCTGCACAAACAATCAAGAACCTCGCAACCAACACGATAAAGGGTTGGCAATCCTTTCACGGTCACTTGCGAAAGTGAGATCTGATAAAGATAGTAAGATACATATTTTTGGTATTTTTGGTTGTATATATTGGAAAGTAAAGATTGCAAAATAGTAAACAAGATGCGATGTAAATAAAAAGAGATGCAATATAATAAGAAAGAGACCCGGGGGCCATAGGTTTCACTAGTGGCTTCTCTCATGATAGCATGTATTACGGTGGGTGAACAAATTACTGCCGAGCAATTGATAGAAGAGTGCATAGTTATGAGAATATCTAGGCAATGATTATGAAATATAGGCATCACATCCGTGTTAAGTAGACCGAAATGATTCTGCATCTACAACTTTTACTCCACACATCGACCGCTATCCAGCATGCATCTAGAGTATTAAGTTCATAAGAACAGAGCAATGCATTAAGCAAGATGACATGATGTAGAGGGATAAACTCAAGCAATATGGTATAAACCCCATCTTTTTATCCTCGATGGAAACAATACAATACGTGCCTTGTTGCCCCTTGTCGGTGTCAAAACCGGTGGATCTCGGGTAGGGGGTCCCGAACTGTGTGTCTAAGGCGGATGGTAACAGGAGGCGGGGGACACAATGTTTACCCAGGTTCGGGCCCTCTCGATGGAGGTAATACCCTACTTCCTGCTTGATTGATCTTGATGATATGAGTATTACAAGAGTTGATCTACCACGAGATCGTAGAGGCTAAACCCTAGAAGCTAGCCTATGATTATGATTGTTGTTGTCCTACGGACTAAACCCTCTAGTTTATATAGACACCGGAGGGGGCTAGGGTTACACAGAGTCGGTTACAAGGGAGGAGATCTACATATCCGAATTGCCAAGCTTGCCTTCCACGCAAAGGAGAGTCCCACCCGGACACGGGACGAAGTCTTCAATCTTGTATCTTCATAGTCCAACAGTCCGGCCAAAGTATATAGTCCGGCAGTTCAAGGACCCCCTAATCCAGGACTCCCTCAGTAGCCCCTGAACCAGGCTTCAATGACGATGAGTCCGTCGCGCAGATTGTCTTCGGCATTGCAAGGCGGGTTCCTCCTTCGAATACACCATAGAAGATTTCGAAAACAAGGATAGTGTGCGGCTCTGCAAAACAAATTCCACATACCACCGAGAGAGTATAATATTTCCACAAATCTAATCTGCTGACAACTTTTTATAACGTGACATCACGCCATGGCCCGGTCATTATTCGAACCGTTTTTCTCAACCAGCTACTGCACATATTGCGAGGCGGTCTTCTTGGCATGTCTTGTCGAAGCAGAGATCATGTCCCCTTATCACGGGATTCTCATCAATACGGGTGTGGGTAACCCAACCGCGCCATCAATCGCGATGCTTGGGGAATAAGCGAGTTTACCAGACAGGTGGGGAGGCACATAGTTTCTTCCGCCCTTATAAAGGGACAAGGACTCCTCCTTTTCTCCCACGCCTTCTTCTTCCCTGCCCATCCATTCTCGGGCACTCGAGCTCCAGCGCCCAAGTTCGCATTTTCTCCGCAAAACCACTCCAAACATGTCCGGAGCGGGAAGCAAGTGGATTGTCTCCTCTGTTACGGAGGAGAACATTATGAAGCTCCAGGAAGCCGGATACCTAGCCGCAGATATCGTGCACCGGCTCCTAGACGCGGGGCAGATCGTCCCTACCCCGGAACCTCATGAAAGGGTTGTATTCCTTACCCATTTCGTCCGCGGGCTGGGATTTCCCCTCCACCCATTTGTCTGCGGGCTCATGTTCTACTACGGGCTGGACTTCCACGATCTGGCCCCCAATTCATCCTCAACATCTCGGCGTTTATCGTCGTATACGAGGCCTTCCTCCGCATCAAGCCCCACTTCAACCTGTGGCTGAAGACCTTCAACGTTAAACCGAAGGTGGTGGTCGGACAACAAGCGGAGTGCGGAGGCGCCATGGTGGGAAAAATGCCCAACGTCACATGGCTCGAAGGCTCCTATGTGGAGACCATGAAGGGGTGGCAATCGGGGTGGTTCTACATCACCGAGCCGTGTGACACCAACTGGGTGGCGGCCCCCGAATTTCGATCCGGCATCCCCATGCGGCTCACCTTCTGGAAAGAGAAGGGCCTATCCTGGGGTTCATCGGTGGAGCTGACCGGACTCCAGAACTGTGTTAAAAACATGATAAGCAAGAAAATCAAGCTTGTCAACGTGGTCCAGGTCATGCGCTTATGCCTGATCCTCCCGTGTCAAAGATAGGCATTCAATATGTGGGAGTTCGACCCAGCTAAGCACCAAACGCTGCGAGAGATCTTCGACACGACGCACCAGGACATCTGGAAGGTGATGTTCAAGTCCGCCAAGGTACCTCCTCCCCTTATCGAGGATCGCGGACTCAGCGCAAAGCGCCCTGCCAATCCGGTGAGCTCCTTATATCTCGTAAGATGTTTCTTTCCCCAGTATAATCATGTGGGGGATCTAAGCCTCCACGCCATTTAACAGGACTGGGTCGCGTCAGCGGAGTGGATCGATTGTCCGGCCCCACTGCCCGAAGATTCAGCAAGGGCTCTCTTAACGGAGATGCTGGTTCCGGTGCCCTATGAGGCGCCGGAGAAGAAGGCCACGGGGACCAGGAAAGGTCTCCGGCGCAAGGTCGTATCAGACTCATCGTCCGATAACACCGAAGTGCCCTCCTCCCACGAAAACGAGGAGGAGGAAGAGGAAAGTTCTCCCCCCAGCTGGGGGAGACAATAAAAGGAAGGCTGCCCCGTCAGGGGAGGCCGGAGGGTCCAAGAAGGGAAGGACTCTCCTTCCGGACTGCTCCACGGCGGCCTCTTTTAGCGACGAGAGGTGGTTACCCAGGGACAAGCCCCCGGCAAAGTCGTAACTATCCGGATACCATAATAGTTCTTGGTATATTTTATTTTAATTCTTCTTATCATGCCGAACATGATCATGCAGCCCATCCAAAGCCCATATCGACTTATCCTCTTCGGATGAGTCTTTGGGCCCGTCGGAGATGAACAAGGATTCACTCCCGACCGCCTCCTCCCCCTGCCCTACGGACGACGTCGAGGTGTTGTCTTAAAGGGTACTGAACCAAGGGGAGACAGTTCCGGAGGCGCCCCAAGGCGACATTCCAGACGTTGGGTGCACGAGGGGCAAGACTCCCATGGGCTCTAATGCCGGGGGCAGCAAGTCTAGCCCCCAGCCGAATACTGCGCTGGAACCTCCAGTGGTTCCGGATTCTGTCAGGCGACCCCTCGCCAAGGGAGGCAAGCCGTCTATGCCGATGGCCTCTGTCCATCCAGAGGCATTGGACAATTTGCTGGAAGCGCTTCGCGGCGCTTCCATTGACGAAGAGCACCGCACTATCATGGGTGCGGTGGTCAAGAAGGTTCGGTCCGCCAAAAGCGGACTGACTGAAGCCTGTGCCAGCCTCCTAACAGGCTTTGAGGTAAGTAATCAAATTATGAGAAAATGTTACATCATAGACTATAGCCCCTGATGGTCTGTTTGGTGTTCACAAAGAAAGGCCGAACAGAGGATCAAATAATAATCACATGATCTAATCAGAATATGTCTATGTGAATAAGCAGGCTTTACTGCTGGCCGCTGCTGCTCGCACGGCGGAGGTCTCCGCACTGAAGCGGGACCTTGAGCGGTCCGAGGAAGAGCTCGGCCTTACCAAGAGGCAGCTCGAAGAGAACAAAGGTAAGTAATACCTCGACTGTTTATTGATAAAAAGGAAAGTGGTTGTTAGATCACAGGATCGTCATGAATTTTGCTAGGGGCCACGACCAAAGTGGCGGCCCTGAAGAAGGCGCTGTCCGAGGCTGAAGGCAAAGCGGCCAAGGCTCGCGCCGAGCGCGAGAAGCAAGAGGCCCGAGTCGGTGAGGTTCAGCAAGAGCTCCAGGAGTTTGTCAAGAAGTATGAGTCCTTGGAGCATGACTCTAAGACGCAAGGGTCCGAGCTTGCGAAGGCCCTCGAGAACGCACAAAATGCCAAGGCCGAAGCCCAAAAGGCCCTCCAGGAAATTGAGGCGGTCAAGAAGATAGCGGCGGGTAAGGCATTCATTATGCAAAGCAAGCATGTGAAGGAAACTTTCCTTTTACTTACCCAAATTTGGAGCTCTCCAGGAGCATTCGCAGATCTACCCAGCAGCGTGTCGGATGCCGCGGAGTTCTACCGGGCTGAGGAAGGGAGCTCGACGGAGAAGTTGTTCTGGTCTCAGTATACTGGGACCGAACATCCGATGCCCTTGAGCGACCAGTTGAAGCAACTGGTCGAGCTTCACAAGGCGGCCAAACTGGCCATGAAGGGCCTCATAGTACGGATGTGGCCTGGCGAGCCCCTGCCTGGCAGCTATTTCGGCCTAGTAAGGCGGCTTGTGAATGCCTGCCCACGGTTTGAAGTCATAAAGCAGTCTGTCTGCATTGAGGGTGCACGCAGGGCTTTTGCCCGGGCGAAAGTGCACTGGGTGAAGATGGACGCCGAAAAGCTGGTGAAGGAGGGGCCGCCGGAGGGCAAGGAGCATCGCCACCCCGAAAAGTATTATGATAGTGTCCTGAAGGGTGCTCGCCTTATGGCAGAGGAATGTGCTAAGGATGTAATATTTGAATGAATGTACTCATGTGATCCTGTAATGTGGAATGAGCTCATGTGCGCTATGTAACGCTTGTTAATTTAAAATATTACCTTCTGTGCGGCTGTTTATAAAATTTGAGAGTTGGCCAGTCGTCGGCTTCTGCCCCCATGTAACTAGTACTGAGGTGTTTGGGGTAAACCTGACCACTCTTTATCCCAGTTTTGGGTCCTTCAAAGGAGGTGTTCAGCACAACGAACCAGGCAATCAGACTATAAAGCTTTATCACTCTCACTTAGCCATAGAAGTCTACAATTTTAAATTTCGGCGAAGCCCCTAGTATTCAGAAGGACGAACTTGGGGCGCTATGTATGCCTAAATCAGACAAGGCTGACTCCTCGCCCGAAGCAGAAAAAATATTTAAGGATTTCAGACCTCTCGAACAGCGACCAGCTATCGCCACATCATGACAGTCAGTTTTCAGCTTTCTCTACTGAGGTGCTTGTCCGGAAGAACTGGGACACAATCGCAGTAGTTCTCCCAGTGCTACCTTAGACGATATAGCGGAATGTAAGGTACCAAAACATGGGAGCCGGGCAAACCCAACTATTGACCCAAGACATGATTCAGAGCTGATGCATAAATGCTATAAGTTCGGGATGCCGCACTGTCGAAAGTGTTTGACTTTTCATGCCATGTTATGGGGTACACTGAAGCCCCTGGCGCACTGGTCATATCAGAATGTACGGGTGCGATTTGTTGTAAATAAGCAGTCAGGGAAAAAAGATAAATGAATGCAATAATGAGCTAATGTTGTACATTCACTACAAAAAAGACACATCCATGACATTTTGGGCCGAACGAATTTTTTTTCTGTCATACACATGACACTTCTATGACGATAATTGTGACAGAACCCGGTATCATCATAGATGTGGTGGGCTCCTACTTCTATGACAAAAAATCATGACAGAAAATGGGCTTTTCGTCTTGGGTGGGCTGGAGACGCAGCTGCATGACATTCTTTGGGCCGTCCATGACGGAAAAAATCGTGGTAGAAGCGAGGGGGAGGAAAATTTCGGGGAGTTCCCGGTTACGGCGGGAGGTCGGGGGCCGAGCGATGCGCGTTTCTCTCGTACACGTACGTGTGTGTGCGCGAGATGTTGGCTCTAACTGAACCCAAGCGAGGCGTTGGGCTCTAACTGAACCCGAGCGATTGCACTGCAGGCTACGCGTTACTAAACTCGATCGATCGATCGATGGGTGTTAACTGAACCCGATCGAGCGATTCCTTCGCTACTGCTGCTAATTGAAGCCGATCGATGCTGCCTCTGGGATGAACAGTGAGCGTTGCAGGGGGGGTGTTGGATGAACAGTGAGCGGTGGTGTTGCCTCTGGATGAACAGGACCCCGTGGTGTGGTGGAGGGCTGGATGAACAGTAGACGGTGGAGGGGTAGTTGAACAGGACCCCATGGTGTGGAGGGCTGGATGAACAGTAGACGGTGGAGGGGTGCCCGTGGAGGGGTGGTTGAACAGTAGCCGGTGGAGTAGCGCGCTGTGGAGGCTGGATGAACAGGAGCCCGTGGAGGCTGGAGGAGGTCGACGGTAGCCCGTGGAGGCTGGAGGAGGTCAACAGTGGAGATGAACAGTATCCCGTGGAGTCCCGTTTTGCGGTACGCCACACCCCTCCCGATGAACAAGACCCCCGTTTCGACCGTAGCGCTCCACACAAGTCCGTTTCCTCTGTTTTGCGGTACGCCACACCCCTCCCGATCAACAGGACCCCCGTTTCGACCATAGGAGGTCCGTTTCGTCCGTTTTGCGGTACGCCACACCCCTCCCGATCAACAAGACCCCCGTTTCGACCGTAGGAGGTCCGTTTCCTCCGTTTTGCGGTACGCCAGACCCCTCCCGATCAGCAGGACCCCGTTCCAAATGTAGGAGGTTCGTTTCCTCTGTTGTGCGGTACGCCATGCCTCTTTATTCCGTTCCGACCCATCCGGTTGGCTCCCACGCGTTCCATTGCCTCCTGATGAACACAACACATTCCGTTGCCTCCCCATGAACATGACGCATTCTGTTGCCTCTCCATGAACACGACGACGACGCTGTTTCTCCGTTCCGACCCAGCCATGTACACGAGCCCTGGCCGTACGTATGCGCAAGTAGGCGTTCGAGACCCCGCCCGTATGTACACATACGTGGCCATATTTTCTTTCTTGCACCCTGGCCGTTGTACGTACGTGTACGTGCTACGTGCGCCTCTACTATGACACATGCGTGCCTCTACTATGACACGTGCGCGCCTCTACATCCACCAGTATATATGTACGTACACGTTCGCGACCAGAATGACAATGCTACGTACGCTTCGACCAGGTGGGTCCCGACTTTCAGGCACTTCCTTGCATGCGAAGATGTAGCTGGTGGGTCCCAATAGTCAGGGGGCCGAATCGTTTTTTTTCGGACGCACTTCCTTGCATGCGAAGATGTAGCTGGTGGGTCCCAGCAGTCAGGGGGGCGAATCGTTTTTTTTGCCCGAACACACTTCCTTGTGTGCGAAGATGTAGCTGGTGGGTCCCAGCAGTCAGGGGGAAACATTTTTTTCGCGAAATATGGTGGCCCATCCGGTGGGTCCCCGCTGTCAGGTGGAGGAATCATTATTTTGCGCGTAATAAGGAGGCACTTCCTTGCTGCGATCGTTGACCTAGCTGTTAGCCTCTCCACGTACAGTCCACGTCCGATGGAAGTCGTTCCTTGACCATGTTGACCACGCCGCGCCGAGAGCACCACGGCGGTGGACGACGGCGAGGACTAGGAAGGGGACGACTCGGAGCCGGGGAAGACACAACAGTGGATGCCCACACGAAGAGGAGTACGAGGGTTCACTGGTTCGGATGCGGTGTGAGGTTGCTGTCGCCGTAGAATAACAGGGGGTGTGGGTGAGTAGAGGGATGGCCTGGCCAGCGGTGGGAGTAGTAGGGGGCGGTGAGGCCTCCGCGGCATCACAGCCGGCCACGGGAGACAGGAGCATGTGGCACGACCGGCGCTGGTTTGGGCGGCTGGAGCAAGAAGATCAGAGGTTGAAGAAGCACTACGGCCGTTGGATGAACATCGTACGGTAACAGGAGCTAGAATCGTTCATATTGACTAAGTTGACAAAGCCCTCCGTCCCCATCAACTTGGTAGGCCCACAAGTCAGCCTCCCACTATGTTGGGTTCCAGCTGGCAGGGGGAATATTCATTTTTTTGTGCGTAATAAGGAGGCACTTCCTTGCGTGCGAAGATAGCTGGTGGGTCCGACATGTCAGCGAGGGGCACGTTATTCTCGCGAAATACAGAGGCCCTTCCGGTGGGTCCCAGATGTCAGGTGGAGGAATCATTATTTTGTGCGTAATAAGGAGGCATTTCCTTATGTGCGGCCATGGACCCAGCTGTCAGCCTCTCCACGCACAGTCTACTTCCGATGGTGTCGTTCATTGACCACATTGACCACACCGCGCCGAGCGCATGCAAGGTGATGGACGACAGCGAGGCCCTGGACAGCAATGAGCCAGAGATGGGAAGACGCAGGAGTAGAGTCGCAGACGGAGAGGTGTACGAGGGTTAACTGGTTCTAGTGCGGTGTGGTTCGGCAGTCGGTGGAGAAGAACAGGAGGTGTGGAGGGGTGGAGGGATGGCCTGGCCAACGGTGGAGTAGCGCTTCATAGCGAAGCGTGCTAAGCAGAGCTGCTAGCAGCAGGAGGCAGGAGGTGGTCCCGACAACGCTGGAGGAAGAAGACGAGAGATTGAAGATGGATGCCGGTCGTTGGATGTAAATCCAACGGCTAACATGTCAGAATCATTTGTTGACTAAATTGACAACGACTTGCGTTGGCTTCGACCTATTGGCCCACATTTCAGCCTCCAAAAATGTGGCACGTATTCAACCCATTTTTCAGAATTTACAGTCTTTTTTTATGCGGTAGAATTTACAGTCCATTTGATCTTTTTTTGAATTACAGCCATTAGCTGGGCTGGGTGAACAAATAATGTAGCGTCAATGCGGCCCATTTATTTATTTCCTAAAAAATTACAGGCCATTTGCACTTTCTCGAAATACACGATTTTGCTGGGCTGATTCTAATTATAATGTTTGGTTGGGCTAGCAATGTTATCAAAAAAAAGGGGCTGAGCATTTTGTTATAAATATATTTAAATAATAAGTGATATTATTACATTCGTCCTTAAATCTTACCAAGCTTTTGTACACAATCACTAGGATTTTCGTGCCAAAATAATCCAGGATTTTATTTTTTAAGAAATTATTTTTATAAGTTAATAAGATGTGGGATATTGTTTTCTTACATATGTAAGTATCTGTTAAATATATGATGACAATAAAAATAATATATAATAACATATAAAATAATTTAAATATATATAATATAGTTAGAAGGGAAACATAAGTTGGACCTGACGTTCCTATTCTTATATAGAAAAATAGAACAGACATCTGCGGTTTCTTAAAAAAAACATAAATTGGGCTGTCAAAAATAAAACCTCAGATGGGAGGTCCATAGGCCGGTCGATACATGACAGCCCTAAGAAAATACAAACAGGCCTATGGACCTCCCATCCGAGGTCGTGGGCTGTGCATGTTAAAAATGAAAGCCTAGACGGGGCAGCCCAAAACCACATCCAACACTTAGCAAAACTTCGTCCCTCTTTTTCTCTGTGTTTCGCACACTCGACATTGTGTGGGCATTTTGACCGTGCATCATATGAAGATGTGCTATGCATGAATGTTGATCAGCATGATGTTAACTGGATGGTAGTTCCATTTTCGACCATGAATAAAACTTCCAACATGATGTTAACCATGTTTGAAAAGGACGTGTTAATATAAATGCTCTGCCTCTGAAAATTGCAGTTTCTTATCTGAAACTGAACTTGCAGTTTCTTATCTAAAACTGAAACTTGCAGTTTCTTCTCTGAGAATCACATTGTCTGCGCTTTTATACTCCTATGAAACTACATTTTTTTTAAGTGCTAAAAATAGATCTCTAGAATTCATAAAATACTTCATATGCTCAATACTGCAAATATGAAATTCAAAAGACATTCATATCTGAAAGTACTCTCAAAATACACAACAAAAAACACAATTCACAACCTGCAAATACTAACAACCCTAAGCTCCTCCTGACAATTCACAACCTGCCCGACTATTGGGCTGGGGGGGGGGGGCAGCCCCCTCCTATTCCTCAGCGGTAGACAGCCGCCCTGTGAGACGATGTGAACGGCGAGGGAGATGATGGCAGGGAAGCGTCGTCGGGCCAACTACTTTTCTCCTCTTGCAGTTGGGTTGGGTCGACGAAGACTCCACCGGCTCGCTCTGGCAGGACACCCTCACAAACGGCACCCTGTAGATGCTCGATCCTTCAATCTCTGGTGGATGCTCCATCTGGGATCGATACTCCCACCACCGCTCCCTCACGATCGGATTCGGTGAATCCGTTTGCTCCATGGCCCAGACGAGTAGCTCTATGTAATTCGGCGTGACTCCCTCCAGGAGTATCGCTGCCTTTTCGCTCTGTTGCAGATATTTGGCCATGGATGTCGCCGTCGCCGCTAGTTGGTCCTTGTTGTCAAACCAAGACTGTATCTCCAACATCCTAGCTAGCTTCACAGGGTCGCCGTCTGCGATCCTCATGTATCGGTTGCACTCCTCCATCGATCTACTTCTCCACAGCACCTTCACTCGCTGGCGGTGGTTTTTGAACGGAAGAGGAGAGGAGCAGCGTTGGTTTTGGATTAGAACGGGAGAGGAGCGATGTTGGTTTTGGACTGGAACAGGAGAGGAGGGGTGGTGGTTTTGGAATGGAAGAGGAGAGGAGCGGCGCTGCATTTAGATTGGAACAGGAGAGGAGCGGCGGTGGTTTAAGAGGAGAAGAGCGGAAGAGCGACGCTGGTCTTGGAAGTATTTTTTTGTTGTTTTGCATATTTTGGGTCAAAGTTTGACCACGTACTATATTTGACAAGAAAAATGTGAATGCATGTCACCAAAAATCGTATCGTTTGGTTCGTATCTGAATGTACTTTCAAATTATATTATTTTTGCAACGTATAACATATACTTTATGTGCGAAAATCATGGTCAATTATGACCCAGAATAAAAGGGAGACTAGTTAATGTGGGGTCGCTTTCTTAATTGAAGGGTAAATTGATTTTGATTTTGATCCAGTAACAGCGCGCCGACCCTCTCGTCCAATCCTAAATCGCTGTTGCACGCTCCTCTCCCTCTTCTCCATTGCAAAACCACCTCCTCTCCTCTCCATCATCTCCATTCCAAAACCACCTTCTCGCCTCTCCCTCTTCTGATCTTCTCCATTGCAAAACCACCTCCTCTCCTCTCCATCATCTCCATTCCAAAACCACCGTCTCGCCTCTCCCTCTTCTAATCTTCTCCATTGCAAAACCACCTCCTCATGCAAGTGGCCCGGAGGCGCAGTTGTCGTCATTTTGATCTGAAGCACCGAATTATAACATATAACACGAAAAAATGCCACATGACAAGAAATCATAACCTCACTGCCCAAAGGAGACAACATGAATCCCGGCGGACAAACTAGACGAGGAACAAAGCTCAAATTAAAGATAAACTCATAGAAAAGGGGTCCGTCGATAGATGTCCTAATTAACATAGCCGGCTTGACCTAGATGGCAGCCGAGTAGTCACTGTTCGTGCATGTGCCCCCAATGACTAGCCCAACTCAGTTGTCGCTGTTTAACCCTCACAGTGATCCGAAGCACATGACAACTAATTTTGCCAGATGACAAGAAACCTTTTTTTAGATTTCTCACCACAACTACAGCCATGTACAACACATCCTGCATGATATGTAGACGATAGCCAATCCAGGCGTGTCTGCTGGAGTCTGGTCACATGCATGGACGAACTGATCTTCCGTGTCTTGCAGGGATCGTCTAGGCACCAACGTAGTACAACACTTCTCTAGTACCATCGTTCGTCTCCCTCTTCTATTAAGTCACCCGACTTGCAGGGCCGTGGAGTGTACCTATGGTCAGTTCTCAATTGCCGTCCCACATGTGTGTGCAAACGCAATATGATGCGCGTTCCATTTGGAGAGCAGCGTGCCAGACCGACCGACCGTCTGGGGTGCGACGCGAACGCGACGGGCATGATGTATACTCCGTACATGTGTACCGCCATTTTCTAGATGCTTTGCTCCATGGCGCGGGCGCAATCCATGGATTAAAAATTATTAGAATGTATACTATTTAAAAGTCGAGGGCGGGGCTTTTCCTGCGCGGTAAGCGGCGGGGCAGTTCTGCCTAGTCGGTTCGACAGAGACGCGAGAAGACGAGGGAGTAGGCTGCTGCAAACGTAGGGCTGTGTGATTTGACAGCGAGTTACTGCTAGACAGGTGGGGCCCCGTGATTTTACTTGCCATTATCATTTTAACTGCGGTGCTACGACCGGCGTGAGTCTCCCGATTCCTGACCACCTCCATTACGAAGAAAGAGATAGAGAGGAGTAAAAAATAATACACTTATAGCCAACCTTATAGCCAACCTTGTTGTAGTATGAGTGACTAAGTGATGACTATGTATGACATGCCAACATCATATAGCCTAACGCACCATGTTAAGTCCCCAAGGGCGCGACCGCGCAAGCGATGCGACGGTCGTGGTAGGCGCGACCATGATACGGGCTGCTGGCAGCCCTTAGATCTGAGATCAAACGGTCGCATGCTAAGTTGCTGAAAATTTGTTGAATAACCCTCCAGGATAGGATATCACCCATAGGTCTAGAATCACGCCATGCAACTGTTCGATCTCAGATCCAAGGGCTCTCGGAAGCCCGTATCATGGGAGAATGGAAAGCCACTACCCTGCCGTTCGCATGCTCGCAATTCGCTCCTACTCGTCCCCACACATCCTTCAATACTACGGCGGTTCGCTCCTAGTCGTCCCGTCCATTCACATTACGGCAGTTCCACTAATCCTAACCCTCCTCCCAAATCCATGGCGTCCCAAATCTCCATGATCGGCGGTGAGTACAAGGTTAGAACCATCACTGGCGATGAGTTCAACGTCATCTACACCCGTTCTTCCGCGATGGTGAAAGGATGCCTTTCTTGCTTCAGACGCATGTTCGAAAACTCAGATGATGAGTGGGTTGCTGGGCTAGATGTTGAGTACACCATAGTCCTGGGACCAAAGAAGGATCTAAAGGACGACAGGGATGTCTTGCGTCGGATAGGTCTCATTGTTGGCAACCCCTTCGACCTCCAGAAGAATCGGCTGGTGTCCTCTCGTCAGCCTTCAATGCTGACCCTGGCAGGAGCCATGGTTCGTCCTTCGTACGGTAAACTGGAGAAACCTCCATACACGTTTCATCGTCATGCATGGCAGCGGAATGTACTAGATATAGACCACATCCACTATGCTGCAATGGATGGCTACCTTTGCTTCAATATCTACAAGGGTTGGATGAAGAGCAACAGCCAAGTGTGTGGTTCAAGCAAAGAAGTATCGGCCAAGAGGAAGAGGGACAAGGACGAAGTCGAGGACGTGGACGAGGACTCCGAGTAAGGTGGCAATGTCGTTGCTCATGGTGGTTCTAATGCAGTGTCTACCGAAATAGTTGCAAAGTTTAATTTCAGGTGCTTAATTTAATTTGAGGGGTGTGTTGTGCTGAGCCCCCAGCAGAACTGTGTTATGTTTCTTCTCGTTACTTTAACTCTTCAGTACGTACATACTAGTATTTCTTACATTTCATCTTTTAGTTGGTATAGTACTACCACTTGTTTCTTCACATTATATATGTACAATATATATGGCCAACATCATATAGCCAGCAGTTTAGTTGTCAAAGAATTTCAGGGTGCTTAGTTTTGTCAAAGAATTCCAGGATGGTTAGAGGGTGCTTGGATCCAAGGGACTTATTTTAGTCTGACTAAAAATAGTCTCTTTAAGAGGCTAAAGTTCCAAGCACCCCTGACTAAAGAGGGGATAAAACTAGTCTTGAGACTAAATTTTTTTAGTCAGGAGTACCCCTACTAAAATGTGGATTAGTCCTCTCTCTACTCATTTAACTCCTCTCCTTTAACATAGGCGAGTTCTGGATTGGAGGGTTTGGAGGATAATAAATGCTCATTAACTTGATTTTAGCCTTTTTAGTATTTGGATCCAAGCATGGGTGAGGCTAGCATGTTTTAGTCCCACTACTTTTAGTCATGGGACTAAAACGTATCCAAGCACCCTCTTAGTTTTATTTGAGGGGTGGGTTGTGCTGGACACCATTATTGTGACTAGCCTTTTTAAAGTACTATATGCATAATTTGGCGATGAGTGCTCTCTATATGTACCACCTTTTTTTTAATTTCAAGTTTTGCTCCATGGTGCAATCCATCGATACTACTGTTGTACAAAAGTATACATTTCTTAAAAGGCTAGAGGGCGGGGTAGTCTAGCTTGGTCGGTTTCATGAGAGGCGAGGTCCTTTGTGATTTGACGGCTCATTACTGCTGGAAGTCGGGGCCTTATGATTTGACTGCTCGTATAAATGCGCCGATGACCTGATGGAGGAGGAGCAAAGAACCGTGCGGTATACTCAAGTTTTCCACTGGAGTAGTACTACAACGGAGGAGCACGAAACACGGCAGCCGATTGCCATATGGCGATAAAAATGATCTAATTTGCTGGTCATCTCATTGTTAGCATTGTTCTATTCATTCCCTCAAAAAAACCATTGTTCTATTCATGCCTCGCAGAGAACGTGACACGTGCGGCGAAACACCCGAAGCAAAAGATGAAACACAGGAGCAAAAGAAGAAGGAAGATTATCACCCCAAATGATCTAATTCGCCACGGAGTCGTAACTGCTTATTCATGGCCTGCACGACCTCCATCTCCTTGCGCGTCTCCTCCACCATCTTCTTCATTCTGTCCATGACGCGGGATTTCTCGACGTGAGCCTTCATCATCTGTTCCACGGCCGCATTACGTACCTTGACAGAAGCCGGGTGCTCGATGTGGAGCTTCGCCAACTCCTCCTTCTGTTCCATGACGAGGGCCTGCAGCATCTTCATCGAGGAACTACTATTCTCATGCAGCTTCTTCCAGCCGGCGTTCTTCTCCTTCAACAGGTTGATCTCGTGGCAGAGCTTCGCCTTGTCCTCCTGAAGTCGCAGGATTTCACCGGTCGCCTTCTTCTCTAAGGCAATGCTCTTCTTCAGCAGCATCACCAAGCCGGCAGTCAACTCCCCCTACTGATTGAGCTCAGCGGGCATGTCGTCGAGGCTCTCCTTCAGCAACTCCATCAAGCCTTGGATGAACTCCTTCTGCTTATTGAGGTGCTTATTGAGCTGATCGGGCATGCCGTCGAGGGATAACGACTCCAGCTTCGCCAGCTCGGCATGTTCGCCTTCGCAGCTAGGGCGCTCCTGGGAGCCATCGCCTGCCCATGAGAGATCTTTCGAGGTCTCTGAGTGGCGGCGAGCCCTCTTTTTTTCCGCAGCCTTGGTTGCCGCTCCCTTGTAACGAGTAGTTCTCAACCTAGAGCTCTGCTCACGGCCATGTCAACGACGGACGAAGAAGAAGCACCTATGAGGAGGAAAGGTAGAGTAATTTTCGGTTAGGTAGTTCCTCTTTTTATAACCTAAGTACTAGCACTAGTACTAATACCTACATAGTGGGAACACGTTCAGGTTTGGTACGTACTAGTAGGTGTGAGCAGGCTTTCGAATGTGATGGGAACAAGGTAAAGATTAATTAATGGTTTTGGTTTCGAGGCCCAAAACGGCTCCCGATGAGTTTAGCGGAACATAAATTTCAAGTACTACATTGCTCAAATGCGTAAATATTATGTTACTGTCAAAAATTGGCACAAAATGCGAAGGAGACCAATGGAAGTACTACTAGCAACCCACGATTTAACTACTCGCATGCGCGCAGTGGAGTAATAATGTCTTTCTTCCGCCCTCACGTCCACTCAATTTGCATGTGCTGTATTAATTGACCATCAATGAAGTGAACGACTTTACACGCGTCAAATTATCACATGGGGTGGATCTTGCTACAAAATTGCGTCCGCCCATGTACCCGCGTGTGTATACGAGGGAATGAGTGTGTGCGTGGCGTGCGTGCACATCTTCGCTTCGTGCATGTACCGCCAGTATGGCTCAGGGCGGACGAGTACATTCTTCTGGAACCAGCAGCACGTCACTGTGATCAATCCACGCAAGGAGGTCGCGACAACGCCTCCACATGTGCCACGTGGCTTCATGAACTGTAAGAGAGACACTGTGTAGCTTGCCATTGGTATTGTAATTTATGTGTTTTGCACATACTCGAAGTACTAGTAAGGTACACGTGCATTGCACGCATCAGATTTTGCAACCAAATTATGAATAAATACCACACTATAGCATGTAAGCTCTGAGTCATATATGCCTGATGTAGCCCTTCGTTTAATTCTTATTGTTCATCTCATCCAAAATCAATTAGTTTTTATAAAAAATCTAAGAACGCGGGAATAGGAAAAACATGGGATTATAGTGGAATGTCGTCTTGAATCCTACAAGATTGTACGAGTGTTTGATTGTGCATAGAAAAAACACAGAATTCTTTCAAAGAGGTTTGAGTGGATGGGATGTTTCCTATGAAATCTAGTGCAAATGAATCATATGGAAAAAATCCTATGGTTTACAATCCTACTAATCAAACAACCAAGATAGGAAAAATTCCTAATGATTAGAATCCTCCAAAATTCCTTTGAGAATCCTTTGAATCAAAGAAGCCCTTAATCTATTTTATGATTCATGGAATTGTGCGTTGTAAAGCATAAAGTAAAAACAAATAATGGCAATTCAACTAGAAAAAAAGTTTGGGCAGTTATGATACGGAAGATTCTAGAACAAAAGAGAACCACTATTGTTTTGAGGTTTGTGCATTATGCTTAAGTTCAACCATGGAGTCCGCTAGATTGTACATGTCGCAAAATCCGGTGGGGGGCTAGAAGATGGTGCGAGGGGCCAAGTGGAGGGAGACTATGAAGGAATGCACAAGTGCGAGATCGATATTTAGAGAGAGGGGGCGAACACGTGCGCTGTTGCGCGCAGTGGCGGAGCCAAATGAGCTAGGGGGCCAAGCATTGCTAATCCTTTACGAGGAGGGTCAATTCATGAACTTAAACCATTTTTAGTAGCAATTGTCTAATGATCACATTCATATTAGCCTCGATATATAGTGATGTTAGGGGGGAGGGGGCAGGGCCCTTACTGCCCCCTATCTTCGCCATTGTGCACGCGTCTGAGAGATGAAGCGAAAGGCATGGATGATGAGAGGGGGACGTTGGATATATAATTAATGTGGGTGTATTAGCTACATATGTTAATCCTATATAGAGAGGTATAGATTGATCGATGTGGACGTGGGAAAGAGGGTGAGACCTCACTGGATATATTGATTGATCGGTTTGTGTGGAAAACTATGAAAGACCTAGCTATATACACACATACATAGAGGAACATCGATCGTTGCGCATGCACGCATGAGAGATAAAGAATGCCTGATATGATGTAAAGGGGGATGTGTGTGGGTGTGTGCCTTCATGGGAGACCGACCTGAAGAAAAGATTGCATGCGTGCGATGGATAATGCCGACTGGTAGTGTGTGTGCATGCATGCACGAGAGAAAGTTAGTGGTACAATTATAAAGAGAAGACTACTATGTGGGTGTAAAAGAATAGGTGAGGTCATAATCAATGTAAAGTTGAATTCAAATATTTGAATAATAGATCCTGATGTTTGAAACCCATGCATGCATGAATATAACGGAGATCTGCGCGGTGTGGTTTGGAAACGAGCATGTTGTAATGTATACACATTGAACAAGGTCAGACTGATTTGAATTTGAGATACTGATGCCAGACATCATTTGGCCACGTCGCATCCGTGCATGGACACACTATTCTAATTGGAGATGATGGGCGGCTTTCGCATCACATATCTATATCTATACCCCTATATATATTATATTTTATATTTTTTTATATTGTGTGCAGGTAACTTTAACTTTGAAAGATGGTCGTTGGATGAGGCGAATCCGATGGTCCAAAGATGGCAAATTTGAGCACTACTGGCCGTTGGATATCATCTAGATTCCACCAGATTTCGCCACATGTATAATCTAGAAGACTCCATGGTTGAAATTAAGCATAATGCACAAACATCAAAACACAAGCACTTCTTATTTGTTCTAGAATATTCCGTATCAGAATTGCCCAAATGTTTTTCTACATGATTTGCCATTATTTGTTTTTACTTTATGTCTTACAACACACAATTCCATGAATCTTAAAATAGATTAGCTTTCTTATAAAAACTAGATGATTTTGAATGAAATGAACTATAAGAATTAAATGAACATCTACATCATGCATATATGACTCAAAGCTTGCATGCTATAATGTGGTATTTATTCATAATTTGGTTGCCAAATCTCATGCATGCAATGCACGTGTACCTTACTCTAGTCTAAATGGTGTTTGTCTGTGTGTTGTGCGTGTTGAGGTGCAAATTGTCTTTTTTTTGGTACACGTTAAGCTTGTTCTTCCGAAATTTCAAGCCACGCCTTGTTATGCCGAAAATTCAAGCTAGCGTCTCTGTCTATCGTGCTGCGAAACTCCCGCCTCTTCAACCCATGCCTTGTTAGCCTGAAATATTTAGGATATATCTTTGTCTCGTTGTGCTCCGACAACTCCCTCCATCTCAACCCGTGCCTTGCTATTCCGAAATTACAACGCGCGCGAAAACTCCCACTTCCTATGAAATCCTGACACGCGAAATGCCCGTGGTACCCCTGAACCGAAAGAATCGCCTCAAATCGGTGGGGGTACTTTCGTAACTTACCCCACATTTTGAACAAGCGCGTCTCTAAGCCATGGTTCCCCACTGCCATCCCATCCGCCCACCCATTCGTACACCGAGGCCGCGAAAACCCGCGACGAAACCCCACACCCTGCTCCGTCCGCCACCCAGCCGGAGCCTCTTCCCCGACGACGTCGTCCACAGCAACACCTCGACGTCCCTCATCCACCGTACCGAATGGGGATCCGTCGTCGATCTCATCATCCCCCCGGTTCAGCCACCGTGCCCCAACGTTCCCCTCGTCTTTCGTGCCACCTCCATTCCCACACTGTCGTCTTCACCTGCACCACCGGAAGAGCATCATCATCACCATTTCCTCGTATGAAGCCGCAGCCTAATCGGCGCCACCAAAGAGGTTGTACACTAATCGCCGCATTTTCTTCTTGATTTGATCTCACGGTGCTGCCGGCGCTCGGTCCCGAGCCTACACGGCGCGGCTCCATCCACGGCGGTGTCGCCGGCCACTTCCTCCACGACATCGCTCCCTTGGCGGCGACATCCAGATCAGTAGGAGCTGCTGATGCTTTAGCTCTCGCTCGCGCTGCTGCTCTGCTCTTGCTCACGGTCCCCTGCCTAGTCTCCTCTTGCTATTGCTCTTGCTCGCGTTGCTGCTCTCACTCTTGCTCTTGCTTGCGATGCTGCTCTGATTTAGCTACACTTCAGTCGACTGAGTCGACTTTTGGGTCAGTCGATTTTCAGGGGGTGGGGGGGGGGGCTCGCTGGGGTGAAGGAAGAACCAGCCACAGCGGGGAGGGGGGCTCGCCGGAGAGGTACCCCACTATCTATCTTAGGGTTCAGGATGGGGGCGGTGGTCGCCGGCGTTGGCGGGGCGGTGGCATGGGGATCGCCGGAGAAAAAGCTCGGTACGGGGGGGGGGGGTAGAGGGATGGCCGGGGCGGCGGCGGACCGGCGGTAGGGAGTGTTTTCGGGGCGGGCGGGGCGGCGCACCGCCGGCCGCGGGCCGCGGGGGGCTACTGTTTGGCCGGTGGTGGCTGGCGGCTCAGGGGGTGGAGGTTGAAGATGAATCGCAGGCCCTTGATTTCGTATCCAACGGCTGCAAAATCGACTGACCAGAGATGAAACAGTCAGTCAACCGACGTGTAGCCTCACCTTGCTAGTGCGTTCAGTTTCGACAGCAAAATTCAGTTTCGATAGTTAAGTTCAGTTTCGACAGTTAAGTTCAGTTTCGACAGTTAAATTCAGTTTCGAAAGTTAAGTTGAGAGATGAGCGGCTGATGTATTTTACATCTAGCACTTTGTGGTTATGTATTTTACGTCATGTATTGGAGATGATATTAGAATTCCACTCGGGTTAACATTGTTCGTTGTCTCTCTTGTCTTGCTTCAGCCTCGGCGTCGTACAACTCACCGGAGCTGCTGCAACGACGAAACCCTCCATCACAGCGGAGCAGTACCTCGGGCTCCATCTCCAGACGCCTAAGATCTTCTTCCCCTCCTCCGACAACCAAGTCAGCCGGAGCATCCTCACCAGCCAACCCAATCACGCTGAGATCGACATGGCTTTGCCAAAGAGGGTTGTACACTTGTTGCATCTCTTTTTTACTCTACATGTTATATATATTGTCCACTGAGCACTCGTAGTAACGGGAAATATGATTATTTTATCCTACTATATGACAAGCAGTGAGGTACCAGGCAACTTAGCTATCCGTGATGGACTCTCATGAGCGCCATCATTATTTATCTCTGCGCGTTTGAGCTGTGCATTTGTCAATGGGCCTGGGAGTTGAGCTAGTATGGCACTGGCCTGGGTCCAAAGTAATAGAAGTAGCACAAAAACATTTTTTTAGTGTAGGATTTTCCTTGCTCAAGCCTGCCTACTAGAATCGCAAGTGCTTGAAAGGAAAAGTGAATGAAAAACATCGGAATTGGAAAGTTTCCTACGGTACTACTTTTCATGAATTTGGTGCAAAGGAATGAAGCAAAGGAAAACTGTAGGATTTGTTTCTTTAGTGTCTCCTTGAAAGAAAAACCGTAGGAATTCTAATTTCCATTTCTCCTCCTTTTCATATTCCTATTCATCAAGCACAAGACTAAGAGATAGTAGCATAATAGCATAATAACCGTACATTTTATGCTACTATGCTACTATCTCTTGCATTGCTTATTGTATGGTTATTATGCTATTATGCTATTGTAACACCCTCGACACGGCTATATCTCCCATGTGTCGAAGCACGACTTAGAGGCATAACCGCATTGAAAGCAATGTCGCAAGTGAGGTAATCTTCACAACAACCCATGTAATACATAAGGGAAAGAGATACATAGTTGGCTTACACTCGCCACGTCACACAAATAGCATAAATATCATTACATTCATCCAGATACACTCAAGGTCCGACTACAGAACCCAAAATAAAGAACAACCCCAAATGCGACAAAGTCCCCGATCGCCCCAACTGGGCACCACTACTGATCATCTAGAAAGGAAACATAGTATCGTCCTGAGTCCTCATCAAACTCCCACTTGAGCTCAGTCGAATCACCTGGGGCAGTATCATCGGTCCCTGCATCTAGTTTTGGAAGGAATCTGTGAGTCATGGGGACTCAGCAATCTCACACCCTCGCGATCAAGACTATTTAAGCTTATATGTATGGTAAAGGTATGAGGTGGAGCTGCAGCAAGCGGCTAGCATATTTGGTGGCTAACATACGCAAATGAGAGTGAGAAGAGAAGGCAAAGGCACGGTCGAACAACTATGATCAAGAAGTGATCCTATAACAACCTACGATCAAACTTAACTCGAGACCATGTTCTCTTCCCGGACTCCGCCGAAAAGAGACCATCACGGCTACACACTCTGTTGATTCATTTTAATTAAGTTAAGTTTAAAGGTTATCTACAACCGGACATTAACAAATTCCCATCTGCCCATAACCGCGGGCATGGCTTTCGAAAGTTCAAATCCCTGCAGGGGTGTCCCAACTTAACCCATCACAAGCTCTCACGGCCAATGAAGGATATTCCTTCTCCCAAGACAAACCGATCATACTCGGAATCCCGGTTACAAGACATCTCGACAATGGTAAAACTAAACCAGGAAAGCTGCCCGAATGTGCCGACAAATCCCAATAGGAGCTGCAGATATCTCGTTATCAGGGCACACCAGATTGTCCAAGGTTCCGGTAGGCCAGCTCAGAGTTGCCCCTGGTGGCCACCGGCAGCTGACAAGTTGGACCAACACTCAGAGGAGCACTGGCCCGGGGGTTTAAACAAAGATGACCCTTGAGTCCGCGGAACCCAAGGGAAAAGAGGATAGGTGGCAGATGGTAAAACCAATGTTGGGCATTGCTGGAGGAGTTTTATTCAAGGCGAACTATCAAGGGGTTCCCATTATAACCCAACCGTGCAAGGAACGCAAAATCAAGGAACATAACACCGATATGATGGAAACTAGAGCGGCAAGAGTAGAACAAAACACCAGGCATAAGGCCGAGCCTTCCACCCTTTACCAAGTATATAGGTGCACTAAAGTAGACAAGATAATATGATGATATCCCAACAATAAACATGTTCCAACAAGGAACAAACTCCAAACTTCACCTGCAACTAGCAACGCTATAAGAGGGGCTGAGCAAAGCGGTAACATAGCCAAACAACGGTTTGCTATGAGAAGGTGGGTTAGAGTTTTGACATGGCAACATGGGAGGCATGATAAGCAAGTGGTAGGTATCGTGGCATAGGCATAGCAATAGAGCGAGCATCTAGCAAGCAAAGATAGAAGTGATTTCGAGGGTATGGTCATCTTGCCTGCAAAGTTCTCCGAGTTGACTTGATCCTCGTAAGCATACTCAACGGGCTCCTCGATCACGTACTCGTCTCCCGGATGTACCCAAAGCAAGAAACACAAGCAAAGGGAGACACAATCAACCACGTGCAATGCACAAACAACATGATGCAAAACATGTCATGATATGCGGGATGCGATATGCGATGCATATGCATGATTCAGAAAGGCATGATTGAACTTGGCCTCAACTTGGAAAACCAAGAGTGCCACTGGAAAGGAGAGTTGATTTCGATCGAAATCGATATAAAGATCACCGGAATCGGATGCACGGTTTGGAAATGGCAAGCAAAACAAATATGGCACCGGTCTGCGATGAACGGCACGAGGCCATCTAAATGCATCAAGAACAACATGCTACAACACTCTAACATAGCTACAAAATACATGGCATAAAAATATTGATAGGACAAAGACTTAGAATATTTCTAAGCCCCTGAAATCAACAACATTAAGTGAGCTACTTTGCATGCTCGTATCACTCCACAAAGTGCACAAAGGGGCTTGGAATAAATACTAGCATGAAGTAGACATGAAAATGAAGCTATCCATGTGCACAACAACCTCATGGCAAGTTTGCATTAAATCACACAAAAATGACAAAACAACAACATGATGCAAAATGCCATGTTTATGAACTTGCTCAAATGCATAAACTAATGCCACCATTGGATTGGTGGGATTTTTCTACCCCAAAAACATATATAATATGTTGGGATTGCTATAGAAAAATCATCACAAGTGCAATAAGTTAGAAACTACCCTAAATGGAATATGACTGAATTGGCATTTTCCTTATTTGGAAACGTCCAGAAATGGACTTGCCCGAAATGGATAGATTCCACATGCCAGAAATGGAATATTCGCTGGGAATAAAAAGAAAAGGAAAACATGGGGCTATGGGAGGATGACAAGTGGGGTCATCCTGCCAGCGAGTCATGCAGAAGATAAAAAAGGGGAGGGTTTAACATGCGCCCGCGGGGGATCTAACCCAGGTCTCCGCGGTGCGGGTTTGCGTGGTCACCCACTGGGCTAGCTTGGTGCCACTGGAAAGATATGGGGTTCGGCCTCCTATGAGCTGATCCCAGACGGAGATGACATCCAGATTGAGGCCAGAGACGACGACGGTGGCGGCGACAGCGGCAACTGCCGGAGCAGAGGAGCTCCGACGGGCGTGCGGGATCGACAGGGGAGCACGTGCAGCAGAGAGCTTGGGCGCTCGAGCACGAGCATAACTCTGCTTGGGGCCATGGCGTGCGCAGCGAGCAAGGAAGCAGCACGACGCTGCAGCGAAGCAGACATGACGCGCGTGGGTGAGGATGCGCGCGGGTGCGACATGCGCGCAGCGGGGCACACAATAGATTCCGAAGCGGGGAATGCACGGGCATGTGGCAGCAGGTACAACAGCTACACAACAGCAACAACACAAAAAAATGCAGACTTGCCGGAGCACCGAGAGCGCGTCAAAGACACGGATCGGGCGAGTCCTACGGGGTGTCTACACGCCATGCAAAAGACTGGAGAGGGAGGTGCGTTACCCAGCACACCCTAGGACAGGACGAGCTCGACGGTGACGCACTGAAGGCGATGAGAGGGAGCTCTGAACTTGGCGAAGATGCTATCCGGGAA
Organism: Triticum aestivum; assembly: GCF_018294505.1. Classification (NCBI taxonomy): domain Eukaryota; kingdom Viridiplantae; phylum Streptophyta; class Magnoliopsida; order Poales; family Poaceae; genus Triticum; species Triticum aestivum. The sequence goes on from NC_057794.1 coordinate 121,354,153, forward strand.
GAAGAGGAAGAAGAGGACGACGGGGAGGTAGAACCAGAGGCCGTAGAGGTGCGTGCGTCGAAGTAGGATACATAGGGGAACTTGGCGGTCTTCTCCGCGGCGTCCGAGGTGATGGGAGGCGCGGCGAGCGTCTATCCCGAGCTAAAGCTCGAGCTCGACCGGGTCATGGCGGGCAGGGCGAGGGCGAGGCATGGCTAGCCTTACCTAGAGGCGGCGATGGAAGGAGAGGAGGGGGATCGGTCGAGGCAAGACCCTAGGGCTCTAGGGACAACTTTATAGGGGTCTAGGGAGCTTCTCCGGCCGTCAAATCAACGAGGTTGTCGAGGTGGACATGCTGGATGCACGGCGTACAGGAGGTTGACGACGCCTCTGTACGCGTGGGCTGGATGGACTGCTGGACTGCGCCTGGCTGCGGTGCCTAGGTGGGCTACTGGCTGCGGGAGGCCTAGGTAAGGCCTTTTTCCTTCCATGTATTTGCTGTTTAGCTAATAAGCAGCGGCAAGGAAAATAAAAAGGCCAGGGGCTAGGAGAGGAGTTTTGCAGATATAAAAAATACCCTCAAGCTCCTGGAATTATGGGCCATTTGAATAAATTGCTTTTGGGATTTTTAAAGGATGAAAATTAAATCAAGTTTGAATTAAATTCAACCTTGAGTCAATTTTTAACCTAACCAAAACATATTCAAATGAGTTGAAAATTGGCAGAGAGGATGCAGGATTGGTGCAAGATTTACAGGGAGAAGATGAACATTTAAAGAGAAGGGAAAGTGGCAGTTGTCAAAAGAAGGAAGTAGGGGGGAAGGAGGAGGTGGTGATGAGGGGGAAAGTGATGAAGCTTGGATCCCAAGGATCATGCCACAAACAACAAGCTAAGATGAAGATGCACATGATGATGCCATGATGCCACAAGATGAACATGAAATGAAATGCATGGCAAGAATAAAACAAAACAAAGGCAAAAACCCAACCATGAGGGAAAATCATAACTCAGTGCCGGAAATGTCAAGAGTTGGAATACAAATATGGCAAGTTACATACGTGGTGTTACAACACTCCGTCACTACAAAAGGATCTCGTCCCGAGATCTAGGACTGGAAAAACTCCGGGTACTCAGAACAGAGGTGATCCTCGCGTTCCCAGGTGGCTTCACAGTCGGAATGATGTGACCACTTGACTTTGAGGAATTTGATAGACTTGTTGTGAGTCTTGCGCTTAGTTTCTTCAAGAATAGCAACGGGGTGCTCATGATAAGACATGTCTTCTTGGAGATCAATGTCTTCGAAGTTGATGGTGCGGTCAGGAGTCTTGAAACACTTGCGGAGCTGAGAGACATGAAAGACGTCGTGCACATTTGCAAAGTTGGATGTAAGTTCAAGTTGATAGGCGAGATCGCCTCTTTTGCTGATGATCTTGAAAGGACCCACGTATCTAGGGGCAAGCTTCCCTTTGATACCGAAGCAACGAGTACCTTTCATTGGAGAGATGCGGAGGTAGACATGGTCTCTGATCTCGAAAGCCAAGTCATGATGCTTGCTATCATAGTAACTCTTCTGGCGTGATTGCGCGGCTTTGAGATTTTCGCGAATGACTTTGCACATTTCTTCAGCTTCTGTGATCAAGTGCCAAGGAGTTGGCGTTCACCAGTCTCTGACCAGTTAAGAGGAGTACGGAACTTCCTGCCATAGAGAATCTCGAATGGGGCCTTGCCCGAACTCGCTTGGAAGTTGTTGTTCTAGGAGAACTCGACATATGGAAGACAATCTTCCCACTTCATACCGAAAGAGATGACGCAAGCCCTGAGCATATCTTCAAGAATTTGATTGACACGCTCGACTTGGCCACTGGTTTGAGGATGAAAGGCTGTGCTGAAGCAAATGTTGGTGCCCATGGCCTTCTGAAAGGAATCCCAGAACTTGGAGGTAAAGATGCTGCCATGATCTAAAGATATCAGCTGCGGAATGTCGTGCAGAGAGGCAATCCTGGAGGTATATAGCTCTGCCAGCTGAGCTTCTGTGATAGATTCTTTGATAGGAAGAAAATGAGCCACTTTAGTGAGCTTGTCGATGACAACAAAGATAGCATCATTGCCACACTTGGACTTTGGAAATCCAGTCACGAAGTCCATCTCAATATGGTCAAACTTCCATTCTGGAATGACAAGAGGTTGGAGGAGACCAGCTGGTCGTTGGTGTTCTGCTTTCACTCTTCTACAGACAGCACATTCGTTCACGAACTGAGCAATCTCGTGCTTCATTCGAGTCCACCAATACAACTGCTTGAGGTCCTGGTACATCTTTGTACTTCTAGGGTGAATAGAGAGGAGTGAATTGTGAGCCTCATTCATAATGACTTTACGAAGGTCACCTTTAGGCACAACAATGAGATCCTCGAAGAATAGAGTATCCTTGTCATCAAGACGATAGCACTTGTACTTGGGTTGACTCTTGGCAATCCCAATCTTCACCTTCTTCACCATAGCATCAAGAAGTTGAGCCTCACGAATCTGATCTTCCAAAGTAGGAGAAACTTGGAGGTTGGCAAGGAATCCTTGAGGAACAACTTGTAGATTGAGTTTGCGGAAAACTTCACAAAGCTCTGGTTGGTAAGGCTTGAGAATCAAACTATTGCAGTAAGCCTTCCTTCTCAATGCATCAGCAATTACATTGGCCTTGCCTGGAGTATATTCGATACTTGGATTATACTCTTGAACCATTTCGACCCAACGAGTCTGTCTGAGGTTGAGGTTAGGCTGAGTGAAGATGTACTTGAGACTCTTATGATCGGTGAATATGTCCACTATTCTTCCCAATAAGAGATGTCTCCAAGTTAAAAGAGCATGGACAACTGCCGCCAACTCGAGGTCATGAGTGGGGTAGTTCTTTTCATTGGGCTTCAACTGGCGAGAGGTATAGGCCACAACTTTCTTCTCTTGCATCAGCACTGCACCAAGACCTTGAAGGGAAGCATCACAGAAAACCTCGAACGGTTTGGATTCATCAGGAGGAGTCAGAACTGGAGCAGTGACTAACTTCTCTTTCAGGGTGTTGAAAGCGATGTCACATTCAGGAGACCAGACATACTTCACATGCTTCTGGAGAAGGTTGGAAAGAGGCTTCGCGATCTTAGAGAAGTTCTCAACGAACCTTCGACAATAGCTTGCGAGCCCAAGGAAGCTTCGGAGTTGCTTCACATTTTGAGGTGGTTCCCAATTCACAATTGTAGACACCTTCTCAGGATTAACCGCTATGCCCTTGGCGGAGATGATATGCCCAAGGTAGAGAACCTCATCGAGCCAAAACACACACTTTGAAAACTTCGCATAGAACTGATGTTCTCTGAGTTTATCCAGCACCAATCTCAAGTGTTTGGCATGATCCTCCTTGTTCTTGGAAAAGACCAAAATGTCATCGAGGTAGGCCAAGACGAAGTCATCTGTATAGGCGTTGAATATGAAGTTCATCATGCGAGAGAAAGTTGGAGGAGCGTTGACGAGGCCGAAAGACATGACAGTGTATTCATATGAACCATAGCTTGTTCTGAATGCTGTCTTGGGGATATCTTCTTCACGAATGCGAATCCGATGATAGCCCATACGGAGATCAAGCTTGGAGAATACTTGAGCACCTTTGAGTTGTTCAAACAGCTCATTGATGTTGGGAAGTGGGTACTTGTTCTTTATGGTCTTCTTGTTCAATGGACTGTAGTCGACACAAAGTCGGCCCGTTCCATCCTTCTTCTTGACAAAAGGAACTCCACAACCCCATGGAGAAGAACTAGGTCGGATGAGACCCATACGCTCTTGAATATCGAGTTGCTTCTTCAGCTCCTTCAACTCTTCAGGTCCAAGCTTCTAAGGACGTTTGCAAACAGGTTCCGTGCCAGGCTCAAGATCGATGACGAATTCAACTGGCCGGTGCGGAGGCATTCCTGGAAGCTCTTCTGGAAAGATGTCTTGATATTCGCAAACGACTGGGATCTGAGAGATGGCATCCAGCTCACCCTTCTCGTTGAGAGAAAATAGTCGGATGGTATCATCCCGAGCGGCAAAGACGATTACATCCTCAGACGAATGTGTCAATTGAATCTGCCTGGCAGCACAATCAAGCTGAGCCTTGTGCTTAGAAATCCAATCCATTCCGAGAATAAGATCAATATCCGAGTTACCAAGGACAGTAGGAGAAGACAGAAACTTGTAGTCACCCAAAGTGATAGTGACATCCGGTATCATGGAGTTAGCGTTCATGCGTTTACCCGGAGAGACAACTGCTAACGGTCTAGGCAAAACTTTGAAAGCCAAATCATGCTTAGATGCAAATGGTCTCGAGATGAAACAATGCGATGCACCAGTGTCAGAAAGAACTTTTGCAGGAATGTCGTTAATAGGAAGGTTACCCATAATCACATCTAACGAGTCCTCTGCCTGAGCTGCGTTCAACAAGTTGACCTTGGCGTGCTTGGGATTATGCTTGACCACTGCGGTAGGCAGATCTCACAGGAGGAGGAAGATGCCTCTGATTGAAGCATTTTTTGGCATAGTGACCCTTCTGCTGACACTTGTTGCACGTGACCTCCGAGAGCGGACGGTGATACGGAGCACTTGGTCTTGGAGCATGAGACGAAGTCTTGTTCTAAAAGCTTGGGTTGGGTGGGTGGGAAGATCCATTGCCACCTTTGCTCTTCTGCTGATAAGGCTGACGGTTTGGAGGAGGAGGAGGCAACCAATACTTTTGCTTCTTAGAAGCCACTTGAGTTGAGGAAGAAGGAGTTGCATCTCTGACTCGCTTCTTGGAAGCATCGCACTTGAGCTGAGAAGTCTCTTGTTTCAGTGCCATGTTGTAAAACTCATCGTACTTCTTCGGCTCAAAAAGCACGAGAGCTAGTTGCAGATCTTCTCTGAGGCCACCTCTGAACTGATAAATCATGCTCTTCTCGTCAGGGACGTCTTGCTTAGCGAAACGAGCGAGCTTCTGGAACATGATGTTGTACTGGTAAACAGACAAGCTGCCTTGCTTCAGATTGCGGAACTCCTCACGCTTGCTCTCAACAACACTCTGAGGAATGTGGTGAGCTTTGAAGTCTTGACGGAATTCATCCCAGGTAATCACACGGCCTCCTCTGGAATCTTTGTACTATTGATACCACTCAGCAGCTTGGTCTTTGAGTTGGAACAAGGCAAACTTGACAAAGTCCTCAGGCCTGACGTTGCTGCACTCGAAATGCTTGCAGATATCCACGAGCCAATCATTAGCGTCTGTTGCCTCAACACAGTTAATGAAGGTCTTTGGCTGATTAGCGAGGAACTGGTTGAGTGTAGCAAACTGATTCTGATTGTTGCCATGGCCTTAGTTCCCTTGGTTGCGCTCTTGCAAAATTTGCATGATCAGCTGCGTGTTATCATTGGTAGCGGCCATCACAGCTTGCCATGCCTCCGGAGGTGGAGGTGGTGGTGGCGGATCAGGATTCGGAGTCGTGCGCGTTGGAGGAGCCATCCTGGAGAGGGTGACATCCGTTAGCATCTTGACAGACAAATATTCAAGCTGAATCAAATGGATCAAAATTGCAACATATAGTCTTAACATCCGAACAAAATGAATGAATGCATTCCAATTGAAATGGTCACATTTCCATAAATTGAGAAGCCACTTAGATAGAGGTAGAGGAATAGAACAACAAGGTACAGACAAGAACAAATACTTGGTGAGGATTACCCAATCACAAACCAAATATCCGCGGAAGAAATACTAGAGCTACAAGAATTCACAACTATGAAACTCCCGAACCTTTCCGGTTATGCAATCAGGTGTTGGGGATGCAGGGAAGCATAATATCTCACCCAAAGCTAGCAAATCCTACATCCAGCTGTATCCATCCTTCAACACATAACCAAGAAACCTTCGGAAATCATTTACCTCAACCTTCAAAAAGCATTCGTTATACGAGTTATGGCGATACTCCCGAACTCCCGCCCCAGTACTGGGTGGCGTCGAGGTTATCTCACCAACAACTGCATAAAAGAGATTTTCGATGTCGGCGAAACTCAGGTATTCCAAAATTGCAACGATAAAATTGTGACGACAACACCTCGGAGCTCAACTCCTCGGGACACTGCCACAACCCCTAAATGTCAGGAGGCACCAAGAACAATGTTCTCGTCACAAAACCATCTGAACGATTCCAAGATACCCGTGTGATCCTAAATTTTTTAGTGAAATTTGAGAAGAGAAGAGTCAAAACTCTACGTCAGGATGCCTCACTAGAGCGACGAAGGGACTGAGGAGTAAAAAGAATCCTACTCTCTGATATATATAATCCTAAATGACTCAAAACATTTTTCTAGACTCAACAACGCCAACGATTCGATCAAGCAGGGGGCTCCTAAGGTCGGGGAATGCTCTGATTACCAACTTGTAACGCCCTCGATGCGGCTATATCTCCCACATGTCGAAGCACGACTTAGAGGCATAACCGCATTGAAAGCAATGTCGCGAGTGGGGTAATCTTCACAACAACCCATGTAATACATAAGGGAAAGAGATACATAGTTGGCTTACACTCGCCACGTCACACAAATAGCATAAATATCATTACATTCATCCAGATACACTCAAGGTCCGACTACGGAACCCAAAATAAAGAACAACCCCAAATGCGACAAAGTCCCCGATCGCCCCAACTGGGAACCACTACTGATCGTCTGGAAAGGAAACGTAGTATCGTCTTGAGTCCTCGTCGAACTCCCACTTGAGCTCAGTCGAATCACCTGGAGCGGTATCATCGGTCCCTGTATCTGGTTCTGGAAGGAATCTGTGAGTCATGGGGACTCAACAATCTCACACCCTCGCGATCAAGACTATTTAAACTTATAGGTATGGTAAAGGTATGAGGTGGAGCTGCAGCAAGCGACTATCATATTTGGTGGCTAACATACGCAAATGAGAGCGAGAAGAGAAGGCAAAGGCACGGTCGAACAACTATGATCAAGAAGTGATCCTAGAACAACCTACGATCAAACTTAACTTGAGACCGTGTTCTCTTCCCGGACTCCGCCGAAAAGAGACCATCACGGCCACACACTCTGTTGATTCATTTTAATTAAGTTAAGTTTAAAGGTTATCTACAACCGGACATTAACAAATTCCCATCTGCCCATAACCGCGGGCACGACTTTCGAAAGTTCAAATCCCTGCAGGGGTGTCCCAACTTAACCCATCACAAGCTCTCACGGCCAACGAAGGATATTCCTTCTCCCAAGACAAACCGATCAGACTCGGAATCCTGGTTACAAGACATCTCGACAATGGTAAAACTAAACCGGCAAAGCCGCCCGAATGTGCCGACAAATCCCGATAGGAGCTGTACATATCTCGTTCTCAAGGCACACCGAATTGTCCAAGGTTCTGGTAGGCCAGCCCAGAGTTGCCCCTGGTGGCCACTGGGAGCTGACAGGTTGGACCAACACTCAGAGGAGCACTAGCCCGGGGGTTTAAATAAAGATGACCCTTGAGTCCGCGGAACCCAAGGGAAAAAGAGGCTAGGTGGCAAATGGTAAAACCAATGTTGGGCATTGCTGGAGGAGTTTTATTCAAGGCGAACTGTCAAGGGGTTCCCATTATAACCCAACCGTGTAAGGAACGCAAAATCAAGGAACATAACACCGATATGACGGAAACTAGGGCGGCAAGAGTGGAACAAAACACCAGGCATAAGGCCAAGCCTTCCACCCTTTACCAAGTATATAGGTGCATTAAAGTAGACAAGATAATATGATGATATCCCAACAATAAACATGTTCCAACAAGGAACAAACTCCAAACTTCACCTGCAACTAGCAACGCTATAAGAGGGGCTGAGCAAAGCGGTAACATAGCCAAACAACGGTTTTCTAGGACAAGGTGGGTTAGAGGTTTGACATGGCAATATGGGAGGCATGATAAGCAAGTGGTAGGTATCATGGCATAGGCATAGGAATAGAGCAAGCATCTAGCAAGCAAAGATAGAAGTGATTTCGAGGGTATGGTCATCTTGCCTACAAAGTTCTCTGAGTTGACTTGATCCTCGTAAGTGTACTCAACGGGCTCCTCGGTCACGTACTCGTCTCCCGGCTCTACCCAAAGCAAGAAACACAAGCAAAGGGAGACACAATCAACCACGTGCAATGCACAAGCAACATGATGCAAAACATGTCATGATATGCGGGATGCGATATGCGATGCATATGCATGATTCGCAAAGGAATGATTGAACCTGGCCTCAACTTGGAAAACCAAGAGTGCCACTGGAAAGGGGAGTTGATTTCGGTCGAAATCGATATAAAGATCACCGGAATTGGATGCATGGTTTGGAAATGGCAAGCAAAACAAATATGGCACCAGTCTGTGATTAACCGCACGAGGCCATCTAAATGCATCAAGAACAACATGCTACAGCACTCTAACATAGCTACAAAATACATGGCATAAAAATATTGATAGGACAAAGACTTAGAATATTTCTAAGTCCCTGAAATTAGCAACATTAAGTGAGCTACTTTGTATGCTTGTATCACTCCACAAAGTGCACAAAGGGGCATGGAATAAATACTAGCATGAAGTAGACATGAAAATGAAGCTATCCATGTGCACAACAACCTCATGGCATGTTTGCATTAAATCACACAAAAATGACAAAACAACAACATGATGCAAAATGCCATGTTTATGAACTTGCTCAAATGCAGAAACTAATGCCACCACTGGATTGGTGGGATTTTTCTACCTCAAAAACATATATAATATGTTGGGGTTGCTGTAGAAAAATCATCACAAGTGCAATAAGTTAGAAACTACCCTAAATGAAATATGACAGAATTGGCATTTTCCTTATTTGAAAACGTCCAGAAATGGACTTGCCCGAAATGGATAGATTCCACATGCCAGAAATGGAATATTCGCTGAGAATAAAAAGAAAAGGAAAACATGGGGCTATTGGGAGGATGACAAGTGGGGTCATCCTGCCAGTGGCACCAGTCTGTGATTAACCGCACGAGGCCATCTAAATGCATCAAGAACAACATGCTACAGCACTCTAACATAGCTACAAAATACATGGCATAAAAATATTGACAGGACAAAGACTTAGAATATTTCTAAGTCCCTGAAATTAGCAACATTAAGTGAGCTACTTTGTATGCTTGTATCACTCCACAAAGTGCACAAAGGGGCATGGAATAAATACTAGCATGAAGTAGACATGAAAATGAAGCTATCCATGTGCACAACAACCTCATGGCATGTTTGCATTAAATCACACAAAAATGACAAAACAACAACATGATGCAAAATGCCATGTTTATGAACTTGCTCAAATGCAGAAACTAATGCCACCACTGGATTGGTGGGATTTTTCTACCTCAAAAACATATATAATATGTTGGGGTTGCTGTAGAAAAATCATCACAAGTGCAATAAGTTAGAAACTACCCTAAATGAAATATGACAGAATTGGCATTTTCCTTATTTGAAAACGTCCAGAAATGGACTTGCCCGAAATGGATAGATTCCACAAGCCAGAAATGGAATATTCGCTGAGAATAAAAAGAAAAGGAAAACATGGGGCTATTGGGAGGATGACAAGTGGGGTCATCCTGCCAGTGTGTCATGCAGAAGATAAAAAGGGAGGGTTTAACATGCGCCCACGGGGGATCGAACCCGGGTCTCCGCGGTGCAGGCTTGCGTGGTCAACCACTGGCCTAGCTTGGTGCCACTGGAAAGATATGGGGTTCGGCCTCCTATGAGCTGATCCCAGACGGAGATGACCTCCAGATTGAGGCCAGAGACGACGACGACGACGGCGACGGCGGCAACTGACAGAGCAGAGGAGCTCCGGCGGGCGTGCGGGATCGACAGGGGAGCACGTGCAACAGAGAGCTTGGGCGCTCGAGCATGAGCATAGCTCTGCTCGGGGCCATGGCGTGCGCAGCGAGCAAGGAAGTAGCACGGCGTGGAGGCGAAGCAGACATGACGCGCGTGGGTGAGGATGCGCACGGGTGCGACATCCGCGCAATGGGGCACACAATAGATTCCGAAGCGGGGAACGCATGGGCATGCGGCAACAGGTACAACAGCTACACAACAGCAGCAACAACAAAAAATGCAGACTTGCCGGAGCACCGAGAGCGTGTCAAAGACACGGATCGGCCGAGTCCTACAGGGTGTCTACACGACATGCAAAAGACTGGAGAGGGAGGTGCGTTACCCAGCTCATCCTAGGACATGACGAGCTCGACGGTGACGCGCTGAAGGCGACAAGAGGGAGCTATGAACTTGGCAAAGATGCTGTCCGGGAAGAAGAGGAAGAAGATGACAATGGGGAGGTAGATCCAGAGGCCATAGAGGTGCGTGCGTCGAAGTAGGATACGTAGGGGAACTTGGCGGTCTTCTCCGCGGCGTCCGAGGTGATGGGAGGCGCGGCGAGCATCTATCCCGAGCTAAAGCTCGAGCTCGACCGGGTCATGGCGGGAAGGGCGAGGGCGAGGCGTGGCTAGCCTTACCTGGCGGCAGCGATGGAAGGAGAGGAGGGGATCGGTCGAGGCGAGACCCTAGGGCATTGGGGACAACTTTATAGGGGTATAGGGAGCTTCTCCGGGCGTCAAATCAACGAGGTTGTCGACGTGGACATGCTGGATGCGCGCCGTACAGGAGGTTGATGATGCCTCTGTACGCGTGGGCTGGATGGGCTGCTGGACTGCGCCTGGCTGCGGTGCCTAGGTGGGCTGCTGGCTGCGGGAGGCCCAGGTAAGGCCTTTTTCCTTCCCTTTATTTGTTGTTTAGCTAATAAGCAGCGGCAAGGAAAATTAAAAGGCCAGGGGCTAGGAGAGGAGTTTTGCAGATATAAAAAATACCCTCAAGCTCCTGGAATTATGGGCCATTTGAATAAATTGCTTTTGGGATTTTTAAAGGATGAAAATTAAATCAAGTTTGAATTAAATTCAACCTTGAGTCAATTTTTAACCTAACCAAAACATATTCAAATGAGTTGAAAATTGGCAGAGAGGATGCAGGCTTGGTGCAAGATTTACAGGGAGAAGATGAACATTTAAAGAGAAGGGAAAGTGGCAGTTGTCAAAAGAAGGAAGTAGGGGGGAAGGAGGAGGTGGTGATGAGGGGGAAAGTGATGAAGCTTGGATCCCAAGGATCATGCCACAAACAACAAGCTAAGATGAAGATGCACATGATGATGCCATGATGCCACAAGATGAACATGAAATGAAATGCATGGCAAGAATAAAACAAAACAAAGGCAAAAACCCAATCATGAGGGAAAATCATAACTTAGTGCCGGAAATGGCAAGAGTTGGAATACAAATATGGTAAGTTAAATACGGGGTGTTACAGCTACTATCTCTTTCATCAAGCACAAGACTAAGAGATAGTAGGATTTCTACCTTGCATTGCTTACTGTATACATTTAAGATGTCATCTGCTTTGTTTAGACATGCTTTCTGTCAATGCCATCTGTTTAGTTTATTTATCGTATATGTGAATCATGCAATGCCATCTTGTCTAGCTAGGCATCTTATATGTGAATTTTGCAATGCCACCCTGGTTAGCCAGTCATCCTATATGTGAATTATATCATGCCATCATTTTTTTATTACGTGTTAAATTTGTCAACAATTTTAGCACATTCAATTACTCTTCCTGTGCATCAGCCATTCAACATGGTCATGGAAAAATCTGGAGTGGAAACAAGGTCTTCAGAGCAGACAATGCTATCTGACGAAGCACATGTCTTTCTGGTTACCGATAGCTCCTCAGAGGAGGATTCAGAGACAGATGACCAGTCATATTCCCCCCCGAGGTGCATGCCCTAACTTGGCAGAGTTATGTTGCTCATATCGTGCGTATGGTATCTTGCATTGCTATGTCATTTTCTTAGTTTAGACATGCTTTGTGTGAATGCCACCTGTTTAGTGTCTAATTACCATATATGTGAATTATGCAATGCCATCTTGTTGCAAGACATTATATATGTGAATTATGCAATATTATCTTGTTGCAAGGCATTATGTATGTGAATTATGCAATGCCATGATGTTTAGGCAAGCGTCATATATGTGAATTATATCATGTCGTCCTTTTTTGTATTTCTCATTGCTTTTGTCGACAATGTTTGTATATTCAACTGCTCTTCCTGTGCATCAACCATTTGAATTGGTGATGGAGAATCTGGAGTGAAAACAAGGTCTTCAGAGCAGACAATGCTACCTGCTGAAGCAGATATCTTGTTGGTTACAGATAGCTCTTCAGAGGAGGATTCAGAGGCAGATGACCAGTCCTATTATCCCCCTGAGGTGTATGCTCAAACTTGGCAGGGTTATATTACTCATATAATGCATATGTTGTATTGCAATGCTTAGTTTTTACATCATATACACAATATTGAATGCCATCTCCTTAGTTGACACATCATATATGCGATTGCCCTCTGCTCACTTCCTTAGTATATAAATCATATATTTGAATTATGTCATGCCATGATGTTTACATAGATAGCATGTATCTGAATTATGGCATGCCAACCCATTTTCTAAAGACATAATATAGTTATATCATCTCATCCTGTTTGCATAGTCATCATATTTTAATTATGTCATTATATCTGTGAATTATATCATGCCATCATGTTTCCATCGACGGCATGTTTGTGATTTATGGCATGCCAACCACTTTAATAGACACATCGTATAGTTATATCATGTCATCCTGTTTACATAGTCATCATATTTTGAAGTATGTCATTCTATCCTGTTTAGTTAGCCATCATACATGTGAAATTGTGTCATGCTATCCTGTTTAATTAGCCATCATATATGTGAAATTATGTCCTGCTATTCTGTTTGCTTAGACAACATAAATGTGAATTATTCATGCCCTGTTTTCTTCCCTACTATCCATTGCACCTGTCTATCTTACAATGTCTGTACATTCAATTACTTTTCTTGTTTATCAGCCATTTCAATTGGAGGGAGTGATGGCAGTATCTGTGGGAGTAAAAACAAGGTCTTCAGAAAAGATCGTGCTACCTGTCGATGCAGATAGAACCACGGTTGTACTTGCCCAAGAACCAGCCCCACCACACATAACCCACACTCATGCACCTTGTACCCCTACCCAGTTGGACAGAGAACCAGCTACACCCCTTCTAACCCCAACCCCAGCAGATAGACACCCAGTTCCCGTTGACACAGCACCGTCTCCACCACAGAGCACCCAAACATGAGCAGTTAGTAAGGCAACTGCAGTGCCCAAATCACGAGGACCACCACTCCGAACCCGAAGTCAATGCTTAAAGCAGAAGAAGAATTGTTCTCAGGTCAGGTTCTGTAGCTATGGTTCATACTACTTTGCTCTTGCATCACTGTATTTATGGATACCAACTAATTTCAAATTTGAAGGATGCAATTGAAACTCCAATGGCGCAACAGTTATGTTTTAAACCTGTTTGGCTGTTTGCTGTTGTAACTTGCTCTATGTTGATTTTAGTTTCAATTGAATAAATAGTTATGTTCTCATGCCATGCACATTACAAGTGTTGTTATTGTTGTGTAGTTTCCCACACTTATATTCTGTCTATGCTACTTTTTCTTAAATAGATATGATTCGAACTGTATCTATCTTGATTTGGCAACATAAACTAGAATGATATAGACCATACAGTGACCATACTACATAGATATATGTTTGTTTCATGCTGTTATCCTATCCACCTTACTACTGAACTGGTTTACCAAAATGAGTTTCATATACTACATTGTAAACCTGAGATGTGTTTGTTTGTTTCTCTTTTAGAACGCGGATAAAATATTGGAGAAGAGTACCCTGTTATGCAATGGTAAAGGAAGTAATGCAGATAAGGTTCAAGATAGTGAGACATCCCTGTTGGTCTCCAAGAGAGCTGATAAAAACTATATTGAAGACACTGAGACAACCCCAAAGTCCTGTCTTGATGTAGTGTTCGAGTTACTGGCTACCTCTGCTGGCACCAGCTCTTCAAACTCGTTGCCTGAATCAGTTTGGCTTCTTGAGTCTCAACTTCAAGTTGAAAGACATCGATTAGATGTTATGCGACAGGAAGCCGAAGGACTGAGGAAGTCCCTGCAGAATTCAGATGCATACTTTCTAGTGCAACAGCAAGCGCTGGAGGACTTAAGCGCCAAACAGGAGAAAGTTAATAAGCTTGCTAAGCATCTTGCCAGCATTATGGGTACCCAGGATATTGTTTCTTGAGCTCTTCTGAAGTGGTTTTAGTTCTGGACTTGTTTTGCTGTGGCGTTTATATGCTGTTGTGTTCCCTATATTTGCAAGGGTGGCGAACTTTGATGCCCAGTGAATGTAATATGTGTAATAGCTGTGATAGCCTAGTGTAAGTTGCTTGCTTATTTATTTCCTTGTTGTCTTGTTTATTTGTTTGCTTGTAGTCAGTGCAGTTCTTTTTCTGCGGTTTGCTAGTGGCTGCAATAACCTATTTTTTAAAACTAGGCCACAATAACCATGGGCTAATATTTACTGTAGTGACATTGGGCCTCCTACGGGCCATAGAAACAGTGGGCCTTCTACGGGCCTTATAAACAGTGGGCCTTCTACGGGCCGTAGAAACAATGGGCCTTCTGCGGGCTGTATCATCAATGGGCCTTATACGGGCCGTATAATGGATTGGCCAAACATGGGCCAAACAGACCGCATTCTGGCCATAAACAGGCTAGAGTTGGAATCCTCTGTTCATGGGCCGACCATAATGGGCCATCGTTAATAGGCCGTATTTGATGACGCTATGAAAATGGCCCAATGTATTAACGGACCACAAACGGGCCGACTATAACCACGGGCTGAATTTGGCCCACAAGCAGAAAATGACAGTAACGGGCCGTAAGTAAAAGAATGCTGGAAAATAGCACAAGAATAAATGGGCTCTGAGAAGGCCAAAAGATAACATCGGCTGGAAACGGCCCAACAGAATAACGGGCCATTAATGGGTATAAAGTGATACACTGTTCTTTACGGGCCAGTTTCACCACAGGCTGTTAATGGGTGTAAAGTGATACACTGTTCATTACGGGCCAGTTTCACCACGGGCCGTTAATAGGCCAAGAGTTACATAGGGCCTCATATGGGCCGAAAGACGTCATGGGCCATGCATGGGCCAGAAGTGAAAACGGGCTGGCATCATATTGGATGGCCCAGATGACGCTACTGGGCCTAATTCGAATAGGGCGTAACGGGCCTTGAGTTAGCGGGCTATAAATAGGCTATATGCGAACATGCCGTTAACAGGCTTTCCATGGGCCGGCCCGCCACCTTTTGACCAAGTCAAACGGGCCAGCCTTTTCACAGGAATGGGCCTCTGTTAGGCCGTGCCACGTGTCGACGTATCATAGGCGCCTTCTGTCCAATGAGTGGATGACATCTGTCCCAGCGATGAGCCGACATGTGTTTCCTCCATACAATGATGATTTTACACGTGGAAAATCCCCATTGGCCGGGCTGTTAACGGGTTACCGGATCCAAAACCCAACCCGATAGCTTAACGGCGTTCCGTTACGGTGGATGCCACGTGTCGGTCACCCTTGACGAAAGCACTTCTGTGACGCACGATTTATCATCATGGAAGTGGACACTTCCGTGATGATAATTTTGGTAATGTCATGGAACACTTCTACGACAGCACAGGTATGACTATCTTGATTCTGTCATAAAATCGTTATGGATGTACATGCATGACAGAAAATGCGACCTACTGTGACAAACATGTATCATCATGGAAGTGTATTTTTTGTAGTGATTGTTATTTAGATGATACATCAAAGCGTATGCATACATGTAATGCAATAAGTAAAAGATAGGACTATTTGACATGTCCTATCCAAGGTCAAGCTGCGTGTGGGTATGCCAAACAGGTATATCGATCGTTATCATGGACCACCTGAGGATTCCCTTGTACGTCAAAGCTTCTTGCTTCCTTAGTGTTTCCTTCCCGTGACGGGTCCGATAATCAGACAATCGGAGAGGGCCTTCAGAGAATAGGGGCCTGAAAGGAAGAAAATGTTAAAGGTATACGGGTCCTGAAGCGGTTGAGCCGCATTGTGGGCCGTGCCATGGCCGTGCCTCCGCCTATGCCCATGGTATCTTGAGTGCGTAATTATGTACGCGCGGTGCAAATTTCGCCGCTTGACTGGGACTAGGACGGAGGCCGAATTGCTAGGCGAGCTCTAAACGTGCCTGACGATCCTCTTGCAGGGTACTCCGGACTCGCTTAAAGGTGTTCAGGGTCTTTTTTGCCGAATTGGCGGTTTGTCTCATCAGGCTGCTTTGCGCTTCTGCTGCGAGGGCCGCAGTGTGCTCCTCTGTGCGAAGCGAGCGTTCTGTGTTTCCATTAACTGTTATAACCCCGCGAGCTCCTGGCATTTTGAGCTTGAGGTATGCATAATGCGGTACTGCATTGAATCTGGCAAATGCGGTTCGTCCGAGCAGTGCGTGATAGCCACTGCGGAAGGGGACGATATCGAAGATTAACTCCTCACTTCGGAAGTTGTTCGGAGATCCAAAGACCACTTCCAGTGTGATTGAGCCCGTGCAACAGGCGTCTACACCTAGGATGACACCTTTAAAGGTGGTTTTGGTGGGTTTGATCCTCGAGGGGTCTACACCCATTTTACGCAATGTATCCTGATAGAGCAGGTTCAGGATGCTGCCACCGTCCATAAGGACTCGAATGAGGTGAAATCCGTCAATGATGGGGTCAAGGACCAATGCGGCAGAACCGCCATGACGGATACTGGTGGGGTGGTCTCTACGATCGAAGGTGATCGGACAAGAAGACCATGGGTTGAACTTTGGGGCGACTTGCTCCATCGCATAGACGTCCCTCAGTGCACGCTTCCATTCCCGCTTGGGAATATGGGTTGCGTATATCATGTTTACCGTTTTCACTTGGGGAGGAAATTTCTTCTGTCCTCCTGTGTTCGGTGGCCGAGGCTCCTCCTCGTTGTCGCTATGCAGTCCCTTTTCCTTGTTTTCGGCATTCAACTTGCCAGCATGTTTGAACACCCAGCATTCTCTGTTGGTTTGGTTGGCTGGTTTATCGGGGGTGCCGTGAATTTGACACGAACGATCGAGTATGCGGTCCAAGCTGGACGGGCCCGGATTGCTTCTTTTGAACGGCTTTTTCCGCTGACCGGATTTAGAGCCACTGAATCCGGCATTAACTGTCGTGTCTTCGGTGTTGTCGCCATTGTTGCGGCGCTTGTGTCTGTTGCAACGTGGCTGCCATTGCTATCTTTGGCACCTGAATTGCCAGGGTTTCTTGATGTGTTGTTGCTGCGAGCCAGCCAGCTATCCTCGCCCGCACAAAAGCGGGTCATGAGTGTTGTGAGGGCTGCCATGGATTTCGGCTTTTCTTGGCCGAGGTGTCGGGCAAGCCAATCATCGCGGATGCTATGCTTAAATGCCGCTAAGGCCTCGGCATCCGGACAGTCGACAATTTGGTTCTTTTTAGTTAGGAACTGAGTCCATAATTTCCTGGCTAATTCCCCTGGCTGTTGGGTTATGTGACTCAAGTCATCGGCATCTGGTGGTCGCACATAAGTGCCCTGGAAGTTGTCAAGGAATGCGTCCTCCAAATTCTCCCAACTGCCAATGGAGTTTGCCGGCAGGCTATTGAGCCAATGCCGAGCAGGTCCTTTGAGTTTTAATGGGAGGTACTTGATGGCATGTAGATCGTCACCGCAGGCCATGTGGATGCGGAGGAGGAAATCTTCGATCCATACCGCAGGGTCTGTTGTACCATCATATGATTCAATGTTCATGAGTTTAAAACCTTCTGGGAATTCGTGATCCATTACTTCATCAGTGAAGCATAGGGGGTGTGCGGCGCCTCTATGCTGGGCTATATCGTGACGCAGTTCATACGAGTCTTATCTCCTGTATTCGGCCCGACCGAATTTGCTTTTAGTATATCCGGCATGACGGTCGTCGTCACGCGTTGGGGCGCGCCCCCGTGATCCGTAGATCGATCTTGCATGTCCTGCCTTGTTTTCCAATACGTCTCGCAGGTCCTGCGTGTTACCCCGGGCCTTGGTATTTTTCTTTAACTGGCGACGGGGTGCGGGCTAGACTTCGGCCTGACATGCCGCTTTGTCTCGGCCACGAGGTGGCCGGTCAGCCGCATCATACGCTGGAGGTGTAGGCTTTAATGCTTCTTCCTCGAGTTCGGGTAGCAACCTGCGCTTTGGGTAACTTTTGGTTGGGCGCTCGAGTTCGTATTCCTCAGTCGCGAGGACCTCAGTCCATCTATCCGCTAGCAGATCTTGGTCAGCTTGAAGCTAATGTTGCTTTTTATTCAGGCTTTTTGCTGTGGCTATAAGCCGGCGCTTGAAGCACTCCTGTTCGGCGGGATCCTCAGGCATGATAAATTCTTCATCGCCGAGGCTCACCTCACCTTCGGAGAGAGGCATGTAATTGTCATACTCTGATTCTTCGTCTGCTGCCTGTTCCTTAGGGCTAGCTTGCCCATCCTCCTGCTCGAGGCCTGGCTGGAGGGGATTGTCTTCGTCTTTGGCGCTATCCGCAACGTTATTGTCTCTTGTGTCGGTACCGCCGCTTTTGCTATGGCGGGGCTTAGAGCGGCGCCGTTGATGCTGGTGCTTAGATTGCTTCTCGAGGGGATTACCCTCTGTTGCCTTATTGCCATCGCTTTCTTTGGGGGTGTCCACCATGTGTATATCATATGATGAGGTGGCAGTCCAGCGCCCTGTGGGCGGTGGTTCCTGTTCTTCTCCTACATCGTCGTCCATACCATCGATGTCTTCGGAGCCGAAATCAAGCATGTCGGTTAAGTCATTGACAGTGGCTATTAAGTGGGTGGTGGGTGGGGAACGAATTTCTTCATTGTTCGCTTCCCACTCAAGCCGGACATAGTTCGGCCAAGGGCCTTCCGACAAGGAGAGAGACCTTAATGAATTCAGCACGTCGCCCAGGGGCGAGTGCTGAAAGATATCCATGAAGGAAAACTCCATAATCAGTGCCTGTCGGTGTCAAAACCGGCGGATCTGGGGTAGGGGGTCCCGAACTATGCGTCTAGGCCGGATGGTAACAGGAGGCAGGGGACACGATGTTTTACCCAGGTTCGGGCCCTCTTGATGGAGGTAAAACCCTACGTCCTGCTTGATTGATATTGATGATATGGGTAATACAAGAGTAGATCTACCACGAGATCAAAGAGGCTAAACCCTAGAAGCTAGCCTATGGTATGATTTTATGTTGTGATTGTTGTCCTATGGACTAAAACCCTTCGGTTTATATGGACACCGGAGAGGGTTAGGGTTACACAAGGTCAGTTACAAAGGAGGAGATATCCATATCCGTATTGCCTAGCTTGCCTTCCACGCCAAGTAGAGTCCCATCTGGATACGAGACGAAGTCTTCAATCTTGTATCTTCATAGTCTAACAGTCCGGCCAATGGATATAGTCCGGCTGTCTGGAGACCCCCTAATCTAGGACTCCCTCAGTAGCCCCTGAACCAGGCTTCAATGACGATGACTCTGGCGCGCAGTATTGTCTTCGACATTGCAAGGCGGGTTCCTTCTCCGAATACATCACAGAAGAATTTGAATACGAGGATAGTGTCCGATCCTGCAAAATAAGTTCCACATACCGCCGTAGAGATAATAATATTTTCACAAATCCAATTTGCTGACTCGTTTTGGCAGCATGACGTTATGTCATGGCCCGGTGATTATTCGAACCGTTTCTTTTAACCAGCTCCACACATAACGCGAGGCGGTTTCTTGACATGTCTTGTTGAAGCAGAGATCATGTTCCCCCAATTACGGGATTCTCATTAATGCGGTCGTGGGTAACCCAACCGTGTCTAGGACTCCTAAATTATAGGCAAGTCCTAAACGACTATGGAGAGGACGCTTGATATTCACCCTCTTTATAAAGGGACAATGTTTTTCACTTTTTCCCTCTCGTGCTCAATCGAACCCTTCCCTCGCCTCGAGTTCTAACACCCAAAGCCCAGGTTAGGTGCTCCAGATCTTCAATCATGTCCGGATCCAGCCTTCAAGGCCGATGGATGCCCACTTCCGTTACGGAAGAGGACATTAAGAAGTTGAGGGAGGCCAGATATCTGACCACCAAGGTTTCGCATCGGCTGCCTGCTCGAGGGCAGATCGTCCCTACTCCCGAACCCAATGAGAACGTCGTGTTCGTCTCCCACTTCCTCCGAGGTATAGGCCTCACTCTAGATCCCTTCGTCAGGGGTTTGATGTTCTATTACGGGCTAGATTTCCACGATCTAGCTCCGGACTCCTTTCTCCACATCTCGACATTTATTGTCGTGTGTGAGGCCTTCCTCCGTGTTACCCCTCACTTCGGCCTGTGGCTCAAGACCTTTGAAGTAAAGCCGAAGATGACCGAGGGGCAACATGCAGCGTGCGGAGGTGCATCAATAGGCAAGATGGCAGGAGCTCCATGGCCGAAAGGTTCCTTTCCAGAGGTGTCCGAATTATGGCAACGGGAGTGGTTTTACGTCACGGCTCCCAGAAGTGCCAAGTGGGCGGCTGCCCCCGCTTTCCGCTCGGGCCCCCCACCACAACTGATGTCATGGATTAGCAGAGGTCTGAGCTGGGGTCCAGCCAAGGACGTGCCTATACTGCAAAGCCGCATCCGAGATCTCTTCGAGGGAGATTTTAATTTGGTTGTGGTAATACAAGTTATGCTGGTTCGTCAAGTCCAGCCTTGCAAACGCCGGCCCCTTCGCTTGTGGGAGTTCAACCCAGAGGGACCGCGTGCCATTCAAAGTTTCCTCGGCCTGACGCACGAGGAGATGTACAAGTCATTCTTCGGACCTCAAGTAGAGTGTCCGGATATTACCGAGGACGTGGGCCCGAGCAGTAACCGCGCCACCGAACAAGTAAGAAACCCTCTGGCCGAACACACTGTCTTTTATTCGTCATGAAGTCATTTCTGAGAGTTCGCTTTTTGACCAGGACTGGCTAACAAAGGCGAAGATGATTCGGTGTTTGGCCCCCCTCCCTGAGGGTTTGGAAAATCCGGTATTGGAAAAGATGCTCGAGGTCGCACCTTGCCCGGAGCCCTCGAAGGAAGATACGGGGGGGGGGGATAATACGGGCGGACGCGGGCCCCCATCACTGCCCGTTCCAACCGAGGGAATGAGCGTCTCCATGAAGGAGGATAACCGGGGGAGGAAAAGGACTGCTTCCGAGGATCCGGAAGTCGAAGCCTCCAAACGGGAGAAGAAGTCTCCCAGAGAGGGTCCTGCCTCGGGGGGTGCTTTTGCCGCACAAAGTCCGCGGGGGGGGATCAGCCCTCCAACGAGTCGTAAGTGATCCAAAATACTTTAATAGTAAAGGTATGCTATCTTTTTTCTGAGAAAATAACCACCACATATATTTTGCAGCTCGGGCCTTAGCCCCTCTCAGCTGAGCTCGTCTTCAGGGGATCTTCTTCCAGAGATGATGGAGAGTGAAACGCCTCCCTCGGACTCCTCCGCTCAAGAAGCAGGCGACCCCGAAGTGTCGTCAGAGAGGGCCTCTCCGGATCCGGTGAGGCCAGAAGATAATCCCATAGACCCCCGAAGTCCCCAGCGTCCGGCTCCCGAAGAGAGCAGACAAAAGAGTCCGGCACCGTCTGGTATGCGGTCGGACGTTCTGAGGTAGTTGGTGGGGCGAGCGGCCATCTCAGAAGAACACCGTACGCTGATGGGTACAGTGATGGAGAGAATTTCGTCCGCCGAAAGAGGATTACATGAAGCCTTTGTGAGTCTACTGACAGGCTTTGAGGTACGTGAGATAATATGTGATAGTACTGCACATGTTAGGTGTGCCCTGTGTAGATAGTAGCCCCTGAGACTCTGGTGGTCGTCGAGAACGGCGGCAAACAGAGGATCATATTCCCAGATAATAACCAGACTGCCCCTATGTGCAGGTGGTGGAAGCTCCGGTGGCTAGCCGGACTAGTGAGTTTGCCAAACTAAAACGGCAACTAGATGCGGCAGACACCGACATCGAGCTTGTTAACAAGAGGCTTGACGAGGCACAGGGTAAGTGTTATTTTCTGGTGAACGCCACATAGTAAGAAAAGCATGATGCCAGTATCTTTAATATGTTGTGACTGCAGATGGAGCTTCCATCGTGGAAACCTTGCGGGCAGAACTTGCCCGAGCCAAGGAACAAGCGAGGATTAGTAATGCAGCTACTTTGAAGGCGGCCGAAGAGTTGTAAGCCGAGAAGGCCGCACATTGCGAGAGCCAAGAGAAGATGGCCAAGATGTCCGTAGAATTAAAAGACACTGCCGACCGTTTCTAGGTCCTTGAAAAAGAAAATCGGGCGAAGGCAACGGACCTTGAGAAGGCCACGATGGCGGACAAAGACACCCGTTCTGCTATGAGAGCGAAGAAGGAGGAGCCGCGGGAAGCCGGGGATCTTGCGGCTGGGAAACCCTTCATGTTATGGAGGAAGTTCAGAGATCCACGGTATGCCTCTCTGGATCGGCTATGGAGTTCTGCAGATGCGTATATGGATTTGGCGGCGAGTGCTGCCGATGCAGCCAAGTACTTCCAAGGTGAGACAGATCGTGAAGTGGACAAGCTGTTCTAGTCGCAATTCAACATTCCAGAGCGTCCGCTGTCATTGACTGACCAGCTAGCCGAATGGGCCAAACTAAATAGGTTGTCCGGACTCGCCATGAGGTCTGTTGTGGATCAGCTATGGCCGGAAAAGCCAAAGCCGAACAGCTATTTCAGCTTAGTGCAGCAGTTCCTTGGTGTGGTGCCGCGCATTAATGCGATGAAGAGGTCGGCGTGCATAGAAGGCTCGCGGATGGCCCTTGCCCGTGTTAAAGCATACTGGGCGGAGATGGACGCTACCACTGTTGCGGCGCAGGGTTCGGCCATAGGCCGAGTGGCTGTCGAGCACTATTTCGAGGAGGTTCTCGAGGGTGCTCGTTTGATAGAGGCCCAGTGCTCGAAGAATATTATGTTTGAGTGATATGTATTCTCATTGTAAACACAATGCTTTTTATGAAGTTTCTATAAGGCTATGTTTATACTTTTGCCTGAAAGTAGTATGATGCCTCATGTGCGGCCGTTTATGTATACATGTGTATAACCTGAAAGATTGCAGCCATCGGCTTCAACCCCCACGCATATAATGTAGAGGTGCTCGCGAAAAATGCGTGTTCACACTTAGCCCAACGTCTTGGTCCTATTAAGGAGGTGATAGCGTAGCGAACGAGGCAACTGGACTATAATGTTTTAACACTTTCACTTAGCCATAGGAGTTTGACAGTGGGGCTACTAGATAGCCCCTGGTGGCTCCGCACTCTCCCGATTGCGGGGTGCATACATGCCTGGCCGAAAAACGGCCCTTCGTTAAGGCGGAGGAATTCTAGCATTCCGATAGGTCATCGAGTGGTTGACCAGTCTCACGCTATATCATGACAGTCAGTTTTCCACTTTCTCTACTGAGGTGCTCGTCCGATGAACCAGGGCACAATCGCAGTAGTTCTCCTGGTGCTACCTTAGCCGATAAAGCGGAACGTAAGGCACCAAAACACAGGAGCCGGGCAAACCCAACATTTGACCAAAGACAATGATTCGGAGCTGATGCATATAAGGCCAAACTCGCGACGCCGAACACTCCCTAAGGTATTCGGTCTTTATGGTATAAACCGGGCCTAAATAGTTCCCTTTGTAAGAAGCCCCTTGTGTCCAGGTACGTGCATTATTCTGACGTGGCCACATGCCAAGACGTCAGCATCCTTCTCAACTATGCTAAGAATTCGGTGGATGTGTACCAACAAGAGACAGTAAAAAAGGTTTACGCAGGGTCTTAATCTAAAAAGAATCCTTGGAGCGGGTCCCTGCTGCACGTCTGCGCCTGTGTCTCCATTGTGCCGTATCCTAAACAGGTGTAGCACGATGATCATCTGTAAAAGAGAGGAACTTAGGTGAAAAAGTTGTCGTGCAAAAGGATAGTTTTAAAAGAAACCATGTATAATTCAAGATGAGTAAAAATTGCCACTTGTCTGCGCGCGTTGAGCCCCTTGTATTTGTAATAGGGGTGCGACCATTGATCTGGTATGAATTACATATAGCTGCGCCGGACTCGTCTAACCGTGTATGAGGTCTTGACGACCTGATAAATGCTTTAGTTGGTCAGGCCATTTTTAGTGTGCGGCTGCCAAGGCAGCCACACTCTCTTCGGTGCGCAAAGATCGCTTAATACTTCCGTTCACTGTAATGATGGCATGTGGGCCGGGCATCTTGAGTGTGAGGAAGCGTAGTGTGGTATTGCATTAAAGCGAACGAAAGCTTCGCGTCCGAGTAGTGCTTGATAGCCACTTTGGAACGGAGCGATGTGGAAGGTTAAATGTTTGCTACGGAAGTTATCAGGGAAGCCGAATATAACCTTTAGTAGCAGGGAGCCCGTGCAATGAGCCCCTGGGCCTGGCGTTACTCCTTTAAAGGTAGTATTGCTTTGGCAAATTTTTGTTGGGTCTATCCCCATTTCGCGGATTGTATCCTGGTATATCAGGTTTAGACTGCTGCCACCGTCCATCAGGACTCGTGTGAAGTGGTATCCGTCAATTATTGGGTCTAATACCAGGGCAGCCCATCCTGCATGCCGGATACTTGCTGAGTAATCACGATGGTCGAAAGTGATCGGTTGAGACGACCAGTGGCAGGACTCTGCGGTGATAGGCCCTTGGGCATATTTTTCTGGGAGTGCCGTTTTGTTTCTTCCCTTGATCACGTGTAACACGTTTACTGTTTTGACTTCTGGTGGAAATTTCTTTTGTTCCCCAGTGTCTTGCTTGAGAGGCTCATCCTCGTCTTTGCTTGGTGTATCCTCCCCCTTGTGTATGGCGTTGTGCTTGCCGGACTGCTTGAAGACCCAACATTCTCTGTGGGTATGATTAGCGGGTTACCAGGGGTGCTATGGATCTGACATATTTGGTCCAGAATTTTGTTTAGGCTGGACAGTTTGTCTCTGGCGCCTTTAGAGGGTGGCTTTTGCTGACCTGGCCGAGAGCTTTTGAATCCGGCATTTACTGCCGTGCTCTTCGTGCTGTCTTCTTTATTCTGGCATTTTTTTATTGCTGTTGTTCCGTGATTTCCCGTTTCCATCTCTAACTTCAGATGTACTAGGGTCGTTGGTGCTGCATCTGGCTAGCCAGCTGTCCTCACCCGCGCAAAAGCGGGTCATGAGGCTTGTTAATGCTGCCATTGTTCTCGGATTTTCTTGGCCGAGGTGTCTGGCAAGCCATTCGTCACGGACGCTATGCTTAAAAGCTGCCAAGGCTTCGGCATCCGGACAGTCGACAATTTGATTCTTTTTAGTAAGAAACATGTTCCAAAGTTTTCGGGATGACTCTCCGGGCTGTTGAGTTATATGACTCAAATCGTCCGCGTCCGGAGGTTGGACATAAGTCCCTTGAAAATTTGCCCGAAAAGCATCTTCGAGCTCTTCCCAGCTTCCAATGGAGTTTTCGGGGAGGCTTTTAAGCCAGTGACGAGCTGGCCTTTGAGCTTGAGGGGTAAGTACTTGATGGCGTGGAGATCATCTCCTCGAGCCTTATGGATATGGAGGATACAGTCCTCAATCCAGACCCCAGGGTCTGTTGTTCCGTCGTATGCCTCTATGTTTACGGGTTTGAATCCCTTTGGAAATTCATGGTCTAGCACCTCGTTGGTGAAACATAGGGGGTGTGCGGCACCCCTGTATCTGGGTGTACCGCGTTGTTCGGATGGATCTGGTTGCGCCGTCCTTTTGGTGCGAGCCCTCGCGTGGATCGCGTATTGGCTTGTGGGTGGCGTTGTTTGCCGCTCTATGTTGGCCGTGAGGTCGTCTATTCGGCCAGGTGGCTGTTTTTATTTTTGGTTTTGGGGGGTCTGAGGCCTCCTCATCGAATTCAGGAAGCAACTTCCGCTTTGGGTAGCTCTTGGTGGGGCGATTGCCGCCGTACTTCGCTGCTGTGTTGAGTACTTTGCTCCATCTGATTTGGAGTGTGTCCTGTGCAGCATTGAGCCTTTGCTTCTGCTTTTTCAGACTCCTCGCGGTGGCAACAAGCCTTTGACGGGCATTCTGCTGCTCCGGGTTCCTGTCCGGCGTTATGTCGTCCGGACTATTATCTTTGATAGAATTGGTTTGTTCGGTTTGATTCTCCGTATTGCCGTGGTCCGGCAGTGTTTCACCCTGCTCCAACACTGGGTCTGTATGATCGTTATTTCTGCCGAGGCGGGATTTGGGGCGGCGCTTACGCCGCCGCTTTGACTGCTTCTCGAGGGAACAAGCCTTCGGTGCGTCCTTCCGTTCCTCGTCGTCGTCTTCTTTTGGTGTGTCCACCATGTATACGTCATATGATGAGGTGGTCATCCAGCGCTCTGTGGGCGGTGGTTCCCCTTCGCCTCCCGCATCGTCGTCCATACCGTCGATGTCTTCAGAGTCGAAGTCGAGCATGTTGGTTGAGTCGTCGACAGTGGCTATTAAGTGGGTGGTGGGTGGGCATCGAATTTCTTCGTCGTCCGCATCCCAATCCTATTGGCCATAATCCGGCCAGGGCTCTCCTGACAAAGAGAGAGACCTTAGTGAATTCAGAATGTCGCCGAAGGGCGAGTGCTGAAAGATATCCGCGGCGGTGAATTCCATGATCAGCGCCCAATCGGATTCAATTGGCAGGGGCGCAGATGGTTCAGAGTCCGGAAAAGAGTCTGGCACCTTGGAGTCACGGGCTGCATAGAGGGTTAGGCTGGTGTTCGGCTCGATCACCATTGAGACTGCAGCCCCTGAGGCGGTGTCTAACCACCCGTCCTCGACTGGCGTAGTTGGCTCCAAGCTAAGGGTCGGAGCTGATGCGGGTGCAGCCTCTGGGCTACTGTTCGGCGGCAGAGCTAGGTCATACTCATCGCGACAGTGCGGCGCGCCCGGCTGTGGCTCGAATCCGTCGAAGATCAAGTCTCCGCGGATGTCGGCCGTGTATTTCAAACTTCCAAATCTGACCTGATGGCCAGGGGCGTAGCTTTCAATCTGCTCTAGATGGCCAAGCAAATTAGCCCGCAGTGCAAAGCCGCCAAATACAAAGATCTGTCTAGGGAGAAAAGTCTCACCCTGGATTGCATCGCTATCGATGATAGTAGGATCCATCAAGCCTAACGGCGACGACACAGAGGAACTCTCAATGAAAGCACCAATGTCGGTGTCAAAACCGGCGGATCTCGGGTAGGGGGTCCCGAACTGTGTGTCTAGGCCGGATGGTAACAGGAGGCAGGGGACACGATGTTTTGCCCAGGTTCAGGCCCTCTTGATGGAGGTAAAACCCTACGTCCTGCTTGATTGATATTGATGATATGGGTAGTACAAGAGTAGATCTACCACGAGATGAGAGATGCTAAACCCTAGAAGCTAGCCTATGGTATGATTGTATGTTGTGATTGTTGTCCTACGGACCAAAACCCTTCGATTTATATAGACACTGGAGAGGGTTAGGGTTACACAAGGTCAGTTACAAAGGAGGAGATATCCATATCCGTATTGCCTAGCTTGCCTTCCACGCCAAGTAGAGTCCCATCTCGACACGAGACGAAGTCTTCATTCTTGTATCTTCATAGTCTAACAGTCCGGCCAATGGAGATAGTCCGGCTGTCTGGAGACCCCCTAATCCAGGACTCCCTCAGTGCCCAATCAGATTCGATAGGCACGAACGCAGGCGGTTCGGAGCCCGTGGCTGGGGATGAATCCAAGGGTCCGGCAACACAGGTCTCGTAGGAGGTGAAGTCAGTATTCGGCTCCATCGCCGCTGAGCGTGCGGCCTCCGTGGCGGGGTCCATCCACCCGTCCTTGGATGGCGTGATCTGCTCCAGACCGAGGGCCGGAGTTGCCACAGGGATGATCTCCCGAACCCTGTCCGGCGGCAGAGCTAAGTCATGCTCGTCGTGACTATGTGGCGCACCTGACACGGGCTCGAATCCGTCGAAGACCAAGTCTCCACGGATGTCGGCAGTATAGCTTAAGTTTCCAAATCTGACCTGACAGCCAGGGGCGTAGCTCTCAATCTGCTCTAGATGGCCAAGTGAGTTGGCCCGCAGTGCGAAGCCGCCGAATACGAAGATCTGTCTGCGGGGAAAAACCTCACCCTGGATCACATCGTTGCCGATGATCGAAGGAGCCATCAAGCCTTATGGTGACGGCGCAGTGGAAATCTCAATGAAAGCACCAATGTCGATGTCAAAACCGGCGGATCTCGGGTAGGGGTTCCCGAACTGTGCGTCTAAGGCGGATGGTAACAGTAGGTGGGGGACACAATGTTTACCAAGGTTCGGGCCCTCTCGATGGAGGTAATACCCTACTTCCTGCTTGATTGATCTTCATGATATGAGTATTACAAGAGTTGATCTAGCACGAGATCATAGAGGCTAAACCCTAGAACCTAGCCTATGATTATGATTGTTGTTGTCCTACGGACTAAACCCTCCGGTTTATATAGACACTGGAGGGGGCTAGGGTTACACAGAGTTGGTTACAAGGGAGGAGATCTACATATCCGAATTGCCAAGCTTGCCTTCCACGCAAAGGAGAGTCCCACCCGGACACGGGACGAAGTCTTCAATCTTGTATCTTCATAGTCCAATAGTCCGGCCAAAGTATATAGTCCGACAGTCCGAGGACCTCCTAATCCAGGACTCCCTCACCCCTACTGTCACTAGGAAATGACACCGCAAGATTGAACCCAAAGATAAGCAGTTCTCCCATTGCAAGAAAGATCAATCTAGTATCCCAAACTGAACCGATAATTCGAAGAGACTTGCAAAGATATCAAATCATGCATATAAGAATACAGAGAAGAACCAAATAATATTCATAGATAAACTTGATCATAAATCCACAATTCATCGGATCTCGACAAACACACCGCAATAAAGTATTACATCGAATAGATCTCCAAGAACATCGAGGAGAACTTTGTATTGAGAACCAAAGAGAGAGAAGAAGCCATCTAGCTAATAACTATGGACCCAAAGGTCTGTGGTAAACTACTCACACATCATCAGAGAAGGCTATCATGTTGATGTAGAAGCCCTCCATGATCGAATCCCCCTCCGGCAGATCGCCGGAAAAGGCCCCAGATGGGATCTCACGGGTACAGAAGGTTGAGGCGGTGGAAAAGTGGTTTCGTGCCCTCCCCTAATGTTTTTAGGGTATAAGAGTATATATAGGCGAAAGAAGTACGTCAGTGGAGCTCCGTGCGGCCCACGAGGATGGGGGGGCGCCTACCCCCCTGGGAGCGCCCTCCTATCTCGTGGACGCCTCATGGAGTTCCAGACTTCCACTCCAAGTCTCCTGGTTTGTGTTTATTCCAAGAAAGATCCTCACGAAGGTTTTGTTCCGTTTGGATTCCGTTGGATATTCCTTTTCTATGAAACACTAAAATAGGCAAAAAAAACAAAAACTCGCACTGGGCCTCCGATTAATAGGTTAGTCCCAAAAATAATATAAAAGAGCATATTAAAGCCCATTAAACATCCAAAACAGATAATATAATAGCATGGGACAATAAAAAATTATAGATATGTTGGAGACGTATCAAGCATCCCCAAGCTTAATTCCTGCTCGTCCTCGAGTAGGTAAATGATAAAAACAGAATTTTTGATGTGGAATGCTACCTGACATAATTTCAATGCATTTTTCTTTATTGTGGCATGAATGTTCAGATCCGAAAGATTCAAGACAAAAGTTTAATATTGACATAAAAATAATAATACTTCAAGCATACTAACCAAGCAATTATGTCTTCTCAAAATAACATAGCCAAAGAAAGCTCATCCCTACAAAATCATATAGTTTGGCTATGCTTCATTTTCCTCACACAAAATGCTCCAATCACGCAATATATGAGTGCGAGCCATGGAGATAGCACTATAGGTGGAATAGAACGTTGGTTTTGGAGAAGCCAAAAAGGAGGAAGATAGTCTCACATCAACTAGGTGTATCAATGGGCTATGGAGATGCCCATCAATAGATATCAATGTGAGTGAGTAGGGATTGCCATGCAACGGATGCACTAGAGCTATAAGTGTATGAAAGCTCAACAAAAGAAACTAAGTGGGTGTGCACCCAACTTCCTTGCTCATGAAGACCTAGGGAAATTTGAGGAAGCCCATCATTGGAATATACAAGCCAAGTTCTATAATGAAAAATTCCCACTAGTATATGAAAGTGACAACATAGGAGACTCTCTATCATGAAGATCATGGTGCTACTTTGAAGCACAAGTGTGGTAAAAGGATAGTAACATTGCCCCTTCTCTCTTTTTCTCTCATTTTTTGTTTGGGCCTTCTCCCTTTTTATGGCCTCTTTTTTTCATCCGGAGTCTCATCCCGACTTGTGGGGGAATCATAGCTTCTATCATCCTTTCCTCACATGGGACAATTCTCTAATAATGAAGATCATCACACTTTTATTTACTGACAACTCAAGAATTACAACTCGATACTTAGAACAAAATATGACTCTATGTGAATGCCTCCGACAGTGTACCAGGATGTGCAATGAATCAAGAGTGACATGTATCAAAAATTATGAATGGTGGCTATGCCACAAATACGATGTCAACTACATGATCATGCAAAGCAATATACCTACGATGAAGCGTGTCATAATAAACGGAACAGTGGAAAGTTGCATGGCAATATATCTCGGAATGGCTATGGAAATACCATAATAGGTAGGTATGGTGGCTGTTTTGAGGAAGGTAAATGATGGGTTTATGGTACCGGCGAAAGTTGTGCGGCACAAGAGAGGCTAGCAATGGTGGAAGGGTGAGAGTGCGTATAATCCATGGACTCAACATTAGTCATAAAGAACTCACATACTTATTGCAAAAATCTACAAGTCAAAAAAAACAAGCACTGCGCACATGCTCCTAGGGGGATAGATTGGTAAGAAAAGACCATCGCTCATCCCCGACCGCCACTCATAAGGAAGGAAATCAAAGAAACATCTCACGCTTTAAATTTGTCACACAACGGTTACCATACGTGCATGCTACGGGACTTGCAAACTGATGTCTACTACACAACCTTCTTCTTGTAGATGTTGTTGGGCCTCCAAGTGTAGAGGTTTGTAGGACAGTAGCAAATTTCCCTCAAGTGGATGATCTTGCCTGAGGAATTTATCTATTAATCATCTTCAAAAAGAATTAACTAAATAGCACTTTCCAAAAAAAATGGCAGCAATTCTCGTGAGCGCTAAAGTTTCTGTTTTTTACAGCAAGATCAACAAGACTTTCCCCAAGTCTTCCCAACGGTTCTACCTGACACAAACACTAATTAATACATAAAAACTCAATAATAATAGAGTCTAGATAAATTATTTATTTCTAAACAGGAGCAAAAAGCAAGGAACAAAAATAAAATTGGGTTGCCTCCCAACAAGCGCTATCGTTTAACGCCCCTAGCTAGGCATGATGATTTCAATGATGCTCACATAAAAGATAAGAATTGTAACATAAATAGAGCATCATGAATAATATGACTAGCACATTTAAGTCTAACCCATTTCCTATGCATAGGGATTTTGTGAGCAAACAACTTGTGGGAACAAGAATCAACTTTCATAGGAAAGCAAAACAAGCATAACTTCAAAATTTTAAGCACATAGAGAGGAAACTTGATATTATTGCAATTCCTACAAGCATATATTCCTCCCTCATAATAAATTTCAGTAGCATCATGAATGAATTCAACAATATAACCAGCACCTAAAGCATTCTTTTCATGATCTACAAGCATGGAAATTTTATTACTCTCCACACGGGCAAGATTCTTCTCATTCGGAATAGTGGGAGTATCATAAGAGACTCGAATACTATAAATTGTTTCCACATTAAAAGAGTAATGTTTAGAAAAAGGGTAATCATAATCATGACAAGTTTAATAAATATAATTACTACTTTTTATAATATAAGTATCATCACAATAATCATCATAGGTAAGAGGCATGCTATCATCATTATAAATTTGCATATCAAAACTTGGGAGACTAAAAATATCATCTTCATTAATCATAGCTTTCCCAAGCTTGGGACAAACATTAATTGCAGCAAATATATTATCAAAAACATCATCTTCATCAAACATAATATTCCCCAAGCTTGGGCCTTTTCATATCATAAGCATAATCACTCTCATCATTAATAGTATGGATAGCACCAATAGTATAGCAATTATCATATTCTTCCAAGCAAGTGCCAAAAAGATTGTCAAGATCATAAGAAGTATCATTATCTTCTACAATTATATTTTCATGAGGCACAATAGTAATGGGAGCAACATTATTTGGGGGAGATATCTTTTTACCTCTCTTCCTTTTTCTTTTCTTCTTCTTCACCACATCATGTGTGGGTTCAATCCTCTTTTTGGAGCTCCTTATTAATGAGATTGGTTGAATAGGAGGCTCCTCCTCGTTACCTGATTCATCATAAGAAATAATAGGAGGGTATTGGGAAGTCTCTTCCCTTTCATTAGTATTCTCTTCATCTTCTAATTGTTTTCTTTTCTTTATGTAGTTGGCAATATAAGGATTTTCAATGCAATTCACCGCACAATACATATAAATTTCCTCTAGATCAAAACCAAGGAGTTTATAACGGGCAAATTCTGGAAGATAGTTAGTTATACGTTTCATTTCTTTGTAACCCATAAGCAAACTAAGTTCATTATGATGTGCAAAAGAAATCAAGTCATCACAATTTTTGGAAACGATTAGATCATGAAACAATTTGCATCGGATGGTTAAATGACCATGTTCATTACAAAGCTCACAAGTATGGCCAAGAAAATTTAAATTTTCAGCACAAACATCTAGCCTTTCTTGCAACAATTTAGTTTCTAAGTACTTATGCCTCTTGCAAACTCTATCTTCCCTATTTGTTGTGTACTTGCAAACCAAATGCACTCCACAAAAATTGACATGTTTATAGGAGACATTTTCATCATAACTAGTGCAATCATCATTAGTACTATGGATATTCAAGGAGTTCATACTAACAACATTGCAATCATGCTCATCATTCAAAGGTTTAGTGCCAAACATTTTAATGCATTCTTCTTCTAACACTTTGGCACAATTTTCCTTTCCATCATACTCACAAAAGATATTAAAAAGATGAAGCGTATGAGGCAAAGTTAATTCCATTTTTTTAGTTTTCTTTTATAAACTAAACTAGTGCTAAAACAAGAAACAAAAAGATTCGATTGCAAGATCTAAAGATATACCTTCAAGCGCTAACCTCCCCGGAAACGGCGCCAGAAAAGAGCTTGATGTCTACTACACGACCTTCTTCTTGTAGACGTTGCTGGGCCTCCAAGTGCAGAGGTTTGTAGGACAGTAGCAAATTTCCCTCAAGTGGATGACCTAAGGTTTATCAATCCGTAGGAGGCGTAGGATGTACATGGTCTCTCTCAAGCAACCCTGCAACCAAATAACAAAGAGTCTCTTGTGTCTCCAACACACCCAATACAATGGTAAATTGTATAGGTGCACTAGTTCGGCGAAGAGATGGTGATACAAGTGGTATATGGATAGTAGATAATAGTTTTTGTAATCTGAAGATATAAAAACAGCAAGGTAACAAATGATAAAAGTGAGCGTAAACGGTATTGCAATGTGTTGAAACAAGGCCTAGGGTTCATACTTTCGCTAGTGCAAGTTCCCTCAACAATAATACATAATTGGATCACATAACTATCCCTCAACATGAAACAAAGAGTCACTCCAAAGTCACTAATAGCAGAGAACAAATGAAGAGATTATGGTAGGGTACGAAACCACGTCAAAGTTATTCTTTCCAATCAATCCATTGGGCTATTCCTATAAGTGTCACAAACAGCCCTAGAGTTCGTACTAGAATAACACCTTAAGACACAAATCAACCAAAACCCTAATGTCACCTAGATACTCCAATGTCACCTCAAGTATCCATGGGTATGATTATACGATATGCGTCACACAATCTCAGATTCATCTATTCAACCAACACATAGAACCTCAAAGAGTGCCCCAAAGTTTCTACCGGAGAATCATGACGAAAACGTGTGCCAACCCCTATGCATAGGTTCATGGGCTGAACCCGCAAGTTGATCACCAAAACATACATCAAGTGAATCACGTGGTATCCCATTGTCACCACAGATACGCATGGCAAGACATACATCAAGTGTTCTCAAATCTTTAAAGACTCAATCCGATAAGATAACTTCAAAGCGGAAACTCAATCCATTACAAGAGAGTAGAGGGGGGAAGAAACATCATAGGATCCAAATATAATAGCAAAGCTCGCGATACATCAAGATCGTACCATCTCAAGAACATGAGAGAGAGAGAGAGAGAGATCAAACACATAGCTACTGGTACATACCCTCAGCCACGAGGGAGAACTACTCCCTCCTCGTCATGGAGAGCACATGGATGATGAAGATGGCCACCGGAGAAGGATTCCCCCCTCCGGTAGGGTGCCAGAATGGGTCTAGATTGGCTTTCGGTGGCTACGGAGGCTTCTGGCGGCGGAACTCCCGATCTATTGTGCTCCCCGATGTTTTTAGGGTATATGGAGATATATAGGAGAAAGAAGTACGTTAGGGGAGCCACAGGGGCCCACGAGGGTGGAGGGCGCGCCCAGGGGGGTGGACGCGCCCCCTACCTCGTGGCCTCCTTGAAGCTTCCCTTACGTGCACTTCAAGTCATCTGGGCTTCTTTCCTTCCAAAAATGAGTTCCGTGAAGTTTCAGGTCAATTGGACTCCGTTTGATTTTCCTTTTCTTTGAAACCCTAAAACAGGCAAAAAACAGAAACTGGCGCTGGGCTCTGGGTTAATAGGTTAGTCCCAAAAATAATATAAAAGTGTATAATAAAGCCCATAAACATCCAAAACAGAAGATAATATAGCATGGAGCAATCAAAAATTATAGATACGTTGGAGACGTATCACAAATCTCAACACAAGTATTTCTCAATTTCACAATTACTCAACTAGCACGACTCTAATATCACCATCTTTATATTTGAAAACAATTATCAAGTATCAAACTTCTCATAATGCACTCTATATGAAAGTTTTTATTATACCCATCTTGAATGCCCATCATATTAGGACTAATTTTATAACCAAAGAAAATTACCATGCTGTTCTAAGAGACTCTCAAAATAATGTAAGTGAAGCATGAGAGATCAATAATTTATATAAAATGAAACCACCACCGTGCTCTAAAAAAGATATAAGTGAAGCACTAGAGCAAAATTATCTAGCTCAAAAGATATAAGTGAACCACATAGAGTATTCTAATATATTTCGATTCATGTGTGTCTCTCCAAAAAGGTGCATACAACAAGGATGATTGTGATAAACTAAAAAGAAAAGACTCAAATCATATAAGACGCTCCAAGCAAAACACATATCATGTGGTGAATAAAAATATAGCCTCAAGTAAAGTTACCGATAGATGAAGATGAAAGAGGGGATGCCTTCCAGGGCATCCCCGAGCTTAGGCTTTTGGTTGTCCTTGAATTTTACCTTGGGGTGCCTTGGGCATCCCCAAGCTTAGGCTCTTGCCACTCCTTGTTCCAAAATCCATCAAATCTTTACCCAAAAACTTTGAAAACTTCACAACACAAAACTCAACAGAAAATCTCATGAGCTTCGTTAGTATAAGAAAGCAAACCACCACTTTAATGTACTATAATTAACTCATTCTTTATTTATATTGGTGTTAAACCTACTGTATTCCAACTTCTCTATGGTTCATACCCCCCGATACTACCCATAGATTCATCATAATAAGCAAACAACACGCGAAAAATAGAATCTGTCAAAATAGAACAGTCTATAGCAATCTGGAGGTTTCGAATACTTATGTAACTCCAAAAATTCTGAGAAATTAGGACGACCTAAATAATTTGTATATTGATCTACTTCAGCTGGAATTGGTATTTTATCGCTCTCTAGTAAAAAAATGAAAATTATTTTCGTGAGACCATACTTTTTGTTTTTTCAGCAAGATCAAACAACAATCACCCAAGAAGATCCTAAAGGCTTTACTTGGAACAAACACTAATTAAAACATAAAAAACACAATCATAACAGAGGCTAGATAAGTTATTTATTACTAAACAGGAACAAAAAGTAAAGAACAAAAATAAAATTGGGTTGCCTCCCAACAAGCGCTATCGTTTAACACCCCTAGCTAGGCATAAAAGTAAGAATTGATCTAGGTATTGTCATCTTTGGTGAGCAATTCTTCAATTCAACACTCATTTCCCTTAGGAGGTTCTTTGTTTTTCTTGAAGATCAAACTCTTGGGCAAGAAATCAAGAAATTCATTTGTAGCAAAAGGTTCCTTAATGATAGCGAAAAGGTTGGGGTGAACACTTATTGATTTGAGATCTTCATTCTCCTTACTAGAAGATTCACCCTTATTTTTAGGAACATACATAAACTTGGCAACTTTGGTAGAAGGATGGTTTGAGGTGTTTCTAACGGCAAAAAAAAGCAGACCCCAAGTTGGTAATAATATTCTCAGGTTTATCAATTCTAGTGGAATCTTGATCTATCTTTTCATTAACTATGGGTTCCTTTTCCCTAAAAAAATTCAGAGTAACTCCTACCTTAGATCCATATTGGGTAATTAGGTTGTGAATCTTTTTGTCCAAATTCTCGATCAACTCTATAGTGGCAATTTTATTTTCAATAATATCAAGCCTTTGCGTCACATGTTCCAAGGTTAAAATAGTTCCATTGACCAAAAGAGGTGGTGGGCCTAACAAATCTATCATAGCATTATAAGAATCAAAAGTATGGCTACCCAAGAAATTCACTCCGGTAATGGTATCAAGAATATATCTATTCCAAGGGGTGATGCCAACGTAAAAATTGCGAAGAAGAACGGAAGTAGATTACTTTCTAGTGGATCTATTTTGAGCATTACAAATTCTATACCAAGCATATTTTAGATTTTCTCCCTCCCTTTGTTTAAAATTAAGAACTTCATTATTGAGAGTACTAACAATGATAGAAGGACTAGCCATGAAGGCGACACAAACGATCTAACACACGGACGTGCAAGAGGCAAGCGAAAAGAGATGAACGGAAACGGGGCGAATAAAACGGCAAAGGTGAAGTGGGGGAGAGGAAAACGAGAGGCAAATGGCAAATAATGTAATGTGAGGGATAAGAGTTTATGATGGGTACTTGGTATGTATTGACTTGAGCGTAGATCTCCCCGGCAACGGCGCCAGAAATCCTTCTTGCTACCTCTTGAGCATGCCTTTGGTTTTCCCTTGAAGAGGAAAGGGTGATGCAGCAAAGTAGCATAAGTATTTCCCTCAGTTTTTGAGAACCAAGGTATCAATCCAGTAGGAGATAACACGCAAGTCACCTGGTACCTGCACAAACAATCAAGAACCCCGCAACCAACGCGATAAAGGGGTTGTCAATCCCTTCACGGTCACTTGCGAAAAGTGAGATATGATAAAGATAGTAAGATAAATATTTTTGGTATTTTTGTTGTATAGATTGGAAAGTAAAGATTGCAAAATAGTAAACAAGATGCGACGTAAATGAAAAGAGATGCAATATAATAAGAAAGAAACCCGGGGCCATAGGTTTCACTAGTGGCTTCTCTCATGATAGCATGTATTACGGTGGGTGAACAAATTACCGCCGAGCAATTGTTAGAAGACGCATAGTTATGATAATATCTAGGCAATGATTATGAAATATAGGCATCACGTCCGTGTTAAGTAGACCGAAACG
The DNA here is from genome assembly GCF_018294505.1 of Triticum aestivum. NCBI lineage: Eukaryota > Viridiplantae > Streptophyta > Magnoliopsida > Poales > Poaceae > Triticum > Triticum aestivum. The sequence continues at coordinate 121,392,017 of NC_057794.1, forward strand.
ATTCTGCATCTATTACTATTACTCCACACATCGACCGCTATCCAACATGCATCTAGAGTATTAAGTTCATAAGAACAGAGTAATGCATTAAGCAAGATGACATGACGTAGAGGGATAAACTCAAGCAATATGATATAAACCCCATCTTTTTATCCTCGATGGCAACAATACAATATGTGCCTTGCTGTCCCTACTGTCACTAGGAAAGGACACCGCAAGATTGAACTCAAAGCTAAGCACTTCTCCCATTTCAAGAAAGATCAATCTAGTAGGCGAAACTAAACCGATAATTCGAAGAGATTTGCAGAGATATCAAATCATGCATATAAGAATTCAGAGAAGAATGAAATATTATTCATATATAAACTTGATCATAAATCCACAATTCATCGGATCTTGGCAAACACACCGCAACAAAGTATTACATCGAATATATCTCCAAGAACATCAAGGAGAACTTTGTATTGAGAACCAAAGAAAGAGAAGAAGCCATCTAGCTAATAACTATGGCCCCGAAGGTCTGTGGTAAACTACTCACAAATCATCAGAGAGGCTATGGTGTTGATGTAGAAGCCCTCCATGATCGAATCCCCCTCCGTCAGATCGCCAGAAAAGGCCCCAGATGGGATCTCACGGGTATAGAAGGTTGCGGCAGTGGTGTCGGTATCAAAACCGGCGGATCTCAGGTAGGGGGTCCCGAACTGTGTGTCTGAGGTTGATGTTAATAGGAGACGGGGGACATGATGTTTACCCAGGTTCGGGCCCTCTCTATGGAGGTAATACCCTACTTCCTGCTTGATTGATCTTGATGAATATGAATATTACAAGAGTTGATCTACCTCGAGATCGTAATGGCTAAAACCCTAGAAGTCTAGCCTATATGATTATGATTATCTCTACGGACTAAACCTTCTGGTTTATATAGACACCGGAGGAGACTAGGGTTATACAAAGTCGGTTATAGAGAAAGGAATCTTCATATCCAAACACCAAACTTGCCATCCACGCTGTCGTGGAATTGTCACGGCAGATGTCCTAGTGTGAGGACTTAGTCATGAGGCCAACGCATCTATGTGGTAGCTTGATAAGGGTTGAGCGGAATCGAGAGACGCAACATAAGACAAGGATTTAGACAGCTTCGGGCCTCGGGAAACATCATCCGGTAATAGCCCTACATGCTGTTTGTGGCTAGATCTCATTATGCTCACGAGAGAGTCGCCGCATAAGCCGGCTCCCCTTTATTTGTGTCTAGCCCTAGAGATTGTTTCTTGTCTCCCCCTTCTGGGGTGCCCTGCCCCTCCTTATATATGTTGAAGGGGCGGGTTACATGACTAGTCCTATTAGGATTAGGATTACTCTATTACAAGTGGAGTCCTAGTCTTGCTTCCTTTGTAGGAGAATATTCCCTATGCCTTTCTTCTTAAACCGGCCCATCATAACATGAGCCGGCCTTTTGGGCCTTGGGCCTTGTCATCCATCTAAAACACCCGCCGGGTCACCAATGAGTCTTCAGGCTCGTGAGTCGTCACACCAGTGACCCGCCAGGTACGTGAGTCGCCAATCCTCTCACGGGTTACCAAGCAAATGCCAAGTCCGGCCGGGTCATACCACGAGGTATATCCCCGACATTAGCCCCCAGTTTAATTTGGATTTATCCATGTTAAACTGATCCTGTATACACAAGAACAAATTTAACATGTTATGCTCCGGGTTAAATATTCTTGTAAGCCGACACCTGATCATCCTTAACTCCTTGTTATTTCCTTCTTCTAGAAAATCCGGGTCAATAGACCAGCTTCATAATCAATTTTCTTGTAGAAGAAAATATTGCAAATAAATAATCCATTTGAGTCGGCCTTCAATGCTCTGACTTGACAAAATATTGGTCTTCAAATATTCAACTGATATTCAGCTGACTTTAAAATGTAGAACTTATTCGAGCTATGATCTCCAAAATTGCCGAGTTATAATAACCGGTGATTCTGGGTCATGATTGTTGCCGACGCCAGGTCATAATTATTGGTGACGCCGGGTCATGATTGTTGCAAACACCGGGTCAATCTGGTTTGCTCAAAACTGAGAATTTGAAGATATATCTTCCTTATATCCATATTACCTGTAGCCCCCAAGTCTTGAGCAGAATAAAGTGATGACTTAAGACTTGCTTAAATATAAATATTATCATTTTAAAGAAATCCATGTTGTTCATCTCAGTCACTAGCAAAGACTGAATACTCCATATATGTAGCCCCCAAGTGTCGGGTTGTCATGCTTGCAGCAACCTGGGACTTGTAATTGCCTGATGCCCATAAAAACTTCAACCAATGTAGCCCCCAAGGGCCAGGTCATTAAGCAATAATGAGCAGGGACTTTGTAGATATGATCATGTAGATTTGAACAGCAACGTGTAGCCCCCAAAGGCCGGCTCAGTAAGATAATATTGAGCTGGGACTTTGTATATAATTCATTGACAATAACATCATATGATGTAACCTCCATCATGGGGCTTGAACCCACGTCCACAAGGTTAAGAGCTTTATGCTTTACCAACTGAGCAGTGGATCCTTCAATATAATGGATTAAGACTTGTGTACCTTAAATTTTTGATAGGAGCAATTGGTAGCCCCCAAGGGCCGGCTCATTATGATGTGATGAGTCGGGTCTTCAATAAGTTGATCAAAAAATGACTTTACATTAGCCCCCAAGTGCCATGGTGCATGCTGGCAGTGACATGGGAATTGCATATTTGATGTAATCTCAATCTGAATAATGTAGCCCCCAAGTGCCGGGTCGTAAGCCTGCAGCGACTCGGGACTACTCCCTCCATTGTAAAAATAAATTATGTCCATTGATAAAATAATAACCATTGCGCTGAAGTGACTTTGAAGACCTCCATCATAATATTGGCTATTGATAACCACAATAAAAATCCATCCATGTTGGCTATTAAAGATTTGAATTATATAATCCGATTTGGAAAATCGGTTCCTGTGATATTGAATCATACTGCCGGTTTAGGATACCTGTGCAGTCAGGGTGATAACCCAATCTTTAGAAGCCAAAACTTCCAAATGTTTATGATTGTCATATATGGCGACTTATCATCCAAAGTCAAGCCGGGTTAATCGAAACCACGTATATGCTTCAGATAAAAAAGGCCTCAAGACAAAACCAAAGATTGTTTTCAAAAAACTTAAGCCAAACAGAGAAAAAATGAGGCTTCTGATTCGAATACGATCAGTAAACCGGACCAAAAGGGGTTAAGCTAGGATTCAAATACGATCATGAAGCCCCCTAGTGGTTTTGGCGTTGCGCCGATCAAGAGGGTACCGACAGCTATGTTCTCTTTGGTTCGAATACGACCTATGTTTGAACAGGAAGCCCCCAAATGACCTTGAGAGTTTTAACGACTCTGATTCGAATATGCTCAAAGTCGGACCCAAAAGGGGTTAAGCTACGATTCAAATACGATCAAGAAGCCCCCTAGTGGGTTTGGCATTGCGCCGATCAAGAGGGTACCGACAGCTATGTTCTCTTTGGTTCAAATATGACCTATGTTTGAACAGGAAGCCCCCAAGTGACCATATAAGCTTTGGCATTGAGCCGATCAAGAGGGTACTGACAGCTATGCTCGATGAGCAGGAAGCCCCCAAGTGACCATAATAAGATAACCCGTAATGCAGGACACCCATGTTTGAACCGCGCATCATGGCAGCAAGCTCTTTTTGGCAACCTTTAATTTTTCCTGAGAACTCAACTTTGCAAGAGATAATTCTTCTTGAGCCGGAATTTTAAACCGGATATTGAGAGTTTCAGAGCTTCATGGGAGACAGATTTCCCTTGAACTGGATTTTGAACCGGAATCCTTCTTTTTAAGCCAGAAATTTTCTGACGCTCTTTTACCTTTTCATTAATAGGGCAGTAGCCTCTGGGGCCGGGTTATTTTTCCCTGGAATGACCCGGGCTTCTTGAATTCACTGAGACTGGCAAGATTTGCTGAGTCATACCATTGTAACCCCCGAGTCTTAAGACTACTCGAGGAGTTGGTTTGAGACTCTTCATGCTTGACCATGATATGACCAATGGATTACTGGAATATGTTGAATCTCGGTGGGTTAAAATTGACCCTGTCCATGGACCCATCCGGTGTAGGCAAGGGCCATAGCTTGATGGCCTCTTTTGTTATGATGATTTTTTCTGCATAAGAAATTGCACAAACGAGAGTAATTGTTCTCGAAGAAAATAAAAATATATCAATAACAATTGATTGGATAGCCTTCACCTGATTCGTCTAAATAACGAGTCGTATATCGCGTCTGTGGATCACCTCCAATAAATTTCATGGCGATTTAGCCACTCTCCGTATGTTGAGGCAAAGGCGGCTCGCCAAGCGGGGGTCGCTCCACGCGAGGTGGCAGAGGCGACGGTGAAGGCAGCGGCTTGAAGCGCAACCACAACAGAGCTGGAGCTGGGTGGCTCGAATGCTCCGGGTCATGTTGACCAAACCACATCACTCTTTAGCAGATTTTTTTAGACAAACACAGACGCTGGTACTGGATAATGGCGGACGTAGTCAGACGAACGTCTAACTCAGCTGATCTGATGTACTTATAGCACCCTGTGGTCTCCTTTTCTTTTTTTTGATTTCCACGTGGGTAGAAAGACTGCATGTAGACTTGTCTTTTTCTTTTCTTTGAATAATAATTGTCCAGGAGTACCATGCTGTGTCAACCTCTCCCCCATTTTTTGTGAAAGAAGCATCTTTTGGTTCTTCGCTGTTGTAGCAGTTCATCTTCAATTTCCCGTTGTTTAACAATAGGCCTCGGTGACAGAAACAAGCCACCGGCTCAAAGCAAGGAGAACAGCAACCGAAACCACGGTGTCTTGCTGGTGGCTGCTACGGCCGGGTCACCCGGGGGCGGTTCAAAGCGGGCCGCTGCTGAAGTGATCGGTCCGGGCGGCTTGACACTGAGGAGAGGTACCCCACGATAGTGGCGTGTTAGGCAGAACAAGGTCATGGTGCGCGGCATGGCCGTCGGAGGTGGACGGCGGCTTGGTGGGCAGCAACTCTCCTGCTGCGACGGTGGCTCTCCCGCCGCAGTGGCGGTTTTGGTGATGTACTTGCACCAGTTTTCTCAACCGTAGCTTACCAGTAAAATGATTTGCTTGGGCAACTTGAGAGTCCTTACGCGTATTGTATCACAAGTCTCAAAAAATAATCCCTTGAGGCTGAGCCGAAATTTTTGATATATTTGATTAACAAAATCAGATGCAATGCTTCCCTTCTCCTCGCTTTCAAATGCCATCTCAATGTAAACAATACAGAAGTTGCAACCAATTGACGTTGAAACAGACTCAGTATAGATCTTCCATAAATCAAGTTTGGGCATATAAATCTCAGGGCTGTGCTTCACCCGTTTGTTGATGTGGCTGATTACCTCCATAGAGAGCTTGTGTACAGATGCGGATGTGGAGGCGAAACGAAGTAATGGAGCAAGGGGGCACATGCACAAGCAACGGGGCGAGGCGGGCATCCGGCGAGGGTCAGACGCATGAGCATCTGGTCCAAGGCATGCTCCCTCCCCGTGTTAGTCCGAGCCGGCGTGGCAGCGACTCGGAGCGGCGGCTCAAGGTGGTACCCGAGCAGGCGTGCGGGTGAGGTGGCTCGAGGAAACAGAGTCAGGCGGCTCAAGACGGGAGCAGTCGCAGGTACTGCTGTGGTGAGGGCAGCGGACGCGGCTCGGTCCGCGCAGGGTCGACGCCGGCGAGGAAAAGACCCGTAGCTAAAGGATACGAACGGCTTGACGGAGCCAGAGCCACGGTCGATAGGGGTGACCCGGTTGCGGCTCGTCGGCAGCGGGCGACGGGTCAATCAGCGATGAAAGGCGATGGCCGGTGAATCCAGGTCGTGGCTGTGTTCGTTTCCGGATCGTTGATTGCAATTTTAGATGCGATCGACGACTTGTCATGTTGGCGGCTTAGAAGCGATGATGAGGCCGCGTCGACTTTGATTTGAAGTGGCGGATGGAGACAACTCGTAACGAGGCAAGGGCGGCTCTTGCGTGAGACGGCGCACGGCGGCAAAGCTGCGCCGGTAAGGCAATTTGGCACAGTTTGCAGCCGTTGACCACAGACGGAGATTTGAAATAGGGCTCGGACGATGCGACAGAGGTGGGGCGTTCAGGCGGCTCTTCAGTTGACGAAGTGAGGGCAGGCCAGAGCAAGGCCGAGTCGGAGCGGAGGCCACTCGGAGTCGGAGTCCGGCGGTTTAAAGCAGGCGGCGGCTTGCCGAGGCCGAGTTGAAGACGGACATCGCAGACGGCTCGGGGTCAGTTTGGCTGCTGAAAGCGAGGTGACAGAGCCATCGCCTGCATCCGCCCATGAAAGTCCCCGACGAGGCAGCGGCATCAGCCGGCTTGACAGGGGAGACAACGGGCGGACCCATGCGGGAAGACGCGGGAGGCCAGCATAGACGGCATCCGCGGCAAAGGGGCGAACAATGAGGCCTAGCAGCTTAGAATGAGGCGGGCCCGCCGGCGGCGGCTTGGTACTGCACGACGCGGCGGCAGCGGCCGCGGAGGTCATGACGCCGACCGGTGGCAGCGGCACAACCGCGGCCGACTTGCGAGCGGGGCCGCAGCCCTCAGGGCGGAGGATACCGGGTTGCAGTCGTCCCTGTTCCTAGGTCATGACCCGGTCCACTTCCGGGTTGATTTTTTTTCTTGATCAGATTGACTATATGCTGGCGTACGGATCTGGACCCTGCAGCTCGTGTCTCCTCAGATTGATATGGATTGGTATGACGCAGCATGCAACAGCTACCACAAAACTCCTCTCGGCCTTGTCAACACGCAATTGTAGCCGAAAAGAACTGATTCTCATATTCTGATTCGACGGATCACGTTGCCTCGGCGATGCATCAAACGCCATACGCTTATACTGCTAGCTTCAAAATCAACAATTCTGATAAAAAACATTGAATGTTTCGGCTTTGCCGGCGACTATCCCATGCTGGCTCTCCTTCATCCGGCTAATTGCCAATTTTTTGATCCCTGAAAGTGTTCCCTTCAAGAACTCAACACCACCATGCGCGAGCCCCACGGTGGGCGCCAACTCCCGTGGAATTGTCACGGCAGATGTCCTAGTGTGATGACTTAGTCGTGAGGCCAACGCATCTATGTGGTAGCTTGAGAGGGGTTGAGCGGAATCGAGAGACGCAACATAATACAAGGATTTAGACAGCTTCGGGCCCCGGGAAATATCATCCGGTAATAGCTCTACATGCTGTTTGTGGCTAGATCTCATTATGCTCATGAGAGAGTCGCCGCATAAGTCGGCTCCCCTTTAGTTGTGTCTAGCCCTAGAGATTGTTTCTTGTCTCCCCCTTCTGGGGTGCCCTGCCCCTCCTTATATATGTTGAAGGGGCGTGTTACATGACTAGTCCTATTAGGATTAGGATTACTCTATTACAAGTGGAGTCCTAGTTTTGCTTCCTTTGTAGGAGAATATTCCTTATGCCTTTCTTCTTAATCCTGCCCATCATAACATGAGCCGGCCTTCTAGGCCTTGGGCCTTGTCATCCATCTAAAACATCCGCCGGGTCACCAATGAGTCTTCAGGCTCGTGAGTCGTCACACCAGTGACCCGCTAGACACATGAGTCGCCAATCCTCTCGCGGGTTACCAAGCAAATGCCAAGTCCGGCCGGGTCATATATCCAGCCGGGTCATACCGCGAGGTATATCCCCGACACACGCCAAGGAGAGTCCCATCCGGACACGGGTGAGAGTCTTCGGTCTCGTATCTTCATAGCCCATCAGTCCGGCTCATGTCCAATAGGCCGGACGCCCGAGGACCCCTTAGTCCAGGACTCCCTCAGTAGCCACTGAACCAGAATTCAATGACAAGGTGTCCGGTGCGCAGATTGTCTTTGGCATTGCAAGGTGGGTTCCTCCTCCGAATACTCCAACATAGTCTTCGAACGTGTCCGGATCTGAAAAACACAAGTACCACACACCACCGTAGAGAGTATAATATTTCACGAGTCCAATCTGCTGACAACTTTTTGTAACGTGATATCACGTCCCTGCGCGGTTATTATTTCGAACCGTTTTTCGGCCTGCCACTCCAAATTTCTAGATGTAGCTTTATAGGCACGTCTTGTCAAAGTAGAGATCGTGTCCCCTTATTATGGGATTCTCATCAATACGGGTATGGGTAATCCAACCATGCCGCCTGCACAGCCCCTGGGGAATAGGCGAGTTTTATGGCGAGTGGGGAGGCGCTTGACATTCACTGCCTTTATAAGGAGATAAGGATTCACCTCTTTCACCCACGCCTTCTCTCTTTCCGCCTACCCACTCTCGAGCTCCAGCGCCCAAGTTCTCATCTTTCCTGCCCCAAGAGAGCACTCCAACCATGTCCGGAGCGCAGGGCAAGTGGATGGCCTCCACCGTCAAGGAGAAGGACATCACCCAGCTTAGGGAGGCCGGATATTTGGCCAAGGAGGTTGCCCATCGGCTTCCGACCGAGGGACAGATCATCCCTACCTCAGAGCCCATGATGAGAGGGTAGTTCTCATCCCCCACTTCGTCCGCAGGCTGCGATTCCCACTCCACCCCTTCATCCGCGGGCTCACATTCTACTATCGGTTGGATTTCCATGATCTGGCCCCCAATTCCTTCCTCACCATTTCGGCGTTCATCGTCGTGTGTGAGGCTTTCCACCGCATCCCGCCCCCACTTCGGACTGTGGCTGAAGACCTTCAATGTAAAGCCAAAGGTGGTGGGCGGTGAATACCCAGAGTGCGGAGGTGCCATGGTGAGCAAAATGTCCAACGTCTCGTGGCCCAAAGGCACCTTCGTGGAGACCATCAAGAGGTGGCAGAAGTTATGGTTCTACGTCACCGAGCCCCGTGACACTACCTGGGTCGCGGCTCCCAAATTCAAATCCGGAGCCCCAATGCGGCTCACCTCCTGGCAAGAGAAGGGCCTGGATTGGTCTTCGTCGGACGAGCGGACAACGCTCCAGACGCGCATCGGGAGCATGATGGACAAGAACATCAAGCTTGTCGATGTGATTCAGGTGATGCTAGTCCGTCGGATCCTTCCATGCCAGAGCCGGGCTTGCCACCTATGGAAGTTCGATCCGGCCGAGCACAAGACCCTGCAACGGTTCTTCGGAACTACACACGAAGATATCTATAAGGTGCTCTTCAAGGCCAACAAGACGTGGCCGAAGACCACCGAGGACCGTGGGCATGACCTGTCCCATCTCGCCAGTTCGGTAAGTTTTCCGTTGTTTCAAGGTGTATTCCTTACTTGCTTATTCAAGGAGGGTGTCCGAACTTCCCCATTTGTTTTTTCAGGGTTGGACGAAGAAGGCGGAGTGGATTCAGTGTTCGGCTCCGCTGCCCGAGGATCCAACCATCCCGCATCTAACGAAGATACTGGTTCCGGTGCCCTACAAGGTGCCGGAGAAGAAGGCCAAGGGGACCAGAAGTGGCCTCCGTCCCAAGGGTACTTCGGACGTGGTGTCCGAAGACGCCGATACTCACTCCGCCGCCGAAGACAACGAGGAGGAGTAAGAGGAGGAAGAAAGCAACTTTCCCCTCCCTGAGGGGGGGAAAGAAAAGGGCGGCCTCCACAGATCTGGAAGCAGAGGCCTCCAAGAAGGGAAAGGCTTCCCTCACGGTTAGCTCCGCATGGGACGTTGATAGAAGCCCAGAACGGCGTCCTCGAGATAAGCCCCTGGCCGAATCGTGAGTATCTGAAGATCCTGACGCATTCATATATCTGCCTCTTTAGTTAATAATTTTAACATGTCGAATCATGCATTTGCAGTCCGGCTCGTTCCGCCCTTGAGCGATCCTCGTCTTCGGGGAACTCACTGGACCCGAAGGTGATGGACAGTGGGTCCCCTCCGACGGCCTTCTCTCCCAGGGCCATGGATGACACCAAGGTGTTGTCCCGAAGGATCCTCGGCTAGGGAGAGACACAGGAGGCCATCAAGACGGCGCCAGAGGGCGAGACTTTGGCCGCCAGACACATGGGGGAGCAGATCCCCATGGAGACTGGCGATGGGGGCCATGTCCACTTCGGCCCCCAGCCGAACACGGTCCCGAAGAACTATACGGCTCCAAAATCTTGCAAGCAACCTCCTTCATTGGAAGGAGGTGTGCCCATTCCGCCGGTGACCTCTGTCCAACCAAAGGCACCGGTGCGAAGTGCTTCCATCGTTGACGAACACCGCACCCTCATGGGTGCGGTGATTGAGAAGATTCAGTCCGCAAAGAGCGGACTGACCGAAGCCTGCACAAGCCTTTTAACAGGCTTTGAGGTAAGCAATGCAATTTGTGAAAAGAAAGTCACAATATAGATAGTAGCCCCTGAGACTCTGTTCGGGGTTCAGAAAGAAAAGCCGAACAAAGGATCAAATAGTTTTTTGCAGGAGACTAACCATGTATGTCTATGTCAATAAGCAGGCATCGATGCTAGCCGTGACTTCTCATGTTGCTGAACTCTCCGGACTGAAGCAGAGGCTGGAGCAGACCGAGGAAGATCTCAGTCATGCGAAAAAACAGCTGGAGGACAATCATGGTATTCAATCATTTTATGCATGTCCAGAAAGTATGCATGTTTTTATGCTGACCGTAGTGCCGTGATATTTTCATAGGGGCGGAGACCGAGGTGGGGGCCCTCAAGAAGGCACTGGCCGAGGCCGAGGAGAGTGCGGGAAAGGAAAAAGGCACCCAAGAAAAGCATGAGGCCAGGGTTGGTGAGGTCCAGCAGGAGCTCCAGGACGCCGTGAAGAAATGCGAGTCCTTGGAGCGCCAGAATGCGGACTAAGAGTCCGAACTCGCTAAGGCCCGCCAAAGCGCACAAGAGGCCTGGGCCGAAGCCCAAGGCACCCTCCGGGAGATCCAAGAGGCCAAGAGATCGTGGCGGGTAAGGCTTTTATTATGCAAAGCAAGTATGGGAGCAAGAGGTATCTCTTACTGACCCGGATTTGGAGTTCTCCAGGGGCGTTTGTGGATTTGCCGCGCAGTGTTTCTGACGCTACGGAATTCTTCCGTGCTGAAGAGGGGAGCTCAACGGAGAAGCTGTTCTGGTCGCAATACCTTGCGCCAGAACATCCGGTGCCCTTTAGCGACCAGCTAAAATAGTTGGTTGAGTTGCATAGGGTGGCCGAACTAGCCATTAAGGATTTAATAATCGGGTTGTGGTCTACAGAAGCTATATCCAACAGTTACTTCGGCCTCGTGAAGCGGCTGGTCAATGCCTGCCCTCGACTTGATGCCATCAAGCGGTTGGTCTACATAGAATGTGCGCGGATGGCCTTCGCCCGTGTCAAGATACAATGGGCGAAGATGGACGCCGTCAAGCTCGCGACTGAAGGACCGCCGTGGGCAAGGAGCACTGCACGCCCGAGCGGTATTTTGAAGATGTTCTGAAGGGATCCCGCATTGTGGTGGAGTAATGTGCTAAGGACATTATTTATGAATGAATACATTCATGTAATCTCGTCCTGTATGATGAAAACAAGGCTGATATGTAATATAATGCTTTGCTGTTTACTATCTAAAGTTTTACCTCCGGTGCGGCCGTTTTATCAAGTCTGAGAGTTGGCCAGTCGTCGGCTTCAGCCCCCATGTAGGTAGTACGGGGGTGTTTGGGATTAATCTAAACACTCTTTATCCAAGAATTTGGTCCTTAAAGGAGGTGTTTAGCGCAACGAACCAGGCAATTGGACTATGTGGCTTTATAACCCTCACTTAGCCATAGGAGTTTGACAATAAAATTTAGGTGCAGCCCCTAGTATCCGAACTAGGGTGCTGTAAACACCTGATCGGATAAGAACCGATTCATCACATAATGCAGAAAAAATCGCTCAAGATTTGAAACCTCCAAAGAGCTGACCGGCTCACGCCGCATCATGACAATCAGTTTTTGGCTTTCTCTACTGAGGTGCTCATCCGGATAAACCAGGACACAGTCGCAGTAGTTCTCCCTTTACTACCTTAGCCGATATAGTGGAACGTAAGGCAGTAAGCACAGGAGCCGGGCAACCCAACTATTGACCAAAGACATGATTCAGAGCCAATGCATATAATGCTAAATTCGGGGTGCTGAACTATACTGTAAAAATTGTTCGGACTTTGTTGCCGTATTATGGGGCGCAATGAAGCCCCTGGCAGACTAAAGCGTACCAAAGCGTATGGGTGTGATTTGATAAGATTATCAAAAGAACAAACTAGTGCCGTAGAACTTGGGCTGTAAACTGTTTCCATTATAGTTTGATTAATACGTCGAAGCGTATTTGTACACGTAGTGCAATAAGCAATATGCCTATTTAATATGCCACAACCAAGGGAGAGCTGCGTGCGGGTCCAAAAAATAGGTAGAGTGATCGTTAAAGAGACCACGTAGAAATTCCCTTATACGTTAGTGCTTTGTGCCGTCTTGGTGTATCTATCCTTTTGAAAAGTCATGTGATCAGGCCGTCCGAAAAGGCTTGTGGAAAAGAAACCTGAAAAGGAAGGAAAGAAAAAAAAGTGAAAGTATGAGAGCGCCAAGGTAGGTCGAGCCGTATTATGAATCACAATCTAGTTATGCCTCAGTCTATGCCCATGGTATTTTGAGTGCATAGTTATGTACGCGCGGTACGAACGCCGCCACTTGGTAGGGGCTGGGATGGAGGCTGAATTGCTAGTCGAGCTCTTGACGAGCTAGGCTGTCCTGCTGTGGAGTAGTCCGGACTCATTTGATGGTGTCTGGGAGCTCGGCCGCCGAATTGAGGTTCTGCTTGGAGAGGCTGCTCTGTACTTCTGCTGCTAAAGCAGCGGTGTGCTCCTCAATACGGAGGGAGTTTTCCGTATTTCCATTGACTGTTATGACACCGCGTGGTCCGGGCATCTTGAGCTTGAGATAAGCATGGTGTGGCACCACATTGAATCGAGAAAATGCGGTTCGTCCGAGCAGTAAGTGATAGCCACTGTGGAAGAGGACCGATATCGAAGATCAACTCTTCGCTTCAGAAGTTGTCCGAAGATCCGAAGTCAACCTCTAGTGTGATTGAGCCCGTACAGCGGGCCTCTACACCTGGTATGACTCCTTTAAAGGTAGTCTTTGTGGGCTTGATCCTTGAGGGATTAATACCCATTTCGCAAACTGTATCCTGATAGAGCAGGTTCAGGCTGGTGCCACCATCCATGAGGACTCGCGTAAGATGGAATCCATCAATGATTGGTTCAAGGACTAGTGCGGCTAAACCACCGTGATGGATACTGGTCATGTGGTCCCTGCGATCGAAAGTGATCGGGCAGGAGGACCATGGGTTGAATTTTGGAGCGACTTGCTCTATCGCATAGACGTCCCTGAGCGTGCGCTTGCGCTCCTTCTTGGGGATGTGGGTAGTGTATATCATGTTCACCATTTTGATTTGAGGGGGAAACTTCTTATGTCCCGCTGTGTTCGTTGGACCGGGCTCCTCGTCGTCGTTCTCGCTTTGCGACCCCTTCTCCTTGTCTTCGGCATTTAACTTGCTGGCCTGTTTGAAGACCCAACAACTCCTGTGGGTATGATTGGCTGGTTTATCAGGGGTGCCTGATACGTCCATTTTGCATCATGCTTTTATATCGATATTTATTGCATTATGGGCTGTTATTACACATTATGTCACAATACTTATGCCTATTCTCTCTTATTTTACAAGGTTTACATAAAGAGGGAGAATGCCGGCAGCTGGGATTCTGGGCTGCAAAAGGAGCAAATATTAGAGACCTATTCTACACAGCTCCAAAAGTCCTGAAACTTCACGGAATATATAAAAAATAATGAGCGCAAGTACCAGAGGGGGCCACCCACCAGCCACGAGGGTGGGGGCGCGCCCTACCCCCTGGGCGCGCCCCCCTGCCTCATGGGCCCCCTGGTGGCCCTCCAATGCCCATCTTCTGCTATATGGAGTATTTCGTCGAGGAAAAAGATCATAAGCAAGCTTTCGGGACGAGACTCCACCGCCACGAAGCGGAACCTTGGCGGAACCAATCTAGGGCTCCGGTGGAGCTATTCTGCCGGGGAAACTTCCCTCCGAGAGGGGGAAATCATCACCATCGTCATCACCAATGATCCTCTCATCGGGAGGGGGTCAATCTCCATCAACATCTTCACCAACACCATCTCATCTCAAACCCTACTTCATCTCTTGTATCCAAACCTCAGATTGGTACCTGTGGGTTGCTAGTAGTGTTGATTACTCCTTGTAGTTGATGCTAGTTGGTTTACTTGGTGGAAGATCATATGTTCAGATCCATTATGCATATTAATACCCCTCTGATTATGAACATGAATATGCTTTGTGAGTAGTTATGTTTGTTCCTGAGGACATGGGAGAAGTCTTGCTATTAGTAGTCATGTGAATTTGGTATTCGTTTGATATGTTGATGAGATGTATGTTGTCATCCCTCTAGTGGTGTCATGTGACCGTAGACTACATGACACTTCACCATTGTTTGGGCCTAGAGGGAGGCATTGGGAAGTAATAAGTAGATGATGGATTGCTAGAGAGACAGAAGCTTAAACCCTAGTTTATGCGTTGCTTCGCAAGGGGCTGATTTGGATCCATATGTTTCATGTTACGGTTAGGTTTACCTTAATACTTCTGTTGTAGTTGCGGATGCTTGTAATGGGGGTTAATCATAAGTGGGATGCTTGTCCAAGTAAGGACAACACCCAAGCACTGGTCCACCCACATATCAAATTATCAAAGTACCGAACGCGAATCATATGATCGTGATGAAAACTAGCTTGACGATAATTCCCATGTGTCCTCAGGAGCGCTTTTCTCTATATAAGAAATTGTCCAGGCTTGTCCTTTGCTACAAAAAGGATTGGGCCATATTGATGCACTTTATTTACACTTGTTACTTGTTACTCGTTACCAATTACCTTATCACAAAACTATCTATTACCGATAATTTCAGTGCTTGCAGAGAATACCTTGCTGAAAACCGCTTATCATTTCCTTCCGCTCCTCGTTGGGTTTGACACTCTTACTTATCGAAAGGACTATGATAGATCCCCTATACTTGTGGGTCATGAAGACTCTTTTCTGGCACCGTTGTCGGGGAGTGAAGCACCTTTGGTAGGTGGAATTTGGTAAGGAAAAATTTATATAGTGTGCTGAAATTTACTGTCACTTGTTACTATGGAAAGTAATCCTTTGAGAGGCTTGTTAGGGGTATCTTCACCCCGACCGGTAGAGCAAATAGTTGTTCCTCAACCTACTTAACCTACTAAAAATGTTTACTTTGAAATTCCTTCGGGTATGATGGAGAAACTGCTAGCTAATCCTTTTGCAGGAGATGGAACATTGCATCCCGACTTACACTTAATCTATGTGGATGAAGTTTGTGGATTATTTAAGCTTACAGGTATGCCCGATGATGTTATCAAGAAGAAGGTCTTCCCTTTATATTTGAAGGGAAATGCATTGACATGGCATAGGCTATGTGATGATATGGGATCATGGGACTACAAACGGTTGAAAGTGGAATTCCATCAGAAGTTTTATCCTATGCATCTTGTTCAACGTGATCGTAATTATATATATATATATATATATATATATATATATATATATATATATATATATATATATATATATATATATATATATATATATATATTGGCCTCGCGAAGGAGAAAGCATCGCTCAAGATTGGGGGATGCTTAAGTCAATGTTATATTCATGCCCCAATCATGAGCTCTCAAGAGAAATGATTATTCAAATTTTTTATGCTCGGCTTTCTAACAACAATCGCTCCATGCTCGATACTTCTTGTACTAGTTCTACTATGATGAAGACTATTGAATTCAAATGGAATTTATTGGAGATAATTAAACACAACTCTCAAGATTGGGATCTCGACAAAGGTAAGGAGTCAGGTATAACACCTAAGTTTGATTGTGTTAAATCTTTTATGGATAACGATGTTTTCCGTAAATTTAGCACTAAATATGGACTTGACTCAGAGATAGTAGCTTCTTTCTGTGAATCCTTTGCTACTCATGTTGATCTCCCTAAGGAGAAGTGGTTTAAATATAATCCTCCCATTCAAGTAAAAGTAGTTGCACCTATTAAAGTTGAAGAAAAGACTATCACTTATAATGATCCTATTGTTCCTACTGCTTATGTTGAGAAACCATCTTTCCCTGTTAGAATAAAGGATCATGCTAAAGTTTCAACTGTAGTCAACAAAAGTAATATTAGGACACACAAACCCCCTGAGCAAGTTAAAGTTGAACCTAATATTTCTATGGTTAAAGATCTCTTGGCCGATAATATTGATGGGCATGTTATTTGCTTCTGTGATGAAGCTGCTAGAATTGCTAGGCCTGATACTAAAAATAAACATAGACCTGTTGTAGGCATGCCTGTTATTTCTGTTAAAATAGGAGATCATTGCTATCATGGCTTATGTGATATGGGTGCTAGTGCAAGTGCAATACCTCATTCCTTATACAAAGAAATTATGCATGATATTGCACCTGCTGATATAGAAGAGATTGATGTCACAATTAAGCTTGCCAATAGAGACACAATTTCACCAATTGGGATTGTTAGAGATGTTGAAGTCTTGTGTGGGAAGGCTAAATATCCTGCTGATTTCCTTGTTCTTGGTTCCCCTCAAGACAGCTTTTATCCCATTATATTTGGTAGACCCTTCTTGAATACTGTTAATGCTAAGATAGATTGCAAGAAGGATGTTGTTACTATTGGTTTGGATGATATGTCTCATGAGTTTAATTTTTCTAAATTTCGTAGACAACCCCGTGATGAAGAATTGCCTAGTAAAGATGAAATTATTGGTCTTGCCTCTATTGTTGTGCCTCCCCATGATCCTTTAAAACAATATTTGCTAGACCATGAGAATGATATATTTATGAATGAAAGAAGGGAAATAGATGAAGTATTCTTTAAACAAGGACCCATTCTGAAACACAATTTGCCTGTTGAAATCCTAGGGGATCCTCCTCCACCCAAGGGTGATCCCGTGTTTGAGCTAAAACCATTACCTGATACTCTTAAATATGCTTATCTTGATGAAAATAAGATATATCCTGTTATTATTAGTGCTAACCTTTCAGAGCATGAAGAAGACAAATTATTGAAAACTCTGAAGAAGCATCATGCTGCTATTGGATATACTCTTGATGATCTTAAGGGCATTAGTCCCACTCTATGTCAACACAAAATAAATTTGGAGAAAGACGCCAAACCAGTTATTGATCACCAACGACGGCTGAATCTTAAGATGAAAGAAGTGGCAAGAAAGGAAATATTAAAGCTCATTGAGGTAGGTATAATTTATCCCGTTGCTGATAGTCAGTGGGTAAGTCTTGTCCATTGTGTCCCTAAGAAGGGAGGTATCATTGTTGTTCCTAATGATAAATATGAATTGATTCCGCAAAGAATTATTACAGGTTATAGGATGGTAATTGATTTCCGCAAATTAAATAAAGCTACTAAAAATGATCATTACCCTTTGCCTTTTATTGATCAAATGCTAGAAAGATTATCCAAACATACACATTTTTGCTTTCTAGATGGTTACTCTGGTTTCTCTCAAATACCCGTGTCAATTGATGATCAAGCAAAGACCACTTTTACTTGCCATTTTAGTACTTTTGCTTATAGACGTATGCCTTTTGGTTTATGTAATGCACCTGCTACCTTTCAAAGATGCATGATGGTTATATTTTCTGACTTTTGTGAAAAGATATTTGAGGTTTTCATGGACGATTTCTCCATTTATGGATCCTCTTTTGATGATTGCTTGAGCAACCTTGATCGAGTTTTGCAGAGATGTGAAGAAACTAATCTTGTTTTGAATTGGGAGAAATGCCACTTTATGGTTAATGAAGGTATTGTCTTGGGGCATAAAATTTCTGAAAGAGGTATTGAAGTTGATAAGGCTAAAGTTGATGCTATTGAAAAGATGCCATGTCCCAAGGACATTAAAGGTATAAGAAGCTTTCTCGGTCACGCTGGTTTTTATAGGAGATTCATTAAGGACTTCTCAAAAATTTCTCGGCCTCTGACTAATCTATTACAAAAAGATATTCCTTTTGTCTTTGATGATGATTGCGTAGAAGCATTTGAAATACTTAAGAAAGCATTGATTTCGGCACCTATTGTTCGGCCACCTGATTGGAATTTACCCTTTGAAATTATGTGTGATGCTAGTGATTATGTTGTAGGTGCTGTTCTAGGGCAAAGAGTTGAGAAGAAATTGAATGCTATTCAATATGCTAGTAAAACTCTAGACAATGCCCAGAGAAATTATGCTACTACTGAAAACGAATTTTTAGCAGTTGTTTTTGCTTGTGATAAGTTCAGACCTTATATTGTTGATTCTAAAGTAACTATTCACACTGATCATGCTGCTATTAAATACCTTATGTTAAAGAAAGATGCTAAACCTAGACTTATTAGATGGGTTCTCCTGCTACAAGAATTTGATTTGCATATTATTGATAGAAAGGGAGCTGAGAACCCCGTTGCAGACAACTTGTCTAAGCTAGAAAATGTTCTTGATGACCCACTACCTATTGATGATAGCTTTCCAAATGAACAATTAAATGTCGTAAATGCTTCTCAAACTGCTCCATGGTATGCTGATTATGCTAATTATATTGTTGCTAAATTTATACCACCTAGTTTCACATACCATCAAAAGAAAAAGTTCTTCTATGATTTGAGACATTACTTTTGGAATGACCCACATCTTTATAAAGAAGGAGTAGATGGTATTATTAGACGTTGTGTACCTGAGCATGAACAGGAACAGATCCTACGCAAGTGTCACTCCGAAGCCTATGGAGGGCACCATGCTGGACATAGAACTGCACACAAGGTATTGCAATCCGGTTTTTATTGGCCTACTCTCTTCAAGGATGCATGTAAGTTTGTCTTGTCTTGTAATGAATGTCAAAGAATTGGTAATATTAGTAGACGTCAAGAAATGCCTATGAATTATTCACTTGTTATTGAACCATTTGATGTTTGGGGCTTTGATTATATGGGACCTTTTCCTTCCTCTAATGGGTATACACATATTTTAGTTGCTGTTGATTACGTTACTAAGTGGGTAGAGGCTATTCCAACTAGTAGTGCTGATCATAACACCTCTATTAAGATGCTTAAAGAAGTTATTTTCCCGAGGTTTGGAGTCCCTAGATATTTAATGACTGATGGTGGTTCACATTTTATTCATGGTGCCTTTCGTAAAATGCTTGCTAAGTATGACTTTAATCATAGAATTGCATCTCCTTATCACCCACAGTCTAGTGGTCCAGTAGAATTGAGTAACAGAGAGCTCAAATTAATTTTGCAAAAGACTATTAATAGATCTAGAAAGAATTGGTCCAAGAAACTTGATGATGCATTATGGGACTATGGAACTGCATATAAAAATCCTATGGGTATGTCTCTGTATAAAATGGTTTATGGCAAAGCATGTCACTTACCTCTTGAATTAGAACATAAGGCATATTGGGCTATTAAATAGCTCAACTATGACTTCAAACTTGCCGGTGAGAAGAGGTTATTTGACATTAGCTCACTTGATGAATGGAGAACCCAAGCCTATGAAAATGCCAAATTGTTTAAAGAAAAAGTCAAAAGATGGCATGACAAAAGGATACAAAAGCGTGAGTTTAATGTAGGTGATTATGTATTGCTATACAACTCTCGTTTAAGATTATTTGCGGGCAAACTTCTCTCTAAATGGGAAGGTCCTTACATTATCGAGGGGGTCTATCGTTCCGGTGCCATAAAAATCAATAACTTCGAAGGCACAAATCCAAGGGTGGTGAACGGTCAAAGAATCAAACATTATATCTTAGGTAATCCTATAAATGTTGAAACTAATATTATTGAAACCGTAACCCCGGAGGAATACATAAGGGACACTTTCCGGAACGTTTCAGACTCCGAAAAGGATTAGGTACGTGGTACGGTAAGTAAACTGACTCCAAAACAATTCTAATGGCAATTTTTCTCTGTTTTGGAATATTTAGAAAATAGGAAAATAAGAAGCAGACCGGAAACGACACGAGCTTCCACGAGGGTGGAGGGCGCGCCCCCTGCCTCGTGGGCACCTCGTGTGCTCTCCAAACTCCGTTTTCTTGCACAATACTTCTTTTGGCCGGTAAAAATTCATTATATAATCTCCCGAAGGTTTTGACCACCGTATCATGCAAATATCTCTTGTCTTTGTTTCGAGCTGTTTTTCTGATAGATCTAGGTCGTCAGGTCGTCTTCAAGTGCCCCCAAGGACAAGTTCTTCGAGAAGGTCATCAACCCCTACCTCGCGGAGGTGCTGCAACACCCTCAAACCATTGAGATGCGTGAGGGGTTGTTGCACATCCGCGATGTTGAGGGACCAAGGAGGACCGGAAGCATGGAGGCAAGGCTCGAGGCATTGGAGCAACAAGTTTTCAAGTGTCAAGAGATGGTGGAGCATGGACTCGAATCCAATCACATTATGATCACGGAGTTCACCAACAATCACAAGCTGGACGTCAAGGACATTGGGGAGGCCATTGATACGTCTCCAACGTATTTATAATTTTTGATTGTTCCATGCTATATTATATTCTGTTTTGGACATTATTGGGCTTTATTATACAATTTTATATTATTTTTGGGACTAACCTATTAACCGGAGGCCCAGCCCAGAATTGATGTTTTTTGCCTATTTCAGAGTTTCGCAGAAAAAGAATATCAAACGAAGTCCAAACGGAATGAAACCTTCGGGAACGTGATTTTTGGAATGAACATGATCTAGAGGACTTGGACCCTACATTAAGAAATCTACCAGGAAGGCACGAGGTAGGGGGGCGCGCCTACCCCCCAGGCGCGCCCTCCACCCTCGTGGCACCCGCGTTGCTCCACCGACGTACTTCTTCCTCCTATATATACCTACGTACCCCCAAACTACCAGATACGGAGCCAAAAACCTAATTCCACCACCGCAACCTTCTGTACCCGTGAGATCCCATCTTGGGGCCTTTTCCGGAGCTCCGTCGGAGGGGGCATCGATCACCGAGGGCTTCTACATCAACACCATAACCTCTCCGATGATGTGTGAGTAGTTTACCTCAGACCTTCTGGTCCATAGTTATTAGCTAGATGGCTTCTTCTCTCTCTTTGAATCTCAATACAAAGTTCTCCACGATTCTCGTGGAGATCTATTCGATGTAATCTTCTTTTGTTGTGTGTTTGTTGAGACCGATGAATTGTGGGTTTATGATCAAGTTTATCTATGAACAATATTTGAATCTTCTCTGAATTCTTTTATGTATGATTGGTTATCTTTGCAAGTCTCTTCGAATTATCAGTTTGGTTTGGCCTACTATATTGATCTTTCTTGTAATGGGAGAAGTGCTTAGCTTTAGGTTCAATCTTGCGGTGTCCTTTCCCAGTGGCAGTAGGGGCAGCAATGCACGTATTGTATTGTTGCCATCGAGGATAACAAGATGGGGTTTATATCATATTGCATGAGTTTATCCCTCTACATCATGTCATCTTACTTAAAGTGTTACTCTGTTCTTTTGAACTTAATACTCTAGATGCATGCTAGATAGCGGTCGATGTGTGGAGTAGTAGTAGTAGATGCAGGCATGAGTTGATCTACTTGTCTCGGACGTGATGCCTATATACATGATCGTACCTAGATATTCTCATAACTATGCTCAATTCTGTCAATTGCTCAACAGTAATTTGTTTACCCACTGTAATACTTATGCTCTCGAGAGAAGCCACTAGTGAAACCTATGGCCCCCGGGTCTATTTTCCATCATATTAATCTCCTGTTAACAAGCTATTTCTGGTGTCGTTTTTATTTTGCTTTATTTACTTTTCATCTTTATCATAAAAATACCAAAAATATTATCTTATCATATCTATCAGATCTCACTTTCGTAAGTGACCGTGAAGGGATTGACAACCCCTTTATTGCGTTGGTTGCGAGGATTTTATTTGTTTGTGTAGGTGCGAGGGACTCGTGCGTGGCCTCCTACTGGATTGATACCTTGGTTCTCAAAAACTGAGGGAAATACTTACGCTACTTTGCTGCATCACCCTTTCCTCTTCAAGGGAAAACCAATGCAGTGCTCAAGAGGTAGCAAGAAGGATTTCTGGCGCCATTGCCGGGGAGATTTGTGCCAAGTCAAGTCAAGATTTGACTCCCGACAACGAGCCATTTCTGGCGCGTTGCCGGGGAGTCTACACAAAAGTCAACATACCAAGTACCCATCACAAACCCTTATCTCCCACATTACATTATTTGCCATTTGGCTCTCATTTTCCTCTCCCCCACTTCACCCTTGCCATTTTATTCGCCCTCCTTTTCATTCGCCCTTTCTTTCGCTTGTTTCATCGCTATGGCTAGTCCTTTATCCGCTCCTTTGTCTCCTGAGTTTGAGGTTCTTCACTTCAAACAAAGACAAGGAGAAAACTTAGAAGATGCTTGGTTTAGGATGATGGAATCTTATCGTAATTGCACCCTAGAGGTGAATTTTAGAATTTTGCTTCGCAATTTTTATGTTGGACTAAATATGTCTCATAGACAACTCTTGGACTGCGTTGCCAAAGGAAATTTTATCGAAATCGATCCTAGTATTGCGCATGAAATTATAGAGGGGATAGTGGGAACACTACCTCAACAAAAGAGGCCTCATCATACCCAGGAAGAAACCCAAGTTTTTGAGAAAATTTGCGAAGTAACGAAAATATTACAAAAATCTCTTGAACCTCTCAAGATTATTAGCGGGAATCTTCACCGCATGAATATGTTGATCAGTCTTTGTAATAAGCGGTTGGACTCTTTAGATCTAAAAATTTCCGAATATGAAGGGAAACGTAAAGAACATCCCAGATTCGAGCATGACTCCGCTAAAAAATTAAAAGATGGCAATACCTAGATATATCTTTGCTTTTATGCGTAGCTAGGGACGTTAAACGATAGCTCTTGTTGGGAGGCAACCCAATTTTATTTTTATTCCTTGCTTTTTGATCCTGTTTAGTAATAAATAATTTATCTAGCCTCTGTTTTGGTTGTGTTTTTTGTGTTTAATTAGTGTTTGTGCCAAGTAGAACCGTTGGGAAGACTTGGGGAAAGTCTTTTTGATCTTGCTGTAAAAAACAGAAACTTTAGCGCTCACGAGAATTGCTTCCATTTTTATTTGGAAAGTGTTATTTAGTTAATTATTTTTGCAGCTTATTAATAGATAAATTCCTCGCGTCCGGAAATTTAGTTTAGAATTTTTGGGGTTCCAGAAGTTTGCGTTAGCTACAGATTACTACAGACTGTTCTGTTTTTGACAGATTCTGTTTTTCGTGTGTTGTTTGCTTATTTTGATGAATCTATGGCTAGTAAAATAGTTTATAAACCATAGAGAAGTTGGAATACAGTAGGTTTAACACCAATATAAATAAATAATGAGTTCATTACAGTACCATGAAGTGGTGTTTTGTTTTCTTTCGCTGACGGAGCTCATGAGATTTTCTATTTTGAGTTTTGTGTTGTGAAGTTTTCAAGTTTTGGGTTAAGTTTTGATGGATTATGGAACAAGGAGTGGCAAGAGCCTAAGCTTTGGTATGCCCATGGCACCCCAAGGTAAAATTCAAGGACACTCAAAAGCCTAAGCTTGGGGATGCCCCGGAAGGCATCCCCTCTTTCGTCTTCGTCTATCGGTAACTTTACTTGGAGCTATATTTTTATTCACCACATGATATGTGTTTTACTTGGAGCGTCTTGTATGATTTGATTCTTTGCTTTTTATTTTACCACAATCATCCTTGCTGTACACACCTTTTGAGAGAGACACACATAATTCAGAAATTGCTAGAATACTCTATGTGCTTCACTTATATCTTTTGAGTTATATAGTTTTTGCTCTAGTGCTTTACTTATATCTTTAGAGCACGGTGGTGGATTTGTTTTATAGAAACTATTGTTCTCTCATGCTTCACTTAGATTATTTTGAGAGTCCTACAAAACAGCGTGGTAGTTTGCTTTAATTATGATAGGCATTCAAGATTAGTGATTTTTTTTCTTATGAGTGTGTTGAATACTATGAGAAGTTTGATACTTGATAATTGTTTTGAGATATGGAGATGGTGATATTAGAGTCATGCTAGTTGGGTAGTTGTGAATTTGAGGAATACTTGTGTTGAAATTTGTGATTCCCGTAGCATGCACGTATGGTGAACCGCTATGTGACGAAATCGGAGCATGCTTTATTTATTGATTGTCTTCTTTATGAGTGACGGTCGGGGACGAGCGATGGTCTTTTCCTACCAATCTATCCCCTTAGGAGCATGCGCTTAATACTTTGTTTCGATAACTAATAGATTTTTGCAATAAGTATGTGAGTTCTTTATGACTAATGTTGAGTCCATGGATTATACGCACTCTCACCCTTCCACCATCGCTAGCCTCTCTAATACTGCGCACTTTTCGCCGGTATCATACACCCACCATATACCTTCCTCAAAAAAGCCACAATACCTACCTATCATGGCATTTCCATAGCCATTCCAAGATATATTGCCATGCAACTTTCCACAGTTCCGTTTACTATGACACGCTCCCTCATTGTCATATTGCTTTGCATGATCATGTAGTTGACATTGTATTTGTGGCAAAGCCACCGTTCATAATTCTTTCATACATGTCACTCTTGATTCATTGCATATCCCGGTACACCGCCGGAGGCATTCACATAGAGTCATATTTTGTTCTAAGTATTGAGTTGTAATTGTAGAGTTGTAAGTAAATAAAAGTGTGATGATCATCATTTTTAGAGCATTGTCCCAAGTGAGGAAAGGATGATGGAGACTATGATTCCCCCGCAAGTCGGGATGAGACTCCAGACTAGATAAAAAAAGAGAGGCCATAAAAAAGAGAAAAGGTCTAAATAAAAAAATGAGAAAAAAGAGAGAAGGGACAATGCTACTATCCTTTTACCACACTTGTGCTTCAAAGTAGCACAATGATCTTCATGATAGAGAGTCTCCTATGATATCACTTTCATATACTAGTGGGAATTTTTCATTATAGAACTTGGCTTGTATATTCCAATGATGGGCTTCCTCAAATTGCCCTTGGTCTTCATGAGCATGCGAGTTGGATGGACACCCACTTAGTTCCTTTTGTTGAGCTTTCATATACTTATAGCTCTAGTGCATCCGTTGCATGGCAATCCCTACTCACTCATATTGATATCTATTAATGGGCATCTCCATAGCCCGTTGATACGCCTAGTTGATGTGAGACTATCTTCTCGTTTTTTGTCTTCTCCACAACCACCATTCTATTCCACATATAGTGTTATGTCCATGGCTCACGGTCATGTATTGCGTGCAGATTGAGAAAGTTTGAGAACACCAAAAGTATGAAACAATTGCTTGGCTTGTCATCGGGGTTGTGCACGATTTAAATACTTTGTGTGGTGAAGATAGAGCATAGCCAGACTATATGATTTTGTAGGGATAACTTTGTTTGGCCATGTTATTTTGAGAAGACATAATTGCTTAGTTAGTATGGTTGAAGTATTATTATTTTTATGTCAATATTGAACTTTTGTCTAGAATCTTTCGGATCTGAATATTCATAACACAATTAAGAGAATTACATTGAAATTATGCCAAGTAGCATTCCACATCAAAAATTCTGTTTTTATCATTTACCTGCTCGAGGATGAGCAGGAATTAAGCTTGGGGATGCTTGATACGTCTCCAACGTACCTATAATTTTTTATTGTTCCATGCTATATTATATTCTGTTTTGGACATTATTGGGCTTTATTATACACTTTTATATTATTTTTGGCTATTAACCGGAGGCCGAGCCCAAAATTGTTGTTTTTTGCCTATTTCAGAGTTTCACAGAAAAAGAATATCAAACGGAATGAAACCTTCGGGAACGTGATTTTTGGAACGAACGTGATCCAGAGGACTTGGACCCTACGTCAAGAAAGCTACCAGGAAGGCACGAGGTAGGGGGCGCGCCTACCCCTCCTAGGCGTGCCCTCCACCCTTGTGGGGCCCATGTTGCTCCACCGACATACTTCTTCCTCCTATATATACCTATGTACCCCCAAAGTACCAGATACGGAGCCAAAAACCTAATTCCATGGCCACAACCTTCTGTATCTGTGAGATCCCATCTTGGGGCCTTTTCCGGAGCTCCGCCGGAGGGGGCATCGATCACGGAGGGCTTCTACATCAACACCATAGCCTCTCCGATGATGTGTGAGTAGTTTACCTCAGACCTTCGGGTCCATAGTTATTAGCTAGATGGCTTCTTCTCTCTCTATGGATCTCAATACAAAGTTATCCATGATTCTCGTGGAGATCTATTCGATGTAATCTTCTTTTGCGGTGTGTCTGTTGAGACCGATGAATTGTGGGTTTATGATCAAGTCTATCTATGAACAATATTTGAATCTTCTTTGAATTCTTTTATGTATGATTGGTTATATATCTTTGCAAGTCTCTTCGAAATATCAGTTTGGTTTGGCCTACTAGATTGATCTTTCTTGCAATGGGAGAAGTGCTTAGCTTTGGGTTCAATCTTGTGGTGTCCTTTCCCAGTGATAGTAGGGGCATCAAGGCACGTATTGTATTGTTGCCATCGAGGATAACAAGATGGGGTTTATATCATATTGCATGAGTTTATCCCTCTACATCATGTCATCTTACTTACAGCGTTACTCTGTTCTTTTGAACTTAATACACTAGATGCATGTTGGGTAGCGGTCGATGTGTGGAGTAATAGTAGTAGATACAGGCAGGAGTCGGTCTACTTGTCTCGGACATGATGCCTATATACATGATCATACCTAGATATTCTCATAACTATGCTCAATTCTGTCAATTGCTCAACAGTAATTTGTTTACCCACCGTAATACTTATGCTCTCGAGAGAAGCCACTAGTGAAACCTATGGCCCCCGGGTCTATTTTCCATCATATTAATCTCCCGTTAACAAGCTATTTCTCTTGCCATTTTTATTTCGCTTTATTTACTTTTCATCTTTATCATAAAAATACCAAAAATATTATCTTATCATATCTATTAGATCTCACTTTCGTAAGTGACCATGAAGGGATTGACAACCCCTTTATTGCGTTGGTTGCGAGGATTTTATTTGTTTGTGTAGGTGCGAGGGACTCGTGCGTGGCCTCCTACTGGATTGATACCTTGGTTCTCAAAAACTGAGGGAAATACTTACACTACTTTGCTGCATCACCCTTTCCTCTTCAAGGGAAAACCAACGCAGTGCTCAAGAGGTAGCAACCATCTTCAATCTTCATGAGAAAATTGAGCACCTCCAAGCCCAGATCTATGACACTACAAAAAAAGACACATCCGTGACATTTTGGGCCGAACGGATTTTTTTTCTGTCATACATATGACACTTCTATGACGATAATTGTGAGAAAACCCGGTATCATCATAGATGTGGTGGGCTCCTACTTCTATGACAAAAAATCATGACAGAAAATGGGCTTTTCGTCCTGGGAGGGCCGGAGACGCAGTTGCATGACATTCTTTGGGCCGTCCATGACGGAAAAAACCGCGGTAGAAGCGAGGGGGAGGAAAATTTCGGGGAGTTCCCAGTTACGGTGGGAGGTCGGGGGCCGAGCGATGCGCGTTTCTCTCGTACACGTACGCGCGTGTGTGCGAGGCGTTGGCTCTAACTGAACCCGAGCGAGGCATTAGGCTCTAACTGAACCCGAGCGATTGCACTGCAGGCTACGCATTACTGAACCCGAGCGATCGATCGATGGCTGTTAACTGAACCCGATCGAGCGATTCCTTCGCTACTGCTGCTAACTGAAGCCGATCGATGCTGCCTCTGGATGAACAGTGAGCGTTGGGGGGGGGGGTTGGATGAATAGTTCCTGGTGGGGGTGGATGAACAGGACCCCGTGGTGTTGCCTCTGGATGAACAAGATACCGATCGATCGAGCCGGTTGGGGCTGGATGAACAGGACCCCGTGGAAGGCTGGATGAACAGGACCACCCCGTGGAGGGCAGGATGAACAGAAGACGATGGAGGGTAGGATGAACAGTAGCCCGTGGAGGGGTGGTTGAACAGGAGCCCGTGGAGAGGGCTGGTTGAACAGTAGCCGGTGGAGTAGCGCGCGGTGGAGGCTGGATGAACAGTCGCAGGTGGACACTGGAGGAGGTCGACGGTGGATGAACAGTAGCTCATGGATGCTGGAGGGGGTCGACGGTGGAGATGAACAGTATCTTGTGGAGTCCCGTTTTGCGGTACGCCACACCCCTCCCGATGAACAGGACCCCCGTTTCGACCGTAGCGCTCCAACACAAGTCCGTTTCGTCTATTTTGCGGTATGCCACACCCCTCCCGATCAACAGGACCCCCGTTTCGACCGTAGGAGGTTCGTTTCCTCCGTTTTGCGGTACGCCAGACCCCTCCCGATCAACAGGACCCCGTTCCGAACGTAGGAGGTCCATTTCCTCTGTTGTGCGGTACGCCATGCCTCATTTCCATCGCCTGTTCCGTCCAAGCCCCCCCGATGAACATGACAACCCATTCCGTTCCGACCCAGGCGGTTGGCTCCCATGCGTCCCGTTGCCTCCCAATGAACACGACGCATTCCGTTGCCTCCCCATGAACACGACGCATTTCGTTGCCTCCCCATGAACATGACGCATTCCGTTGCCTCCCCATGAACATGAGGATGACGCTGTTTCTCCGTTCTGACCTAGCCATGTATACGAGCCCTCGCCGTATGTATGCGCGAGTAGGCGTTCGAGACCTCGCCCGTATGTACACATACGTGGCCGTATTTTCTTTCTTGCACCCTGGCTATGTGCACGCCTCTACTATGACACGTGCATGCCTCTACATCGACCAGTATGTACGTACACGTTCGCGACCAGAATGACAACGCTACTTACGCTTTGACCAGGTGGGTCCCGACTGTCAGGCACTTCCTTGCCTGCGAAGATGTAGCTGGTGGGTACTAGCAGTCAGGGGGTGAATCGTTTTTTTGCCCGGACGCACTTCCTTGCATGCGAAGATGTAGCTGGTGGGTCCCAGCAGTCAGGGGGAAATGTTTTTTTCGCGAAATACAGTGGACCGTCCGGTGGGTCCCAGCTGTCAGGTGGAGGAGTCATTATTTTCCGCGTAATAAGGAGGCACTTCCTTGCTGTGGCCGTGGACCCAGCTGTCAGCCTCTCCACGTACAGTCCACGTCTGATGGAAGGCGTTCCTTGACCACGTTAACCACGCCATGCCGAGAGCACCAGGGCGGTGGACGACGGCGAGGCCTAGGAAGGGGATGACACGAAGGCAGGGAAGACTCGACAGTTGTTTTCCATGCGGAGGGGAGTACGACTGTACGAGGGTTTACTAGTTTGTCTGCCGTCGCCAGAGAATAACATCAGGTGTGGGTGAGTAGAGGGATGGCTAGGCCAGCGATGGGAGTACGGTCGGGCGGTGAGGCCTGCGCGGCAGCACAGCCGGCCGCGAGGAGGAGGGAGCAGGCAGTCCCGCCGGCGCTTGTTTGAGCGGCTGGAGCAGGAAGAGCAGAGATTGAAGAAGCACGACGGCTGTTGGATGGACATCCAATAGTCAGTGCTTGTGTGTCAACCTTTTTTTAGGAAAGCCTCAAATCTGTGGAATACAACATACAGCCCATCTGCCATTATTTCTAATAATTTACAGCCCATTTGCTAATTCTTAAGGTTTTTTGGAGCCCATATTCTTTTTGTTAGCATTACAGCCCATATTGTGGCAACGGTTAAAAAATTATACGAATTTTTGCATATTCTGGTGCAGTCCGAACTGTTTTTAATCCTGAAATTTCGACTCACATTCAAACTGATTTAAAAAATAAATGTATATCAATATAAAATCCAACAAATTCTCCATGCATAAAAATTAATGTAATTTAAAATCTTGAAATGAAAAAAAGATATTGGAAACTAATTGCCGGTTTGATGTGTTTTAAAAATGTACAACCCATTTCTCATTACTGATGGGCCATTTTCTCGGCCAGCCGAATGAAAGCTCTCCTCGTCTTGAAGATTTGCAGCCCAACAGGCCTGACAAAGCGACTTACTTGGCAAATCACAAAAAAACTGGGATGTGGCCGTGGACCCAGCTGTCAGCCTCTCCACGTACAATACTCTTCCGATGGTAGTCGTTCCTTGACCATGTTGACCACGCCGTGCGGAGAGCACCACGGCGGTGGACGACGGCGAGGCCTAGGAAGGGGACGACGCGGCAGTGGAAGCCCGCACGGAGAGGACTACGAGGGTTCACTGGTTCGGCTGCGGTGTGAGGCTGCCGTTGCCGCAGGGCCTGGCCAGCAGTGGGAATAGTAGGGGGCGGTGAGGCCTCTGCGGCAGCACAGCCGGCCACGGAAGGCAGGAGCATGCGGCACGACCGGTGCTGCTTTGGGCGGCTGGAGCAAGAAGACCAGTGGGTGAAGAAGCACTACGGCCGTTGGATGGACATCGTACAATCACTGGAGCTAGAATCGTTCATATTGACTAAGTTGACAAAGCCCTTCATCCCCGTCAACTTAGTAGGCCCACAAGTCAGCCTCCCAGCAAGGTGGGTCCCAGCTAGCCAGGGGAGTATTCATTTTTTTGTGCGTAATAAGGAGGAACTTCAGGTGGGTCCGAGTTGACAGCGGGGGGGGGGGATGTTTTTTTCGCAAAATACGGTGGCCTGTCCGGTGGGTCCTAGCAGTCAGGGGGAAAAGAGTTTTTCGCAAAATACTGGTGGCCCATCCAGTGGGTCCCCGCTGTCAGGTGGAGGAATAATTATTTTGCACATAATAAGGAGGCACTTCCTTGCTGCGGTTGTGGACCCAGCTGTCAGCCTCTCCACGTACAGTCCACGTCCGATGGAAGCCGTTCCTTGACCATATTGACCACGCCGCGCCGAGAGCACTAGGGCGGTGGACGAGGGCGAGGCCAGGAAGGGGACGACGCGGAGCCGGGGAAGACGCGGCAGTGGATGCCCACGTGTAGAGGAGTACGAGGGTTCACTGGTTCGCTGCGGTATGAGGCTGCCGTCGCCGCAGAATAACAGGGGGTGTGGGTGAGTAGAGGGATGGCCTGGCCAGCGGTGGGAGTAGTAGGGGGCGGTGAGCCTCCGCTGCATCGCAGCTGGCCACGAGAGGCAGGAGCACGAGGCACGACCAGCGCTGGTTTGGGCGGCTGGAGCAAGAAGACCAGAGGTTGAAGAAGCACTACAGCTGTTGGATGGACATCGTACAGTCACTGGAGCTAGAATCGTGCATATTGACTAAGTTGACAAAGCCCTCCGTCCCCGTCAACTTAGTAGGCCCACAAGTCAGACTGCCACTAAGGTGGGTCCCAGCTAGCAGGGGGTATTCATTTTTTTTTGCGTAATAAGGAGGCACTTCTGGTGGGTCCGAGCTGACAGCAGGGGGAACGTTTTTTTGTGAAATACGGTGGCCCGTCGGGTGGGTCCCAGCAGTCAGGGGCAAACGTTTTTTCGCGATATACTGGTGGGCGTCTGGTGGGTCCCTGCTATGAGGTGGAGGAATAAGTATTTTTCGCGTAATAAGGAGGCACTTCCTTGTGGCTGCCGTGGACCCAGCTGTCAGCCTCTCCACGTACAGTATTCTTCCGATGGAATTCGGTCATTGACCACATTGACGACGCCGCGCCGACAGCACCACGGCGGTGGGACGCGGAGCCGGGGAAGACGCGGCAGTGGATGCCCACGCGGCTTGGAGTACGAGGGTTCACTGGTTCGGCTGCGCTGTCGTCGCTGCAGAATAACAGGGGGTGTGGGTGAGTGGAGTGGAGGGATGGCCTGGCCAGCGGTGAGAGTAGTATGGGGGCGGTGAGGCCTCCGCGGCAGCATAGCCGGCCACGGGAGGCAGGAGCAGGCGGCACGACGGGCGCTGCTTTGGGCGGCTGGAGCAAGAAGACCAGATGTTGAAGAAGCACTACGGCCGTTGGATGGACATCATACAGTCAGTCGAGCTAGAATCGTGCATATTGACTAAGTTGACAAAGCCCTTCATCCCCGTCAACTTAGTAGGCCCACTATACTGGGTCCCAGCTAGCAGGGGGAGTATTCATTTTTTTGTGCGTAATAAGGAGGCACTTCCTTGCGTGCGAAGATATAGCTGGTGGGTCCGAGCTGTCAGCGGCGGTAACATTTTTTTCGCGAAATACAGAGGCCGTTTCGGTGGGTCCCAGATGTCAGGTGGAGGAAATCATTATTTTGCGCGTAATAAGGAGGCATTTCCTTGCGTGCGGCCGTGGACCCAGCTGTCAGCCTCTCCACGTACAGTCCACTTCAGATGCATGTCGGTCGTTGACCACGCTGACCACGCCACGCCGAGAGCACCAGGGCGGTGGACGACGGCGAGGCCTAGGAAGGGAACGACACGGAGGCAGGGAAGACTCGGCCGTTGTTTTTGTTTCCCACGCGGAGGGGAGTACGACTGTACGAGGGTTTACTGGTTCGTCTGCCATCGCCGGAGAATAACAGCAGGTGTGGGTGAGTAGAGGGATGGCTAGGCCAGCGATGGGAGTACGGTGGGGCGGTGAGGCCTGCGCGGCAGCACAGCCGGCCGCGGGGAGGAGGGAGCAGGCAGTCCCGCCGGCGCTTGTTTGAGTGGCTGGAGCAGGAAGAGCAGAGATTGAAGAAGCACGACGGCCGTTGGATGGACATCCAACAGTATACATGCCATCTGTGGAAAGCCTCAAATCTGTGGAAAACAGCATACAGCCCATCTGCCATTATTTCAAATAATTTACAGCCCATTTGCTAATTCTTACGGGTTTTTTTGGAGCCCATATTCTTTATGTTAGCATTACAGCCCATATTGTGGCCACGGTTAAAAAATTATACGAAATTTTGCATATGTCCGTGCCGTCTGAACTGTTTTTAATCCCGAAATTTCGAGTCACATTCAGACTGATTTTAAAAATAAATGTATATCAATATAAAATCCAATAAATTGTCCACGCATAAAAATCAATGCAATTTAAAATCTTGAAATGAAAAAAAGATATTTTAAAATAATTGCCAGTTTGATGTGTTTTAAAAATGTACAGCCCATTTCTCATTACTGATAGGCCATTTTCTCGGCCAGCCGAATGAAGCTCTCCTCGTCTTGAAAGATTTGCAGCCCAGCAGGCCTGATAAAGCGACTTACTTGACAAATCACAAAAGAACTGGGCTAGCCATTTTCAGAAAGAAAAAAAACTACTGGGCTGGTCTGTGGTAAACATAAAAGAAAAGACTGTCTAGACAAGCCAGAGTGTCCCGCACAGCCCAGTATTTCCGAACGGACGTGTAGGCCGGGGCGCCTCTTCGTGAACCGTGGCAAACTCGCAACTGTCCACCGACTCTTCGCCTTTCCCTCTCAATTTGGAACTGCTGTCGCACGCTCTTCCTCTCCCTCCTCCATTTTCCTTCAGCCCTTCACTCTTTCTTCTGCCATTGTTCGATCATCTTCTCCATGGAGGGAACATGCCGAAAACGACCCCATTATTCTTGCCCCGATCTGAAAGATGACGTGGTGGAGGAACTCATTGATCGGTGCGACGTCATCACCTCGGCTAGCATGGCAGGTTCGTTCAAGCCCATTCTCGACTCAACTAATAACATCATTACAAAGAACCCAAGAGTCAAGGAGCGGTTTGATCTCCCCTATCTTCTTTGCCGTGACCCTGATGACTGGCGCCGGCATGACGGAGGCCTCGCCCTGTGCCAGTTGATGCCGCTTGATAATGATACGTATGATGTTAAGATGCCATCGCTCGAGGGCAAGGCTTGGGCGGGCGCAAATGGAGATTGGGTTGTTTACATTGGGTCCAACTGCGAGTGGGAACTTGTGAATGTGTACACTCATCACCGGGTTCCACTTCCAAAAATCTCAGCACACTGCCCAGAGGTTGAGCACACCGGTAATGTACGCACGTTCAAATACGATCATGGTGACTGTCTTCTACGGAAGATAGCAATTTGTCGAGTTCCCAACCGCTCTTGGAATTACAACAACTATCAAGTTGTTGCTATCTTCGACAAGCTTGTTGCCGTCCTTCGTGGTTCGACTCGATGGATATTGCTCAAAAATCAGTTTCTGTACACGGATGAGTACTGTGATGCAATTCAATATGAGGGCCTTGTGTTTGCTGCCACCACTCGTGGCACTGTTTTTGCATGGCATCCTAGTAGTTTCGGTACGTTTGTCTTCCACCGTAATTATAATTGTTTCATCCACATGCATGCGGGTTAGCAAGTTTCCCTTTACTAATTAACCTTCTTCTTGTGTTTCCAAGGTCCTGTGAACATCCCACCACCTATACTTGAAAAATTTTATAACCAAGGGGGAGATGACGATGGTGATGATCACGAGCATGAGGACGAGCAGCGCCGATATACTCTGTGGCGCCTGGCAACTAATTCCGATGGATCACCTCTTCTTGTGTGTATACAACCCACTGATGATGTTACTGGTAAGGAAGCAGGTGTCTCCCATGGTCGCACTCTCCGGACCTATTCCAACACCCGTTGCATGGTATTCGGGATGGATACTAGTGTGCTAGCGCCAACTCCTTCTCCCTGGCACAGAATTGATAGTCTTGGAGAAAACTCGCTCTTCCTTGGACAAAACTATCCGATGATGGTGAAAGGCGATCCAACTGCTGCTGACACATTTATGAGAAGCAACTGTGTCTATACCTCGGACATTTGGGTGGTTCCCTACCCTCGTACTGATATAGTAGGCCGCTTCAGCCTGGATGATCGGTCCTGCGTTGGTCTCCAGATCGACAACAGATGGCCCGTCCCAGAGAATCAGTTGTGGTTCAAAGCAAGCGTTTCCAACGCCGCGGAATGGTTGAGTTGAAGTTCATTTCATGGCTTGTTATTTGTTGTGTGGTGAAAACTTTAGTATTTATAATGTATCCTCGTTGTCGATGTGGGTTGATGACCTGTTGTATGTAATAAAATGATATGCCTGTGATAAACTTACTAAATTTATGAATGGCTTTCGAGTCGCTTCTCTAAATTTGTACTAGCTTCACATGCTTCGCGCGTCGGGCGGGTGTTTTTACTGTAGCCATATGTTAATGTGTTCGTTGTACGTAACCAGCACCTCGAATCCTCGATACTAGTATACTATATACTAGTAGGAGTAAGTAGTAGGAGTAGTAGGGTGGCATGGGCCAGAACAAGCATTCACGTCCAGGAGTACGGCACACGCCACCACCACGACATCCATCTGACACCATATTATTTCTTGGAGTCCGTGCTAGAGCAATCTCTTCAACCTCGTCGTTTCTCTAAGGCTGGTTATAGTGGGGAGTAACTTAGACTAGTGTCATGCATATGACACTAGTCTTTGTTACTACCTTCATAGTGCAAAGTAACATACAAGTAGTATCATAGATGATTGCATTTATTACATTATAGACTCATTTTGCTTTGGTTTGCGTTATGTTATAGTAACATATTATGTTACTCCAAACATTTCTCTCCTCATTAACTATATGCCACATAAGCAAACTTGTCTTGAAATGCGCTATGTTACTTGCTAAGTTACTCCCACTATGACCAGCCTAACTTCAGCCATCGCGCGGCGGGCGAGGTGGGGGTTTGCCGATAGTCGGTTTCCTTAACTGCGGTCCCACTTGTAAGGCCAACTCCAACGCACGACCCCAAACGGACCTCCATTTTGCACGAACTCCAACGATAATTTTGACTAGAAAAGCAAGACCAAAGAAAACAAGAACCACAAGAATACATTTTACTACTCCTGTAAGTTGGATTAGTGCCTTCTCGATGCATTCATTGTTGATCTGCGGAGGCTCGATCTTGCGTGCTTCTTTCTTCTTCGAGTGTAAAGAAGTAGACGTTGCTTCCTCGCATCTAGTCTCATGTCTAGCCTCTATTCTAGTAGGAGTATCAACAAGTGCACTAATCTCATCCGAGAGCAGAACCGAAGATTTGGTCGGGTTCTTCCTCCTT
Source organism: Triticum aestivum (assembly GCF_018294505.1). Lineage (NCBI taxonomy): Eukaryota > Viridiplantae > Streptophyta > Magnoliopsida > Poales > Poaceae > Triticum > Triticum aestivum. The sequence continues at coordinate 121,428,095 of NC_057794.1, forward strand.
TTGCCGACACGTGGGACATCCAGCATCCAGGTCGTGTCATGAAAGAAAATAGAGTGGTAGTTGAAGCCACGAGATGTGCATCTTGGGTTAAACTGTAAATAGAATCTTACTACTCTTGAGTAACTCCAAAAGCGGCCACCGAAGATCTTTATTGGATTTGTTTTTCATCACCAGCACGTCGAGGTGAAAGATGTGCAGGTTCAGTGGGTCCTCTTGCGTTTTCACTGACATGTGGGGCCGCATGTGAGCAAACAGACGATGGGCTCCGCGCGTCCGCTGGCTGGCTGAGAAGAGAGATAGAGGAGGGCTGAGCATGGACTGCAGGAAATTTGTTCTACGTACCTCGATATAGGCTCGATAGTGGGGTGGCATGGGCCATAACTCAGTAGCATTCACGTCTAGCAGTACGGCACACGCCACCCACACGAGTCCCATCCGACACCAATTTTCTTGGAGTCCGTGCTACAACCATCTCTTCTCCCTCCTGTTTTCTCAGCCATCGCGCGGTGGGCGGGGTGGGGGTTTGCCGACAGTCGGTTTGCTCAACTGCGGTCCCACTTGTAAGTGAAAATGCAACACCGCACGCATTCCCGCTTGAGCGGCGTGCCGGACCAACCGTGTGGGGGTGCGACGCGAACACGGCAGGCTTTTCCTTTTGAACTCGTAACTTGTAAAATTTGGTTCTGCTCCATGGCGCGACCGATAGATAGAAAATAACGATTTTGCCTAGAGTAATGAGAAGTTTGGTTCTGGCGCCGTTCATGCATGGAGTACGTACGAAAATTATGAAGTTGATGCGAAAGGTAAGATAATTACTGTAGTATCATATACTACTACATGGATTTGACGGAAAGATAAAAATACATACGGATCCATCAACGTTCAACGACATCCTCACGCCCTAGTGCGCCGGGTCACCAACCGACGTGTGAGGAGCAGCGGCGTTGGCGGCGAGCTCAACGTGCTTCTGAACAGTGTCGTCCAAGGTTGCCCTGCGCTCCAAGAAGGCCAGCGTCCTATCGTCCTCCTCTTGCATGTAGTAGTCCTTGTGGACGATTTGCGCGTAGACGTGGGTGATTATGTCGATGGTGTCTTGCTGCGCCAGGCGCTGCGCGGCGAGCGCGACCTCGAGGTGGACATTCTCCGGCGCGACGGCGGGCAGTCGCAGGGCCACCAGTGCGTCGAAGAGGTTGTTACCATAGTGGCCATTGAGGGTGGCGGGCATCGCAGAGCCTGGGCGCGTCGGCTGGAGGCTTATGTCAAAGTCGTCCGCAAGCTTCTTGACGACGGTGAACTTGTCGAGGAAACCGACGAGGACCTCGTCGAACAAGGAGACGAAGCTGTCGTCCAAGCGGCCCCTCGCCCTGGCGGCCTCAAGCAATACTACCTGGAGACGTTCCTCGGTGCCGGGCCGCAGGCCGGCGTCATGGACCATCTGGCACAGCCGGCTGATGCTCGCGCTCATCGCCTCCATGGGTCTAGCGTAGCTTCTAGTCAACTGATCTTGCGATTCGAGTGATCACTCAGCCCTTGGTTAGCGTGCGTAGGTGCGTAGGATTTCATACTACTCCTCGGCCCTCTACTGCACCTGCCTTTGGCTGTATGATAGGTGGGCCAGCCACCCCCTGGGGCCACGTGTCATTCACCCAAAGGCAGTTGCCGTAAGTCAATGAAGCTGCGTCCCCCTCCGTGCCGGTGCAGTATAGTCATCTCACCGGACCTCTAGTTGGGGCCAAACGAGAGAAGTTTGATGTTTACTGGTTTATTGGTCCCCTTTGCATTTTGCGCCAAGTTTTGACCTTTGATTTAACTATTAAATGTTAATGCATGTAAACAAAAATGTTGTGTAAGTCACCTTATGAAAACCAAATAATCCCAAAATACTTAGGCACGGTGCATTAACTCCCTCCTTGTTTCTTATTTCGTGACATATCAACCAATGAGAGATGTGGGCCGTGCATGCTTTCAATGACTTGAGACTACCAAACATGACATGCAGTGTTTAGTTCATTGCATGTAATCCTATTAGTACTCTAGTTAGGAGTAGCAAAAAACATTAAGTTCTCTCGCCGATAGGAATAAAACACCATGTATTTATTTACAGAGGGAGTAGTACATTTTTGGTGACATGCATTACTAGATATTGCTAGTCAAATACTAAAATCCAGATGGACGTGGTAGTACTCCTAAATCCAGACGGTGGTGCTACTAGTACTAGTAGTAGTACTACCAATGTAGTAGTAGGAGTACTAGCACTGTACTATCCGTTGGTCAAATTATTACGTGCTGCTCCTCACAGTGAAGTGACAAGACCCTGCGCCGGAGATGACACCTGAGTATAGGCGCCGTGTTCGGCATACCATAGTCAGCCTCACCGTCTGCAGTCACTATCATCATGGCTGTAGAGCTAGCCTGCTTACAACTAGCCCTGTTCGACATAATTTCCCATGCGTAGATGCCCGTGCATTGCACGGAACACCAAGATTGGGGGTGGACGGCTCCGGCAGCGGCCATCGCGCCAGATTTTTCCACGGCCTTCTAGTCCTAGATGTGGTGGGGAGGAGACAAGGCTGATTGTGAGAGACAAGGAGTTGTTTGTAAATAGGGAACAAGTGCGGGCATCTTTTTGCAAAAATGGAGAAGCTTGGTTTGTATGCGTCAGATCTAGATCCAATGGCTATTGGTGAAAGATGGGAGGCACAACATCATCACCAACTCAGGACCTGTTTGATTCGCAAGATTTTGAAAACGCAGGAATAGGTCACCCTGTGCGTTCGGTTTATTCGGTTTACATGGTCCGATTTATACGGTTTTTCAGTTTGTACGGTATTAATACTTCGGTAGATATGGTATGAAATTAAAATAGGTTCGGTTTCGGTATATACCAAATTATTTCGGTATGGTTTCGGTATATACCATAAAAACCAAAGTTGACGAGAAATTGGAAATGACGTAATAATAATTAGCAAATTTATGACTCAAAACACATACTATTCTACACAAATAGTATATGACTATATATATAAGTATATATGCATGCATTGATTCATCTGTTGATGGTTATGGACGTGCTTAGCATTTTAAAAATAGAAAAATGACTATGTTACAAGAAAAAAATTACGTGCTTAGTAGTGCATTTGACTCATGTACAAGAAAAATGACAACTTGTATGGTTGTTCATCTCAAGAAATATAAATTTATTTTTTACTTCGGTTTATTCGGTTAACCGTTCGGTTTTCGGTATATACCATAAAACCAAGTTCAAATCGGTATGAAAAGTTCATACCATACCGAAACCAGAAACCATAAAAACCATAAAATTGGTTCGGTTCGGTTTATTTTCGGTATGGTTTTTCGGTTCGGTTTTTAAATGCACAGAGTGAGGAATAGGACACGGCAATATTACAAGTTTCAAACTGATATTACAAATGTTAGGAGTAATGCTGCACCTACGAAGAGGGAATTACTAGGAAGTTTACGTAAGAACTTTCGTTACTTTAGGTGGATGCAGCATTATCGTACAAACTAAAATCCACCGCCCTGACAAGTCACTAATGGGCAAATAAGTTTTCGAGTCTCTGTCCACTTGATGTTTCAAAAACAAATTCAGCTTCTGCCGAGAAATGAGCTCCACCGTGTACCCGCGCGGGTGTGGCTGGGCACGAAGCGTGAGTACGTGCACGGTGCACCTATTCTCTTCTTGTATACGTACACCACCTACGTGGGGTTGTGTGAGAGATACAAACCTAGAGAGATATAGTGTGTGGGTTCTTGAGAGTTTTTTTGTGTGGGGGGGGGTCAATCAAAAAATTTAACATATGCAATGTGTGTGAAATAGAGTCCTGGATATAACATATATATAGAGGGGGCGATCCACAAGAAGAGAGTGGAGGTATCATCGGCTTGAGGTGTCCATAGAATCGAAGAGAGGGATGATGTGTGTGTGTGTGCGCGCGCGATCGATAAAGAGTGCCATCGAATTTGTGTGTGCCCACGTCAAAGATATATAGTGGCTGGCCTACTGGAACGTGAGATGGGACATGTGCAGTTTATCTCTTTGGCATGGATACCTACCTACAGTGCTCGACTATCGGTGTGTGGTGGGGTAAGAGGGAGGCTCAATTAACTATAGAGGTACAATGGCTGGTATATGTGTGGAGGGGGAGAGAGGCCTACCTCATGTATTAAGGAGATCGATCTGCCTCATGTATTAAGGGAGATCGATCGGCATCCATGCATATGTGCAGGAGATGAATAAGGTTGGGAGAGAGACAGAGCTAGAGTGTTGGAGGGGGTGGTAGTGGAGTTGCTTCTAACAAATGGTGGGATAGGCTTGCTAGACAAACGGAGGGCACGCCCGCAATATCAATAAGAGAGGAGATGGCTGCTTGTTGTCTGTGCACGTGCGTGTGAGAGACGGGTCAGGAGGCATGCACAAATGATGAGGGGGGACGATGTGGCTGTGGTAAGCAGACGTAACTACGTAGGAAGATCAATCGCCCTTTGTAAGAGAAAGGAGAGACATAACTTGCGAGGTACGTCGATCGATGGGGGGGTAGTTAAAGTCGATCTAGGTATATGTTGGGAGATCGATCGGTATACATGCATGTGTGTGTTAGAAGCAAATGAGGCACGAGGAGAAGGATAGAGAGAGAGGGATGCATGTAGGAGGTGGTACGAGAGGCATACTATATCGAGGGGGAGGAGTGTGCGAGTACGAGAACGATGAAAAGAGTGGTGGGAGTGAGGCATGGACGGTGACAAGAGAAGAGGGGAAGCTTGTGTTTGTGCTAGGCACACCTGGCTAGAGAGGCATATCGATCGATGTGTGCCGTAAAGAAGGAGCTGGGGGGCCTACACACACCGTGGGTGAACGACCTAAAGTGAAAAGACGAATTTGCGCGATGGAGCTAGAGAATGCTGAGGGAGGGTGAGAGGGATGCGGGCGTGTGCATGCACAAGAGAAAGTTAGCGCTAGCTACAAAGATAAGAGGGTTGTGTGGGTGTAAAAGACGAATAGAGATCATATATACTTCATTATAAAAAGCGAATTCGGATATTTGAAGAATTTATCATAGTGTTTCAAACCGACGGATGTGTGAATATATATAACGGTGATACACATGGTGTGGTTATGAACATGGTATACTACATTTAATATGTTTTATCTCTACTCTTATAAAAAACGGAGTTGTTGATGATGGTGTGCCTGCCATCCTGCATTATAGGCCGTCTGATTTATATCTGGCGGATAGCAAGGAAACTATGATGGTTGAAGTTGGCAACAATCATGATTGTAGATTCTTATTGAAATAGAGAAACGAATTCAAATTTAGTTCGAATTGCAGCGGTAGTATAGACATTTGGAATGCACTAAAATGTTGGTATGAGTAGGTTACATGCATTATACAGCAAGCGAAAAAATTTAATCGGACATAACATGGATTCATACTCCCTCCTTCCATCTATATAGGGCGTAATGAGATTTTTAAGACCGCCTTTGACTATTGACAAGATTAATAGTACATGACATGCACAATGTGAAAATTATATCATTGAAAGAACCTTTCACAGACGAATTTAACGGTGTGCTTTGTGTAAGTTGCATGTCATATATCATTGCTCTAATATTTGGTCAAAGTTAGCATCGAAAAACGCATTAGGCCCTATATAGATGGAAGGAGGGAGTAGCTTTGAATAGCATTTGTATAGTAAAACGGGGCAAGACTCTCTCTTTGTGTGGTGTGAATAGTTTTATTTTTTTCGTTTTCTTTTTGGTTGAGGGAAGTGCGAATTGATTTGGTACGTACAAGTACAATATTACTACACGTTAGGCTTGTCCCTAAAATTCAACCCGCGTCTTGTTATATCCCGAAAATTCAGATATCGTGCTCCCAAAACTGGCGCCTTCACAACCCGCGCCTTGCTATCCCGAAATTACAACGCGCGCGAAAACTCCCTCCAGCTGCCAAATCCCGACACGTGAAATCCCCCTTCTAACCCTGAGCCGAAAGGGCCGCTAGTTCAAATCGGTGGGGGGTACTTTTGTAACACACCCTACATTTTGGACAAGCGCGTTCCTAAGTCATGCTTCACCCCCTCCCATCGCCCCCTTTTCGCCATTCGAAATCCCAGGCCGCCATAACCTCTCCGCTCCAGCCGCGAAACCCCACCCTCCTCCGTCCGCCACGTCACCGCTGCCCAGCCGGAGCCTCTTCCCCGACGACGTCGTCCAGCGCAACAGCTCGACGTCCCTCGTCCACCTCCCCGGATGAGGATCCGTCGTCCATCTCGCCGTCCCGCCGGTTCAGCCGCCCCGTCCTCCACCTCCAAGGAGCTGCTCCGACGATCGCCTCGTCTATCGCGGCTGCTCCATCCCCACAGCGCCGCCTTAACCTGCTCCACCGGAACCGCAGCATCCTCACCGACTCCTCGGACGAAGCCGAGGCCTACTCGGCGCCACCAAAGAGGTTGTACACTCATCGCATCGCACCTTCTCCTTAACTCGACCTCCCGGCGCCGACGGTGCTCCATCCCGCACCCCCATGGAGCGGCTACCTTGAAGCCGGCGCCGCGGGCGACATCTCCACGGCGGCTCTCCCCCAGTGCGAGGCCCCTTCGGCGGCGGCGTCCATACCAGCCGGATCTGCTGCTGCTGCTCCGGCTCTCGCTCGATCGCTCGCTCGCCCAGCTGCTGCTGCTGCTCTCCCCCTCGCTCGTGCTGCTGCTCTGCTCCGATTAAGCCACACTTCAGTCGACTGAATCGACTTTTGGGTCAGTCGATTTTCAGGGGTTGGGGGGGCTCGCCGGAGTTAAGGAAGAACCACCCGCAGCGGGGACGGGGGCTCGCCGGAGAGGTACCCCACTATCTATCTTAGGGTTCAGGGTGGGGGCGGGGGGCCTAGAGGGCTGGCCGGGGCGGCGGTGGCGAGTTGTTTCGGGGCGGCGAGGCGGCGCTGGGGCCGGCGGTTCGGCCGGTGGTGGCTGGCGGCTCAGGGGGGTGCAGGTTGAAGATGAACTGCAGGCCCTCCCTAAACTACATGTCAAGTGCCTCTCTGCTACCATTGCGTTCAGTTTCGACAGTAGCATTCAGATTCCACAGTAAATTTCAGTTTCGACAGTTAAGTTCAGAGTCAACAGTTTTTACCTCATCTGTTGTAGTCAGGTGGTTTTTGGTGATGTTAATTTTACATCCATTTTACATCATCTATTGGAGATGCTATTAGAATCCCACTTGAGATTGACGATGTCTGTCTTGTGCTGCTTCAGCCTTGACGTCTTACGGCTCACCGGAGCTGCTCCAACGACAGAACGATCCGTCACAACAGAGCAGTGCCCTGGACGCCGTCTACAGATTCCTCAGATCTTCCTCCACACCTCCGACAGCCACCTCTGCCTCAACTGCTTCAGCGACCAACCCAATGATGCTGAGGTCGACACGGCTACGGCAAAGAGGTTGTACACTTGTTGCATCACTTATTACTATACATTCACGTCGATCCATTAGGGCTATTTTGGTTCAACGGAAAAACATCGATCCACTGGTTGTTACCATCACTCTAAATTTCTGCATGCTCTCCTTACATAATCTCACCATATTTTTTTCGTATGCATGTCAGATATTGTACACAGTCATGCTGAACATGTAGAGAAAAAGAGAAGAGTTTTGCGCGGCAATACAATGTCATGCAGACATCGCTCCATGGTGGGTTCAATGGCAAACCCTCCCCACCCCTCTCCAGATTGTAATCCAGAGGAAGATATCTGTTCTGAGGCGGATTCGGACGCCGCTGACCACTCCTATTTACCCCCCAAGGTGTTTGCTCTACCTTGGCATGATGATGTTAGTCATATCATGCATATGTTGCCTTGCAGTGCCTACTTTTAACATCATATATGTCATCTGCTTAGTTTAGACATGTTCTGTAATGCCACCTGTTTAGTTTCTATATCATATATGGGAATTATGCAGTCTCATGTCTTTTAGCCAGCCATAATATATGTGAAATGTGCAATGCCATCCTGTTTAACCAGGCATCATATATTTGAATGATATCTTGCCCATCCTTTTCTTCATTACATTTCCATTTGTCGACAATGTTTGTACATTAAACTACTCTTCCTGTGAATCAGCCATTTGGGTGGGAGATGGAAAAATCTGGAGTGAAAACAAGGCCTTCAGAGCAGACAGTGCTACCTGTCGAAGCAGATCTCTTGTTGGGTCCCGATAGCTCCTCAGAGATGGATTCAGAGACAGATGACCAGTCCTATTCCCCCACTGAGGTGTATGCTCTAACTTGGCACGGTTATACTGCTCATATCATGCATACGGTGTCTTGCATTGCATAGTTTAGACATCATATACACAATATTCAACACCATGTTCTTAGTTCAGACATCATATCGAATGCCCTCTGTTTAGCATATAAATCACATATGTGAATTAAATGATGCGATCCTGATTACTTAGATAACATGTAGGTGAATTATGTCATGCGATCCTGTTTAGTTATTCATCATATCTTTGAATTATGTTATGCTATGCTATCCAGTTTAGATAGACATCATATATGTGAAATTATGTCATGCTATCCGTTTTAGTTAAACAATATACATGTCAACTATTTCATGCCCTCTTTTTTCCACACTATCTATTGCATCTGTCTCTCATACAATGTCTGTACATTCAACTATGTTTCCTGTTTATCAGCCATTTGAATTGGAGCGGGTGATGCCAGTATCTAGCGGACTAAAAACACGGTCTTCAAATAAAACAGTGCTACCTCTTGGTGGAGATAGCACCCCGGTTGTACATGCACAAGAACCAGCCCTACCACACATAACCCAAACTCTCGCAGATTGTACCCCTACTACGATGGACAGAGAACCAGCTTCACCCAATCTAACCCCAACCCCAGCCGATAGTAACCCAGTTCCTGTTGACACAGCACCATCTCCACCACAGAGCTCCCAAACAAGAGCAGTTAGTAAGGCAGCTCCAGTGCCCATAGGGCCAGTACTATCACGGCGAACCCCAACTCCACCAGTTAGTACGCCTATTCCTGTGGAGGAAGCACAACCAGCTAGTCGTAGTTTAGCATCTATCGCATTTGATGTTGTTAAATCGTATGTGCGTATCTTCCCATCTTGGAAATATTATACTGAAGATGAAGGAAAATGCCAGTTGCAGGTGTTTGTCCAGGAGTTATGTGTAAGTAATGTTATTCATGGCAATTACTTTGCTTCGTCCCATACATCCTACCTCCATGATGGTTATAATACAGCAAATTTTCCCATTTTTCTCTATAGAGAAGGACCGATTTGGAAACTCAGGATGAGGTAACCTGTGCTAATACCTCTGCTATCTTCAAGAATGCTTGGTGGCAGTATCGGAATTACCTGAAGAAAACGTACTTCACCGGCAAAGAAACTCATCAAATTCCCTTACGTTCTCCTGAGACACATTTACTGGACGATGACTGGGAACGCCTTGTTCTGTACTGGTCCCGAACCAAGAATGTGGTAAGGTCTATGAGCTCATTTTCTATTTTTAAGTATTATATTCTTGCGTCTTACTGTACTCTGTTCATGTAGAACAAGTGCCTAAACCTGAAGAACAACTGTTCTAATTTAAGATTCCATTGCTACCATAGGACATAGATATATGTTTGTTTGATGCTTTTATTATGTACTAGTACTTGGCAATAGAAGACTTGGTAGTTTAATCCTGTCCACCTTACTAATGAACTGGTTCACCGAAATGAGTTTCATATACTAGTACATGCTAAACTTGTTATGTGTCTGCTTGTTTCTTCTTTTAGAATGCTGACAGAATATTGGGGAAGAGTGCCTTATTAAGCAACGGTAAAGGAAGTAATGCAGATAAGGTTCAGGATAGTGACACATCCTGTCTTGGTTTAGTGTTGGAGTTACTGGCCACTACCGCTTGCACAAGCTATTCAAACTCACTGTCTGAATCAGTTCGGTTTCTTGAGTCTCAACTACAAGCTGAAAGACATCGATCAGCTGTGCTGCGACAAGAAGCGGAAGGACTGCGGAAGTCCCTGGAGCATTCAGATGCATACTTTCTGGTGCAACAGCAAGCGTTGGAGGATTTTAGCGCCAAACAGGACAAAGCTAATCAGCTTGCTAAGCTTATTGCCAGCATGGTGGATACCCAGGATAACGTTTCTTGAGCTCTTCTGAAGTTGTTTCAGTTATGCTCTTGTTTTGCTGCCGCGTTTATTTGCACTGGTGGCCAATTTTGACGGCCAGTGTATATGATATGCTGCTTTGTTCCCTATATTTGCACTGGTGGCGAACTTTGATGCCCAGTGGATGTAATATGTGTAATAGCCGTGATAGCCTAGCGTTAGTTGCTTGCTTATTTATTTCCTTGTTGTCTTGTTTATTTGTTTGCTTGTAGTCATTGCAGTTCTTTTTCCGCGGTTAACTAGTGGCTGCAATAACCTATTTTTTAAAACTAGGCCACAATAACCATGGGCTAATATTTACTGTAGTGACACTGGGCCTCCTACGGGCCGTAGAAACAGTGGGCCTTCTACGGGCCGTAGAAACAGTAGGCCTTCTACGGGCCGTAGAAACAATGGGCCTTCTACGGGCCGTATCATCAATGGGCCTTATACGGGCCGTATGATCGATTGGCCAAACATGGGCCAATAACAGGCCGCATTATGGCCGTAAACGGGCTAGAGTTGGAATCGTCCGTTCATGGGCCGACCGTAACGGGCCATCGTTAATAGGCCGTATTTGATGACGCTATGAAAATGGCCCAACGTATTAACGGACCACAAACGGGCCGACTGTAACCACGGGCTGAATTTGGCCCACAAGCAGAAAATGACAGTAACGGGCCGTAAGTAAACGAATGCTGGAAATGAGCCCAAGAATAAATGGGCTCTGAGAAGGCCGAAAGATAACATGGGCTGGAAACGGCCCAACGGAATAACGGGCCGTTAATGGGTATAAAGTGATACACTGTTCATTACGGGCCAGTTTCACCACGGGCCGTTAATGGGTGTAAAGTGATACACTGTTCATTACGGGCCAGTTTCACCATGGGCCGTTAATAGGCCAAGAGTTACATAGGGCCTCATATGGGCCGAAAGACGTCATGGGCCATACATGGGCCAGAAGTGAAAACGGGCTAGAATCATATTGGATGGCCCAGATGACGCTACCGGGCCTAATTCGGATAGGGCATAATGGGCCTTGGGTTAGCGGGCTGTAAATGGGCTATATGCGAACATGCCGTTAACAGGCTTTCCATGGGCCGGCCCGCCACCTTTTGACCAAGTCAAATGGGCCGGCCTTTTCACAGGAATGGGCCTCTGTTGGGCCGTGCCACGTGTCGACGTATCATAGGCGCCTTCCGTCCAATGAGTGGTTGACATCTATCCCAACGATGAGCCGACATGTGTTTCCTCCAGCCAATGATGATTTTACACGTGGGAAATCCCCATTGGTCGGGGCTATTAACGGGTTATCGGATCCAAAACCCGACCCGATAGCTTAACGGCATTCCATTACGGTGGATGCCACGTGTCGGTCACCCTTGACGAAAGCACTTCTGTGATGCGCGATTTATCATCATGGAAGTAGACACTTCCATGATGATAATTTTGGTAATGTCATGGAACACTTCTACGATAGCACATGTATGGCTATCTTGATTCTATCATAAATTTGTCATGGATGTACATGCATGACAAAAAAAGCGACCTACTGTGACAAACACGTATCATCACGGAAGTGTATTTTTTTGTAGTGTGACCTACAAAATCAAAACTGTGAGTATGAATATAGATTCAAGAGGATGAGTTTGGCTGCAGATTTGAGGATTCAGGAGACTCGATCATCCTTCTATGATGGTGAGCCTATGCCTTGGAAGAGGGACGACAAGCCTGCATCATCAACAACTCCACCTTCTTCACCAACAAAGAAGAACTGAGTATCTGGTATGGGCACTCCCCTTGGAAATTGCCAAGCTTGGGGGAGTGCCCCGGTATCGTATCACCATCACTTTTATCTTTACCGTTTTTCTTAGTTCGATCCTTTTTATAATATCTTGATCTAGTAGAATAAAGTTTTAGTATGATCTAGTTGTGAGTTTTGCTTTATGATCCTTCTATGTAATCGAGTCCGTGAGCTGTATATAATAAAGATTAGTGTTGAGTCAAGGGCTTGATGATTTTTCTATGATCTTGAGGGAATAAAATAAAAGAGAAGAAATAAAAAAGAAACAAAGAGATCATATGGATCTTATGGAGAGTAATGTGCTCACATATAAAGAGAATGATGAATAAAAGTTATTGAGAGTTGACAAACATAGTTTTGGTCATCGTTGCAATGAATAGGAAGTAATAAAGAAAGAGAGGTTCACATATAAATATACTATCTTGGACATATTTTATGATTGTGAGCAGTCATTAAAGTATGACATGCTAAGACTTGATGTTGGACGAGGAAGATAACGTAATGGGTTATGTTTTCTTACATCTGAGATAAATTATATTTTCATGGATCGTCCAACATGTTGAGCTTGCCTTTCCCTCTCATGCTAGCCAATTTCTGTGCACCAAGTAGAGATATTACTTGTGCTTCCAAATATCCCTAAACCCAGTTTTGCCATGAGAGTCCACCATATCTACCTATGGATTGAGTAAGATCCTTCAAGTAAGTTGTCATTGGTGCAAGCAATAAAAATTGCTCTCTAAATATGTATGACTTATTAGTGTGGGAGAAAATAAGCATTATACGATCTTGTGATATGGAAGAAATAAAAGCGATGGACTGCATAATAAAGCTCCATATCACAAGTGGCAATATAAAGTGACGTTCTTTTGCATTAAGATTTTGTGCATCCAACCATAAAAGCGCATGACAACCTCTGCTTCCCTCTGCGAAGGGCCTATCTTTTACTTTTATCTTCTAACTTACATAAGAGGCATGGTGATCTTCACATTCCTTTTTACATTTTATCCTTTGGCAAGCACAATATGTTGGAAAGATCTAGATACATATAGCTAATTGGACGTGAGTCTGCATGAGCTATTATTGTTGACATTACCCTTGAGGTAAAACGTTGGGAGGCAAAACTATAAGGCCCTATCTTTCTCTGTGTCCGATTAAAATTTCATACCCATAAATATTGCATGAGTGTCAGCAATTGTGAAAGACTAAAAGATGGTTGAGTATGTGGACTTGCTGAAAAGCTCTTATATTGACTCTTTCCTATGATATGATAAATCACAATTGCTCAATGACTGAGATTAGAGTTTGTTGGTTCTCAATGAATTTTATGATTCATACTTGAAATTGTGATTGAATTGTTACTTTAGCACAAGATATCATATGACAAGAATGATCATGATGCCCTCATGTCTGTATTTTATTTTTATCGACACCTCTATCTATAAACATGTGGACATGTTTTTCGATTTCGGCTTTCGCTTGAGGACAAGCGAGGTCTAAGCTTGGGGGAGTTGATACGTCCATTTTGCATCATGCTTTTATATCGATATTTATTGCATTATGGGCTGTTATTAAACATTATGTCACAATACTTATGCCTATTCTCTCTTATTTTACAAGGTTTACATAAAGAGGGAGAATGCCGGCAGCTGGGATTCTGGGATGGAAAAGGAGCAAATATTAGAGACCTATTCTGCACAGCTCCAAAAGTCCTGAAACTTCACGGAAGTTATTTCCAGAATATATAAAAATACTGAGTGCAAGAAGTACCAGAGTGGGGCCACCTACCAGCCACGAGGGTGGGGGCGCGCCCTACCCCCTGGGCGTGCCCCCGCCTCGTGGGCCCCTGGTGGCCGTCTGATGCCCATCTTCTGCTATATGGAGTCTTTCATGAGGAAAAAATCATAAGTCATCTTTCGGACGAGACTCCGCCGCCACGAGGCGGAACCAATCTAGGGCTCTGGCGGAGCTGTTCTGCCGGGGAAACTTCCCTCCGGGAGGGGGAAATCATCGCCATCGTCATCACCAACGATCCTCTCATCGGGAGAGGGTCAATCTCCATCAACATCTTCACCAGCACCATCTCCTCTCAAAACCCTAGTTCATTTCTTGTATCCAATTCTTGTCTCCAAGTCTGGATTGGTACCTGTGGGTTGCTAGTAGTGTTGATTACTCCTTGTAGTTGATGCTTGTTGGTTTATTTGGTGGAAGATCATATGTTCAGATCCTATATGCATATTAATACTCCTATGATTATGAACATGAATATGCTTTGTGAGTAGTTACGTTTGTTCCTGAGGACATGGGAGAAGTCTTGCTATTAGTAGTCATGTGAATTTGGTATTCGTTTCGATATTTTGATGAGATGTATGTTGTCTCCCTCTAGTGGTGTTATGTGAACGTCAACTACATGACACATAACCATTGTTTGGGCCTAGAGGGAGGCATTGGGAAGTAATAAGTAGATGATGGGTTGCTAGAGTGACAGAAGCTTAAACCCTAGTTTATGCGTTGCTTCGCAAGGGGCTGATTTGGATCCATATGTTTCATGCTATGGTTAGGTTTACCTTAATACTTTTATTGTAGTTGCGGATGCTTGCAATGGGGGTTAATCATCAGTGGGATGCTTGTCCAAGTAAGGATAGAACCCAAGCACCGGTCCACCCACATATCAAATTATCAAAGTACCGAACGCGAATCATATGATCGTGATGAAAACTAGCTTGACGATAATTCCCATGTGTCCTCGGGAGCACTTTTCTCTATATAAGAAATTGTCCAGGCTTGTCCTTTGCTACAAAAAGGATTGGGCCATCTTGCTGCACTTTATTTACACTTGTTACTTGTTACTCGTTACCATTTACCTTATCACAAAACTATCTGTTACCGATAATTTCAGTGCTTGCAGAGAATACCTTGCTGAAAACTGCTTATCATTTCCTTCTGCTCCTCGTTGGGTTCGACACTCTTACTTATCAAAAGGACTACGATAGATCCCCTATACTTGTGGGTCATCAGTGCCATGGATATGACATGGGCGATCGAGTATGCGGTCCAGGCTGGAAGGGCCCTGATTATTTCTTTTATATGGCTTCTTCCGTTGGCCGGTCTTGGCGCCACTGAATTTGGCGTTGACCACTGTGTCATCGGTATTATCACCGTTGCTTCGATGCTTGTGCATGTTGCGTCGGGGCTTGCCGTTGTTATTTCTGGCTTCCAAAGTGCCATGTTAGCTTGTATTGTTATTGCTATGGGCTAGCCAGCTATCTTCGCCCGCGCAAAAGCAGGTCATGAGTGCTGTGAGGGCCGCCATGGACTTCAGCTTTTCTTGGCCGAGGTGTCAGGCAAGCCATTCGTCCCGGATGCTATGTTTAAAGGCCGCTAGGGCTTTGACATCCAGAAAATCGACGATCTAGTTCTTTTTGGTTGAGAATCTGCTCCAGAATTTCCTGGCTGACTCTCCGGGCTGTTGGATTATTTGACTCAAGTCATCGGCATCTGGAAGTCGAACATATGTACCTTGGAAGTTGTCAAGGAATGATTCTTCCAAGTCCTCCCAACTGCCAATGGAGTTTTCAGGCAGGCTGTTCAGCCAGTGTCGGGGTGGCCCCTTGAGTTTTAGGGGGAGGTATTTGATGGCATGAAGATCATCGCCGCAGGCCATGTGAATATGGAGAATAAAGTCTTCAATCCATACCACAGGATCTGTGGTTCCATCATATGATTCGATATTCACGGGTTTGAACCCTTCTGGGAATTCATGTTCCATTACTTCACCAGTGAAGCAGAGGGGGTCTGCGGCACCTCTATATCGGGCTAGGTCGCGACGTAGTTCAGATGGAGTCCGTCTGCGATTTTTGGCTCGGACGTAGTTGTGCTTGCCATGTTTGGCTTGATAGCCGTTGTCACGCGTCGGGGCACGCCCCCATGATCCGTAGATCGATCTGGCTGGACCTGCTTTATTCTTCAGGCCCTGCCGAAGATCATACATGTATGCCCGAGCTGTTTTATTCCTGTCTTTACCGCGAGGTAGTACGGGCTGGTGTTCGGCTTGAGTTGCCGTTTTGTCCCGGCCGCGTGGTGGTCGATCAGTCGCATTACACGCTTATGGTGTGGGCTCAAGTGCCTTGTAATCGAATTGAGGTAGCAGTTTACGCTTCGGGTAACTTTTGGTTGGGAGCTCAAGGCCGTATTCTTCTGCTGCCAGGACATCAGTCCATCTATCGTTGAGCAGATCTTGATCAGCTTGAAGTTGTTGCTACTTCTTTTCAGGCTCCTTGCAGTGGCTATTAGATGTTTCTTAAAGCACTCCTGCTTGAGAGGTTCCTCAGGCACAATAAAGTCTTCGTCGCCGAGGCTCACCTCATCCTCGGAGAGTGAAAGATAATTGTTGTCCTCCGAGTCTTCGTGCACGGCCTGTTCATCAGGGCTGACTCGCCCATCTTCCCGTTCGTCCTGTCCGGAAGTTGGCTCAACGGGGTCTTCATTATCTTCGGCATCGTCTAGAGTATTATTTTCTCCTGTGCCGGTATTGCTATCTTTCTCATGACATGACTTAGAACAGCGCCGCTGTCGTCGGCGCTTTGGCTGTGTCTCAGGAGGTTTATGTTCCACTGGGTCTTCTTTGTCATCGCCGTTAACTTCTTTGGGTGTGTCCACGTTGTATACGTCGTAGGAGGAGGTGGCCGTCCAACTCCCATTAAATGGCGGGTCTTGGGCCTGCTCCTCTTTGGCATCGTCGTCCATACCATCGATGTCTTCGGAGTTGTAGTCGAGCATGTTGGTTAGATGTTCGACAGTGGCTATTAAGTAGGAGTGGGTGGGAAGCGAAATTCCCCATCATCAGCCCCCAGTTGAAACCAGATATAATTCGGCTCTGAGTCCCTTGCTAAAGAGAGGGTTTTTTAATGAGTTTAGCACATTGCCTAAAGGTGAGTGTCGGAAGATGTCCGCGGAACTGAATTCGACGATCGGCGCCTGGTAGGGCTCGGCGGACGCGGATGCATGTACGTCGGAACCAGTGACCGGAGATGAATCCGGGGGTCCGGTGATGCAGGCCCTGCTCGAAGTTGAGTCTATGTGCGGCTCCAACACCGACGAGTCTGTGGCTTCCATGATGGGGTTAAGCTTCCCGTCTTCGGATGGCACAAGCTGCTCCGGATCTAGGGTCAGAGCGCTTACAGGCGCAGTCTCCTGGGTATGGTCCGATGACAGATTTAGGCCATGTTCATCGTGGTGATAGGGAGCGGCTGCCATGGGCTCAAATCCGTCAAGATCAAGTCTCTGTAGATATCAGAAACGTAGCTCAAGCTTCCAAACCTGACCTAACGGCCAGGGGTGTAGCTGTCGTTCTGCTCTAGATGGCCAAGCGAGTTGGCCCGCAGTGTGAAGCCGCCGAATACGAAGATCTGGCCAGGGAGAAATACATCTCCCTGGGCAGCGTTGTTGATGATGGATGGAGCCATCGAACCTTCTGATGACGGCACAGCGGAACTCTCAATGAAAGCACCAATGTCGGTGTCAAAACCGGCGGATCTCGGATAGGGCGTCCCGAACTGTGCGTCTGAGGTTGATGGTAACAGGAGACGGGGGACACGATGTTTACCCAGGTTCGAGCCCTCTCTATGGAGGTAATACCCTACTTCCTGCTTGATTGATCTTGATGAATGTGAGTATTACAAGAGTTGATCTACCTCGAGATCGTAATGGCTAAAACCCTAGAAGTCTAGCCTATATAATTATGATTATCTCTACTGACTAAACATTTCGGTTTATATAGACACCGGAGGAGACTAGGGTTATACAAAGTCGGTTATAGAGAAAGGAATCTTCATATCCGAACACCAAACTTTCCATCCATGCCAAGGAGAGTCCCATCCGGACACGGGTGAGAGTCTTTGGTCTCGTATCTTCATAGCCCATCAGTCCGGCCCATGTCTAATAGGCCGGACACCCGAGGACCCCTTAGTCCAAGACTCCCTCAGGTGGAGAAGTGGTTTCATGGCTCCCCCTGATGTTTTTAGGGTATAAGAGTATATATAGGCGAAAGAAGTACGTCGGTGGAGCTCCGTGGGGCCCACGATGGTGGGGGGCGCACCTACCCCCTGGGCACGCCCTCCTATCTCGTGGATGCCTCACGGAGTTCCAAACTTCCAATCCAAGTCTCGTGGTTTGCGTTTGTTCCAAGAAAGATCCTCGCGAAGGTTTCATTCCGTTTGGATTCCGTTTGATATTCCTTTTCTATGAAACACTAAATTAGGCAAAAAAACAGAAACTAGCACTGGGCCTCCGATTAATAGATTAGTCCCAAAAATAATATAAAAGAGCATATTAAAGACCATTAAACATCCAAAACAGATAATATAATAGCATGGAACAATTGAAAATTATAGATACGTTGGAGACGTATCAACTACCCAAGAAATTTCCTCCGGTAATGGTATCTAGCACATATCTATACCAAGTAGTAACACCCACATAAAATTGTGAAGGAGAGCGGTAGTAGATTGCTTACGAGTAGATCTATTTTGAGCATTGAAAATTCTATACCAATCATCTTTTACATTTTCTCCCTCCCTTTGCTTAAAATTAAGAACCTCACTTTCAGGGGTACTAACAATGGTAGGAGGACTAGACATATAATCAAGCGATCCAACATACAAGCAAACAAAAGGCAAACGAAAGAGGGGCGAATAAAAAGGCAAATATTTTTGTATTTTTCTAAAAACGTTTTAGAAGTGCGGGAGAGGAAAACGAGAGGCAAATGGCAAATAATTTAATGCAAGAGATGAGAGTTTATGATGGGTACTTGGTAGGCTAGATGTAGAACCTCCCCGGCAACGGCGCCAAATTTTTTTTCTGCTACTTCTTGAGCTCGCGTTGATTTTTCCCTTGAAGAGGAAAGGGTGATGCAAAAAAGTAGAGATAATTATTTCCCTCAGTTAAAACCAAGGTATCAATCCAGTAGGAGGCACAAGCAAGTCTCCAATCTATGCACCTGCACAAACTAACAAACACTTGCACTCTATGCGAAAAAGGGGTTGTCAATCCCTTCACAGTATCGAACAAGAGTGAGATCTAATTGAGATAGGTATAAAAGATAAATAAAAGGCAAACTAAAATAAATCTAAATAAATTGCAGCAAATTATTTTTGAGTTTTTGGTTTATAGATCTGAAAATATATGATGGAAAATAGACCGAGGGCCATAGGTTTCACTAGAGGCTTCTCTCTTGAAAGAAAACATACAATGGGTAAACAAATTATTGTCAAGCAATTGATAGAAAAGCGCAAAGTTATGACCATACCCAAGGCGATGATCATGAATATAGGCATCACGTCCGTGTCAAGTAGACCGAAACGATTCTGCATCTATTACTATTACTCCACACATCAACCGCTAGAACAAGGTCTTCCACCGGGTGGTCAGCCAAGTACTGAAGCCCCATGCATCTAGAGTATTAAGTTCATAAGAACAGAGTAACGCCTTAAGTAAGATGACATGATATAGAGGGATAAACTCAAGCAATATGATGAAAACCCCATCTTTTACCCTTGATGGCAACAATACAATACGTGCCTCGCTACCCCTGCTATGTCACTGGGTGAGGACACCGCAAGATTGAAACCAAAACTGAGCACCTCTCCCATTGCAAGAAAAATCAATCTAGTTGGCCAAACCAAACTGATAATTCGAAGAGAAATACAAAGATATTTGATCATGCATAAAAGAGTTCAAAAAAGACTAAAATAATATTCATAGATAACCTGATCATAAATCCACAATTCATCGGATCTCGACAAACACACCGCAAAAGAATATTACATCGAATAGAACTCTAAGAACATTGAGGAGAACATGGTATTGAAGATCATAGAGAGAGAAGAAGCCATCTAGCTACTAGCTATGGACCCATAGGTCTGTGGTAAACTACTCATGCTTTATCAGAAGGGCAGCAATGTTGATGTAGATGCCCTCCGTGATTGAATCCCCCTCTGGCAGGATGCTGGAAAAGGCCCCAAGATGGGATCTCATGGGAACAGTGGCTTGCGGCGGCGGAAAAGTATTTTGGTGGATGGCTCTGATGGTTTGGGAATATTTGGGTATTTATAGAGCAAAGATTAGGTTTAGAGGACACCCGAGGGGCCCACAAGCCCTCAGGGTGCGCCTAGGTAGCTTGTGGCCTCCTCGGCCATCTTCTGACCCCCTCTCCATGTTTCGTGTATGTCTTCTGGTCCAAGAAAAATCATCGCAAAAGTTTTATTCCGTTTGGACTCCGTTTGATATTCTTTTTCTGTAAAACTCAAAAACAAGGAAAAAATAGAAACTGACACTAGGCTCTAGGTTAATAGATTAGTCCCAAAAATAATATAAAATAGCATGTTAATGCATATAAAACATCCAAAGCAGATAATATAATAGCATGAACAATTAAAAAATATAGATACGTTGGAGACGTATCATGAAGTTACCTATATTTGCTATCGTTCTTACTCTCGTTTTGTCTCACCCTACCTACTCCCAATATCCAATGCTAGATCAGGGGGAGGAAGTTCAAGATTAGGGGAGAAAAATCATCTTTGGAACTCTATTGTAAATTTTGTTTGATCTTTTGGGGACATGATTGCACCTAAGGAAGCATTCACCTAGTGATACTTACTCCCATACATGTCATCCCAATCTTGGTATTCTTGTTGGTCTTGTGTCAATTCTTCTTTGAAGAGATTATGCTGTGTAATCTAACCTTGGTTTCTCAAGCTAGTCTCTTTAGGAAATTAATCAAGGACCTCAAGGTAAGTATATGTATCTTACTCATGTGCATGATGATCTCTTGCTTATTGCACATATTGTTTGCAAGAAAAAAATCATGAACATGACGATACTACTTTCTCATTCTTTTGCTCTGATGCATATAGCCAAGACACATGTAACTCATTACAAATTTCTTTCTATTGTGCATTCACATTTCATGAGGTATTATCACTTATATGAGTGCACACTTGTAGGGGGGGGGGCATATGCATGTTACATGTTTTTTCAAAGCTGACATACATTTTCGGTTATATCTCTATTTGTAGCTTTGATGTATGTTGTCATTGATAACACACAAGTATAGGGGATCGCAACCATTTTCGAGGGTAGAGTATTCAACCAAATTTATAGATTCGACACAAGGGGATCCAAAAGAATATTTGAAGGTATTAGCAGCTGAGTTGTCAATTCAACCACACCTGGAGATTAATTATCTACAACAAGTAATCAGTAGCAAAGTAATATGATAGTTTTGATAGTGGTGAGAGCAGCAATAGTAATGGTAATAGTGATAGCAGTAATTCTGTAGGAAGTGTAACAATGATGATAGCAGTAGTAACTTAGCAAGAACAATATAAGATAAATTCGTAGGCATTGGATCGGTGATTTGTTGGATGATATTCATCATGAAACAATTATAACCTAGGGTGATATGGCACTAGCTCCAATTCGTCAATATAATGTAGGCATGTATTCCATAAATAGCCATATGTGCTTATGGAAAGAACTTGCATGGCATCTTTTGTCCTACCCTCCCGTGGCAGCGGGGTCCTATTGAAAACTAAGGGATATTAAGGCCTCCTTTTAATAGAGAACCGGAACAAAGGATTAACACAAGTTGAATACATGAACTCCTCAAACTAAGGTCATCACCAGGAGTGGTCCCGACTATTGTCACTCCGGGGTTGCCGTATCATAACACGTAGTAGGTGACTATAACTTGCAAGATCGGATCTAGAACATGGATATATTGGTGATAACATAAATGGTTCAGATCTGAAATCATGGCACCCGGGCCCAAAGTGACAAGCATTAAGCATGGCAAAGTCATAGCAACATCAATCTAAGAACATAGTGGACACTAGGGATCAAGCCCTAACAAAATTAACTCGATTACATGATGAATCTCATCCAACTCCTCACCGACCAGCGAGCCTACAAAGGAATTACTCACTCCCGGTGGGGAGCATCATGGAGTTGGAAATGGAGAAGGGTTGGTGATGATGAAGAACAAAAATCCCCCTCTCCGGAGCCCCAAACAT
Organism: Triticum aestivum; assembly: GCF_018294505.1. Lineage (NCBI taxonomy): Eukaryota > Viridiplantae > Streptophyta > Magnoliopsida > Poales > Poaceae > Triticum > Triticum aestivum. Next base: position 121,450,162 of record NC_057794.1, read on the forward strand.
ACTTCAGATCTAGCTCCCGATGAAGAACAGGTGGTGACGGCGGCTCCGCTTCGTGGATCGCGATAATTCTTTCTCCCTGATTTTTTCTGGAAAAATAGGATTTATAGCATCGGTTTCAGGGTCTGCGGGGCCACTAGGTGGGGACAACCCACCTGGGCGCGCCAGGAGAGGGGGCGCACCCTGGTGGGTTGTGCCCACCCAGGTTCCCTCTCCAGTAGGTCTTGGCTCCAGAAATTCTTATTTATTATATAAAAATTCCTCGCAAAGTTTCGTTCCATTCCGAGAACTTTTATTTCTGCACAAAAACAACACCATGGTAGTTCTGCTGAATACAGTGCCAGTCCGGGGTTAGTTTCATTCAAATCATGCAAATTAGAGTCCAAAACAAGAGGAAAAGCGTTAGGAAAGTAGATACGTTGGAGACATATCAACTCCCCCAAGCTTAAACCTTTGCTTGTCCTCAAGCATTTCAGTTGATAAACTGAAAGTGAAAAGGAAAAACTTTTACGAACTCTTTTGCTCTTGTTTGCATAAATAAGCTTAAACAGCACCCAGGTTTTCAGCCAACATTATAACTAACCATGCCGGCAATAACTCTTATAGATTATATTAACTCATATCAATGACATAATCAGCTAGCGAGCAATAATAAGACATCTCAAATGGCAACACGCTGTCAAAACAACCATGATATAATATGACAATAGTGGTATCTCGCTAGCCCTTTCTGAGACCGCAAAACATAAATGCAGAGCACCTCCAAAGTCCAAGCAGCGACTAAACATTGTAATTCATGGTAGAAAAGATCTAGTCATGATGCACCCAACATTAGCTACACACAATGCATAAGTCATGACAGTTGTGCTCTTAGGTTCTGGCGCTTGTTTTAGAAGGTGATGACAAAACATAAAAGTAAATATATAGTCCCTTCGCAGAGAGAAGCAGTGATTTGCAGAGGTGCCAGAGCTCAAGTTTTTAAAATAGAGATAAATGATATTTTGAGACATGACCCCTCTCATTTACTTCACGGCTATCAGTTATCAATATCTCCCATGCTAAACAAGCTAGTGGCAGTCCCCAAGCGATAAAAAGTAAAGGTTTTGACTCCATTGGGAGTTTTTCTTTGATGATTTAAGTGATTAACTCTTTTTGTGTTTGCAGTTTGGGACTGGGCATCCCTATTACTGCCCTTTTCTCGTGCGATGGTGAGTGAATAAACACTCGACCTGAGAATAACCCTCTTAGCATGGAAGATACCGACCACCTACTGTCGTTCCATGAACGATCCAGGCACACAAAAAGGATATTTTTAGAAGTTTTTAGAGGTGGCATGATACGTCTCCAATGTATCTATAATTTATGAAGTATTCATGCCAATATATTATCATTCTTGGATGTTTTACAATCATTTTATAGCAACTTTATATCATTTTTTGGGACTAACCTATTGACCCAGTGCCCAGTGCCAGTTGCTATTTTTTGCTTGTTTTTACATCGTAGGAAATCAATATCAAACGGAGTCCAAACATCGTGAAACTTTTTGTGGATTTTTATGGGCCAAAGCAGCACTTGGGGGTGCCCCGAGGGGGGCACAACCGACCAGGATGCGCCAGGGGGCCCTAGCGCGCCCAAGTGGGTTGTGCCCACCTCGGTGGCCTCCCGTACCCCTTCTTTGAACTATAAATTTCCAAATATTCCGAAACCCTTTAGGGTTAACCTAGATCAGAAGTTCCACCGCTGCAGGGCTCCGCAGCCACCAAAAACCAATCTAGACCCGTTCCGGCACCCTGCCATAGGGGGAAATTATCTCCGGTGGCCATCTTCATCATCCCCGCGGCCACCATGATGAGGAGGGAGTAGTCCACCCTCGGTGCCGAGGGTTTGTACGAGTAGCTATGTGTTTAATATCTCTCTCTCTCTCGTGATCTATATCATGGGCTTTGTTAATATAGATGGATCATATGATGTTTCTCCCCTCTATACTCTTGTTGTGATGAATTGAATCTTTACCCTCTGAAGTTTTGTCATGTCAGATTGAATGTTCAGATTTGAGAACACATGACGTATGTCTTGCGGTATGAATACTTGAGGTGACAATGGGGTATCTTATTGATTCACTTGATATACGTTATGGCACTCAACTTGCGGATTCCCGCGGTGATATTGGGGTAATCTATGCATAGGGGTTGATGCATGTTTTTATTATCTTTTCTCTGATAGAAACTTTGGGGTCTCTTTGTAGTTCCTTGTGTGTATTGAGTATTATGAATATGAATATGCTTTGGTGTTATTCTAGTACGAACGCTAGGATAGATCGAATGGAAAAATAGCTTTGTGTTATTTTAGTATGAACTCTTGAATAGATCGAGCGGAAAGAATAGCTTCGAGGTGGTTTCGTGCTCTACAAACAATTCCTATCTTTTGTTCTCCGCTAATAGGAACTCAGGAGTGATTCTTCGTTGCACTTTGAGGGATAATCATATGATCCAAATATGTTAGCACTGTTGAGAGGTTGCACTAGTGAAAGTACAAACCCTAGGCCTTGTTTTTATGCATTGCAATACCTTTTTTGTGCCCGTTTACTATTTGATACCTTGATGTTTTTATTTATTCAGATTATAAAAATATATTTCTACCATCCATATTACACTTTTATCACCATCTCTTCGCCGAACTAGTGCACCTATAAAATTTGCCATTGTATTGGGTGTGTTGGGGACACAAGAGATTTCTTGTATTTGGTTGCAGGGTCGTTTGAGAGAGACCATCTTCATCCTACACCTCTCACGGACTCATAAACCTTAGGTAATCCACTTGAGGGAAAATTGCTAATATCCTACAAAACTCCGCGCTTGGAGGCCCAACAAATGTCTACAAGAATAAAGTTTCATAGTAGACATCAAGCTCTTTTCTGGCACCGTTGCCGGGGAGGTGAGTGCTTGAAGGTATATCTTTAGATCTTGCAATTCAATCTTTTAGTTTCTTATTTTATCACGAGTTTGGTTTGTGAAAGAAAACATAAAAAATGGAATTGAGGTTGCATCATATTATTGATCATCTTTATAATATCTTTCTTGAAAATGATGGTTCGGAAAACTGTGCTCAATTGTTAGAAGAAGAAGTCAATAAAATGTTTGGCACAAAATATTTGAATGATGAGCATGATTGCAATGTTGTCAGTATGAATTCTTTGAATATCCATGATGCTAATGATATGCAAGGCCATAAGCTTGGGGATGCTATATTTGATGAATATGATATTTTTATTCCCCCAAGTTTTGATGAGAAAATTTATTGTGATGATTGCATGCTTCCTATTTACGATTATTATATTGATGAAAGTGGATTTGGAGAGGTCATGACTTTATTTAATGATGAATCCACTATTTTGGAGGAGGTTACAATTGATTACGACAACAAAGTTCCTATATATGATGATTATGGTGATGACATGTATGCTATATTGAATAATAATAACCATGAAACTTGTCATCATGATTTTAATTTCCAATCACATGAGAGTTATTTTGTTGAGTTTGCTCCCACAATTATTGATGAGAATAAATTTGCTTATGTGGAGAGTAATAAAATTTCTATGCTTGTGAATAATGAAAAGAATTCTTCATGTGATAGCTATGTTGTTGAATTCATTCATGATGCTACTGACAATTATTATTAGGGAGGAACTTATGCTTGTAGGAATTGCAATAATATCAAGTTTCCTCTCTATGTGTTGAGAATCTTGAAGTTTTGCTTGTTTTGCCTTCCTATGCTAGTTGATTCTTGTTCCCATAAATTGTTTGCTCACAAAATCCCTATGCATAGGAAGTGGGTTAGACTTAAATGTGCTAGTCATGTGCTTCATGATGCTCTCTTTATGTTTCAATTCTTATCTTTTATGCGAGTATCATTGAAATCATCATGCCTAGCTTAAAAGGCATTAAAGAAAAGCACTTGTTGGGACACAACCCAAAACTTTTACCTACTGTTTTTGTGTGTTCACATGATTAGGCTACTGTAGTAATCATGTTTTATTGCTTTCATTTCAATAAAGTGCCGAGTAAGACCTTTGGGATGGTCAACGGTGATAGTTGATTCGATCTTGCTAAAAACAGAAACTTTTGCTCTCAGAAAAACAATTCTCATTTTTAAAAGAAGCGTGATAAAATGCTGATTATTTTTGCAGAAGATTAATAGACAAATTATCCAGGTTTTCCTAATTTTTCAGAATTTTTGGAGTAGCAAAAGTATGGTTGGAGTATAGATTACTATAGACTTTTCTGTTTTTGACAGATTCTGTTTTCAATGCATAGTTTGCTTGTTTTCTAGTTTCCATGGCTTATATTGCTCAATATAACTTATGGAAATGATATGATACAGTAGACATTGTGTGAAGAACAATTATGAATCTTGTCTTTAACAGTACCAAAAGTGAAATGGTTTGCTCTTTATCATACTAACCTATCTCATGAAGTTCCGTTAAGTTTTGTGTGATTGAAGTTTTCATGTTTTGGGTAAGATGTCGATATGAGGAGAATAAGGAGTGACAAGACCCTAATATTGGGGATTCACAAGGCACCCCAAGTTAATATCTAAGGAATATCCAAGCAACTAAGCTTGGGGATGCCCCGGAAGGCATCATCTCTTTCGTCTCCAACATTACCTGTAACCTTACTTGGAGCTATGTTTTCATTCGTCACATGATATGTGTTTTTCTTGGAGCATCAATTTATTTTGTTAGGATTTGCTTGCTGTTATTTATAATAATGTTTTGCATCTTTTATTTAAATAAAAGTGGCAATGATAGCCTTTGCCATGCTTATTTTGCAAGTATACATGTTGCTGTTTGAAAACAGAAAGTTTACCGTTGTTGCAAAAATTCTCTAGAAAAGTCAGAATGGGATAAAAATGTTGATTTTTTTTTTCAAAATGAGCTCTGATAAATTTTCTATAGTGTGGTAAATTTTCATAAGTTTAATAAGTATTGATACTCTTGCATTCTTTACAGACTGTACTGTTTTGGCAGATTGCTGTTATGTTTGCATATGTTTGCTTGTTTAATGATTCTATTTGAGGATAGGAGTATTAAGTATGCAAAGGCCTTTAGTATGCAATGTTGAATAATAATTTTAGTGATTTGCTAAAATATAGAATGATAAGGTTTTTGCATTGGTTTATACTAACTTATCTCACGAGTTCTTGTTGAGTTTTGTGTGGATGAAGCTTTAGAGATTTAGGAAAACCGTGATATGAGAAGAATTAAGGAGACACAAAAGCTCAAGCTTGGGGATTCCCAAGGCACCCCAAGATAATATTTCAATAAATCTCAAGCATCTAAGCTTGGGAGGCATCCCACCTTTTTTCTTCAACAATTATCGGTTAGTATCGGTTGAGCCTAAGTTTTTGCTTCTTCACATGATGTGTACTATCCTTGGATTTTCATTTTATTTTGTTTTTCTTGCTGTTTTAATAAAGTACTTAGATATGGAAGTTTTTAAATAAAATAGAGTCCTCAAATAGTTGCCAAGGAGGCTAAGTAAGCAGCATTCACATCCCATCAACGAAGCTCTTTCCTATGTTATTTACTCTTGTGCTTCACTTATATCCTATGAGTAAATTGTTGAATAAATTGAATTTCATGAAGTTGAAATCATACCATGCCTAGTGGTAGCCTCACACAGGGTTTAGAAAGTGAAATCTTTTGAGGCTTGACAATCACAATATTGATCATGCAAGCAATTCCCGAATAATTAGTATAAGGAAGAGAACTTTCACATATAAATACACTATCATGGAAATATTTTGTGATTGTGAGTGAGGGAGTCCTGGATTAGGGGGTCTCCGGACAGTCAGACTATATCATTTGGCTGGACTGTTTGACTATGAAGATAAAAGATTGAAGACTTCATCCCGTGTCCGGATGGGACTCTCCTTGGCGTGGAAGGCAAGCTTGGCAATACGGATATGTAGATCTCCTCCCTTGTAACCGACTCTGTGTAACCCTAGCCCCCTCCGGTGTCTATATAAACTGGAGAGTTTAGTCCGTAGGACAACAACAATCATACCATAGGCTAGCTTCTAGGGTTTAGCCTCTACGATCTCGTGGTAGATCAACTCTTGTAATACTCATATCATCAAGATCAATCAAGCAGGAAGTAGGGTATTAACTTCATCGAGAGGGCCCGAACCTGGGTAAACATCGTGTCCCCCGCCTCCTGTTACCATCCGCCTTAGATGCACAATTCGGGACCCCCTACCAGAGATCCACCGGTTTTGACACCAACATTGGTGCTTTCATTGAGAGTTCCACTGCGCCGTCACCGTAAGGCTTGATGGCTTCTTCGATCATGGGTAACGATGCGGTCCAGGGTGAGGTTTTCCTTCCCGGACAAATCTTCGTATTTGGCGGCTTCGCACTACGGGCCAACTCGCTTGGCCCTCTGGAGCAGATCGGGAGCTACGCCCCTGGCCATCAGGTTAGGTTCGGAAACTCGAACTACACTACCGACATCCGCGGAGACTTGATCTTCGACGGATTTGAGCCTATACCAGGTGCGCCGCACGATCACGACGACCATGATTTAGCTCTGCCGTCGGACAGTGTTCGGGAGATCACACCTGCAACTACTCTGGCCTTCAATCCGGAGCAAATTGCGCCATCAGAGGACGGGTGGATAGACCCCGCCATGGAGGCCGCACTCTCAGTGGCGATAGAGCTGGATACTGACTTCACCCATTACGAGAGCCGTGTTGCCGAACCACTGGATTCATCTCCGGCCACGAACTCCGAGCCGCCTGCGTCCGTGCCTATCGAATCCAATTGGGCGCCGATCATGGAGTTCACCTCCGCGGATATCTTTCAGCACTCACCTTTCGGCGACGTGCTAAATTCATTAAGGTCTCTCTCCTTGTCAGGAGAACCTTGGCCGAACTATGTCCAGCTAGAATGGGATGCGGACGACGAAGAAATTCGCTCCCCACCCACCACCCACTTAGTAGCCACTTTCGACGATTTAACTGACATGCTCGACTTCGACTCCGAGGACTTCGACGGTATGGATGACGATGTAGGAGACGAACAGGAACCACTGCCCACAGGGCGCTGGACCGCCACCTCATCATATGATATATACATGGCGGACACCCCCAAAGAAGGCAATGGCGACGAGACAGCGGAGGATGACCCCTCCAAGAAGCAACCCAAGCGTCGACGTCAGCGGCACTGCTCTAAGTCCCGCCATAGCAAAAGTAGTGATACCGGCACAAGAGACAATAACACTCCGGATAGTGCCGAAGAAGACAACAATCCCCTCCAGTGTACGATGCGGCTGACCGGCCACCTCGTGGCCGAGCCAGAGAGGCATTTCAGCCTGAAGTTCAGCCTGCACCCCGCCACCACTCAAACAAAAATACCAAGGCCTGGGGCAACACGCTGGACCTGTGAGACGTATTGGAAAGCAGGTCAAAACATGCAAGGTCGATATACTGGTCACGGGGGCGCGCGCCAACACAGGACGATGACCGTCACGCCGGATACACTAAAAGTAAATTCGGCCGGGCCAAATACAGTAGACAAGACTCATATGAACTGCATCATGATATAGCCCAGCACAGAGGCGCCGCACACCCCCTATGCTTCACTGATGAAGTTATGGATCACGAATTCCCAGAGGGTTTTAAACCCGTAAATATCGAATCGTATGATGGTACAACAGATCCCGCTGTATGGATTGAGGATTTCCTCCTCCACATCCACATGGCTCGCGGTGATGATCTACATGCCATCAAGTTCCTCCCACTAAAACTCAAAGGACCAGCTCGGCATTGGTTGAATAGCTTGCTAGCAGACTCCGTCGACAGTTGGGAGGATTTGGAAGATGCATTCCTTGACAACTTACAGGGCACTTATGTGCGACCACCGGATGCTGATGACTTGAGCCATATAACTCAGCAGCCAGGGGAATCGGCCAGGCAATTCTGGACATGGTTCCTAACGAAGAAAAACTAGATTGTCGACTGTCTGGATGTAGAGGCCTTAGCAGCATTCAAGCATAACATCCGTGACGAGTGGCTCGCCCGGCACCTCGGCCAGGAGAAGCCGAAGTCTATGGCAGCCCTCACGACACTCATGACCCGCTTTTGCGCGGGCGAGGATAGCTGGCTGGCTCGTAGCAACAACACATCAAGGAATCCGGGCACTTCGGATACTAAAGATGCCAATGGTAGACCATGTCGTAATAGAAACAAGCGCCGCAACAACGACGATAACGCTGATGATACGACAGTCAATGCCGGATTCAGAGGCTCTAGATCTGGTCAGCAGAAAAAGCCATTCAAAAGAAGTACTCTGGGCCCTTCCAGTTCAGATCGCATACTTGATCGCTCATGTCAAATCCACGGCACCCCGATAAGCTAGCCAATCACACCAACAGAGAATGCTGGGTGTTCAAGCAGGCCGGCAAGTTGAATGCCGAAAACAAGGACAATGGGCTGCATAGTGATGACGAGGAGGAGCCCCGGCCGTCGAACATAGAAGGACAGAAGAGGTTCCCCCCACAAGTGAAGACGGTGAACATGATATACCCAACCCACATTCCCAAGAGGGAACGGAAGCGTGCACTAAGGGACGTCTATGCGTTGGAGCCCGTCGCCCCAAAGTTCAACCCATGGTCCTCTTGCCTGATCACCTTCGATCGCAGGGACCACCCCACTAGTATCCATCATGGCGGATCCGCCGCATTGGTCCTAGACCCCATCATCGACGGATTTCACCTCACTCGAGTCCTTATGGACGGCGGCAGCAGCCTGAACCTGCTCTATCAGGATACAATGCACAAAATGGGTATTAGACCCCTCAAGGATCAAACCCACCAAAACCACCTTTAAGGGCGCCATCCCATGTGTAGAGGCCCATTGCACAGGCTCAATCACACGGGAAGTGGTCTTCAGATCTCCGGACAACTTCCGAAGCGAGGAGTTAATCTTCGATATCGTCTCGTTCCGCAGTGGCTATCACGCACTACTCGGGCAAACCGCATTTGCAAAATTTAATGCGGTACCGCATTACTTATACCTCAAGCTCAAGATGCCAGGACCTAGGGGGGTCATAACAGCCAATGGAAACATAGAACGCTCGCTCCGCACGGAAGAGCACACAGCGGCCCTCGCAGCAGAAGCACAAAGCAGCCTTTTAAGGCAAACAACCAATTCGGCGATACAGCCCCCGAACACCGTCAAGCGAGTCTGGAGTAACCTGCAATAGGATCACCTGGCACGTTCAGAGCTCGCCTAGAAATTTGGCCCCCGTCCTAGTCCCAGTCAAGCAACGAAATCCGTGCCGCGCGTACATAATTACGCACTAAAAAATACCATGGGCATAGGCGGGGGCACGATCAGGGAACGTCCCGCAATGTGGCTTAACCGCCCTAGGGGCTTCATACCTTTATCATTTTTTCTCTTTCAGGACCTTACTCTCTGGAAGCCCTTTCCGGCAGTATGATTGTCGGACACATTATGGGAAGGAACAACCAAGGAGGCAAGAAGCTAAGATGTACAAGGGAACCCCCAGGTGGTCTCTAATAACAATCGACATAGCCGCTTTTTACTACCCGTACGCAGCTTGCCCTTGGATAGGACATGTCAAACAGTCCTATTTTTTGCTTATTGCACTACTTGTATAAGTAGGCTTCGACGTATTATTTAAATAACAATGCATAGCATTAGTCTATTATTGCATTATCCATCCCTTTTTTCTTATATGTTCATTTACGACAACTTGCACCCGTACATTCTGGTACGGTCAGTACGCCAGGGGCTTTCATTTTCCCCATAATACGGCGTGAGAAGTCTTAACACTTTCGACAGTGCGGCACCCTGAACTTATAGCATTATATGCATCAGCTCTGAATCATGTCTTGGTTCAATAGTTGGGTTTGCCCGGCTCCCATGTTTTGGTACCTTACGTTCCGCTATATCGGCTAAGGTAGCACTGGGAGAACTACTACGATTGTGTCCCGGTTCTTCCGGACGAGCACCTCAGTAGAGAAAGCTGAAAACTGACTGTCATGATAAGGCGAGAGCTGGTCGTTGTTCGAGAGGTCTCAAGTCCTTAAAGACTTTTTCCGCTTCGGGCGAGGAGTCTGCCTTGCCCGACTTAGGCGTATATAACACCCCAAATTCGGCCTTCCGAATACTAGGGCTTCGCCAAAATTTGAAATTGTAGACTTCTATGGCTAAGTGAGAGTGCTAAATCCATATAGTCCGATTGCCTGGTTGATAGTGCTGAACACCTCCCTCGAAGGACCCAAAATTGGGATAAAGAGTGCTCGAGTTTATCCCGAACACCCCAGTACTAGTTACATGGGAGCAGAAGCCGACGACTGGCCAACTCTCGATTTTATAAACAGCCGCACAGAAGGTAATATTTTAAATTCAAAAAGCGTTGCATAGTGCAAATGAACTCGTTTCACATTACAGGATCACATGAGCATGTTCATTCAAAAATTACATCTCTAGCACATTCCTTGTTGGGGATCGTAGCAGAAATTTAAAATTTTCTACGCATCACCAAGATCAATCTATGGAGTAATCTAGCAACGAGGGGAAGGAGAGTGCATCTACATACCCTTGTAGATCGCTAAGCGGAAGCATTCAAGTGAACGGGGTTGATGGAGTCGTACTCGTCGTGATCCAAATCACCGATGATCCTAGAGCCGAACGGACGGCACCTCCGCGTTCAACACACGTACGGTTGGGAGACGTCTCCTCCTTATTGATCCAGCAAGGTGCGAGGAGAAGTTGAGGGAAAACTCCGACAGCACGACGGCGTGGTGGTGATGGAGCTCGTGGTTCTCCGGCAGGGCTTCGCCAAGCACTACGGAGGAGGATGAGGTGTTGGAGGAGGAAGAGGGCTGCGCCAGGGGAAGGGTGCGGCTGCCCTCTCTCTCCCTCACTATATATAGGGGGAAGGGAGGAGGGGGAGGCACCCTAGGGTTCCCTAGGGGAGGGGCGGTGGCCACAGGGGAAACCCTAGATGGGTTTGGGCGCCCCCACCCCCTAGGAAACTTGCCCCCCAAGCCGGGAGGGGCGGCTGCCCTAGGGGTGACGCCCCCACCTCTCCTGATTACGTGAGATGGGGTGGGAGGGGCGCTCAGCCCCTTAGTGGGCTGATGTGCCCTCTCCCCTTGGCCCATAAGGCCCCCCAACGCTTGCGGGGGCCTCCGAAACCCCTTTCGGACACGCTGGTCATCACCTGGTACCCCCGGAACAATTCTGGACTCCAATACCCTTCGTCCAATATACCGATCTTCACCTCCGGACCATTCCGGAGCTCCTCGTCATGTCCGGGATCTCATCCAGGACTCCGAACAACCTTCGGTAACCACATACTATTTCCCATAACAACTCTAGCGTCACCGAACCTTAAGTGTGTAGACCCTACGGGTTCGGGAACCATGCAGACATGACCGAGACAACTCTCCGGCCAATAACCAACAGCGGGATATGGATAACCATGTTGGCTCCCACATGTTCCACGATGATCTCATCGGATGAACCATGATGTCGAGGATTCAATCAATCCCGTATACAATTCCCTTTGTCCAGCGGTATTGTACTTGCCCGAGATTCGATCGTCGGTATCCGATACCTTGTTCAATCTCGTTACCGGCAAGTCTCTTTACTCGTTCCGTAACACATCATCCCGTGATCAACTCCTTGGTCACATTGTGCACATTATGATGATGTCCTACCGAGTGGGCCCAGAGATACCTCTCCATCACACGGAGTGACAAATCCCAGTCTCGATTCGTGCCAACCCAACAAACACTTTTGGAGATACCTGTAGTGTACCTTTATAGCCACCCAGTTACGTTGTGACGTTTGGCACACCCAAAGCACTCCTATGGTATCCGGGAGTTGCACAATCTCATGGTCTAAGGAAATGATACTTGACATTAGAAAAGCTTTAGCATACGAACTACACGATCTTTGTGCTAGGCTTAGGATTGGGTCTTGTCCATCACATCATTCTCCTAATGATGTGATCCCGTTATCAACGACATCCAATGTCCATGGTCAGGAAACCATAACCATCTATTGATCAACGAGCTAGTCATCTAGAGGCTTACTAGGGACATGATGTTGTCTATGTATCCACACATGTATCTGAGTTTCCTATCAATACAATTCTAGCATGGATAATAAACGATTATCATGAATAATGAAATATAATATAATAATAACTAATTTATTATTGCCTCTAGGGCATATTTCCAACAGTCTCCCACTTGCACGAGAGTCAATAATCTAGTTCACATCGCCATGTGATTAACACTCACAGGTCACATCGCCATGTGACCAACATCCAAGAGTCTACTAGACTCAATGATCTAATTCACATCACTATGTGATAAACAGTCAAAGAGTTCTGGGTTTGATCATGGTATGCTTGTGAGAGAGGTTGTAGTCAACGGGTCTTGCCATATTCAGATCCCTATGTATTTCGCAAAACTTTATGTCATATCGTAGATGCTGCTACCACATTCCACTTGGAGCTATTCCAAATTGTTGCTCCATTATACGTATCCGGTATCTCTACTCAGAGCTATCCGGATAGGTGTTAAGCTTGCATCGGCATAACTCTTAACGTCGAACTCTTTATCACCTCCATAACCAAGAAACATTTCCTTATTTCTCTAAGGATAATTTTGACCGCTATCTGGTGATCTACTCCTAGATCACCTTTGTACCCTCTTGCCAGACTTGTGGCATGGCACACATCAAGTGCGGTACTTCAGCATGGCATACCGTATAGAGCCTATGACAAAATCATAGGGGACGACCTTCGTCCTTCCTCTTTCTTCTGCCGTGGTCAAGCTTTGAGTCTTACTCAACTTCACACCTTACAAATCAGGTAAGAACCCCTTCTTTAACTGATCTATTTTGAACTCCTTCAAAAACATGTCAAGGGGTGCGTTCTTTGAAAGCACCATCAGGCGTCTTGATCTATCTCTATAGATCTTGATGCCCAATATGTAAGCAGCTTTATCCAGGTCTTCCTTTGAAAAACACTCTTCAAACAACCGTTTATGCTTTCCAGAAATTCTACATTATTTTGGATCAACAATATGTCATCCACATATACTTATCAGAAATGTTGTAGTGCTCCCACTCACTTTCTTGTAAATACAAGTTTCTAGCAAACATTGTATAAACCTAAAAGCTTTGATCACTCTATCAGAGCATGTATTCTGACTCCGAGATGCTTGCTCTAGTCCATAGAAGGATTGCTGGAGCTAGCATACCTTTTAGCATCCTTAGGATTGACAAAACCTTTTATTGTATCACATACAACTTTTTCTTATGAAAACTGGTAAGAAAACTTGTTTTGTCATCTATCTGTCAGATTTCATAATCGAAAATACAGCTAATGCTAACATGATTCCGACAGACTTAAGCATCGCTACAGGTGAGAAATTCTCATCGTAGTCAACTCCTTGAACTTGTGAAAAGACTCTTTCCCACAAGTCAAGCATCATAGATGGTAACATTACCGCCCACGTCCGTCTTCTTCTTAAAGATCCATTTATCTCAATGGCTTGCCGATCATCAGGCAAGTCCACCAAAGTCCATACTTTGTTCTGATACATGGATCCTATCTCAGATTTAATGGATTCTAACCATTTATTGGAATACGGGCCCACCATCGCTTCTCCATAGCTCATAGGTTCATTGTTGTCTAACAACATGATATCTAAGACAGGATTACCGTACCACTTAGGAGTAGTACATATCCTTGTCGACCTACGAGGTTCGATAGCAACTTGATCCGAAGCTTCATGATCACTATCATTAACTTCCTATTCAACAGACGTAGGCGCCACAGAAAACATCTTTCTGTGTTGCATCACTCTCTGGTTGAAGTAAAGGTTCGACAACCTCATCAAGTTCTCTCTTCCTCCCACTCAATTCTTTCGAGAGAAACTCCTTCTTGAGAAAGGACCCGTTCTTAGCGGCAAACAATTTGCCCTCAGATCTGAGATAGAAGGTATACCCAACTGTTACCTTTGGGTATCCTATGAAGATGTATTTGTCCACTTTGGGTTCGAGCTTCTCCGGCTGAAGCCTTAAGCATCGCAGCCCCAAACATTAAGAAACGACAACTTTGGTTTCTTGCCAAACCAATGTTCATACGACGTCGTCTCAACGGACTTAGATGGTGTCCTATCTAAAGTGAATGCAACTGTCTCTAACGCATAACCTCAAAATTAAAATGGTAGATTGATAAGAGACATCATAGATCGCACCATATCTCATAGTGTTCGATTACGACGTCCGGACACACCATTACCTTGTGGTGTTCCAGCTGGTTTCAACTATGAAACAATTCCACAATGTCTTAAGTGATTGCCAAACTCATAACTCAGAAAATCCCCTTTTGATCAGATCTTAGGAACATGATCTTATTGTTATGATGATTCTTAACTTCACTCTGAAATCGCTTGAACTTTTCAAACATTTCAGACTTGTGCTTCATTAAGTAGATATACCTATATCTACCCAAATCGTCAGTGAAGATGAGAAAATAGCGATATCCACCGCACGCTTCAATTCTCATTGGATCACATGCATCAGCATGCATGATTTCCAACAAGTCACTTGCCCGTTTCATTGTACCTGAAAACGGGGTCTTAGTCATCCTGCCCATGAGGCATGGCTCGCATGTGTCAAGTGATTCAAAATCAAGTGACTCCAAACATCCATCGACATGGAGTTTCTTCATGCATCTTATGCCAATATGACCTAAGCGGCAGTGCCACGAGAAAGTGGTAGTATCATTATTAACTGTACATCTTTTGGCGTGAACATGTGTATTACCACGACCGAGATTCAATGAACCATTCACATAGGGTGCATGACCATGAAAGGTATCATTCATGTAAACAGGATAACCATTATTCTCTAATTTAAATGAATAACCGTATTGCAATGAACATGATCTAATCATATTCATGCTCAACGTAGACACCTGATAAGATTTATCTAGGTTCAATACTAATCCCGAAGGAAGATGGAGTATGCGATGGTGATCTCATCAACTTTGGAAACACTTCCAACACACATCGTCACCTCGCCTTTAGCCAGTCTCTGTTTAGTCCGTAGCTTTTGCTTCAAGTCACCAATAATAGTAACTGAACCGGTATCCAATACCCAGGTGCTACCAGGAGTACTAGTGAGGTACACATTAATAACACGTATATACTTTGTTGAAGTTGCCAGCCTTCTTATCTACCATGCATTTGGGGTAATTCCGCTACTAGTGACCGTTCCCCTTACAATAGAAGCACTCAGTCTCGGGTTTGGGTTCAACCTTGGGTTCCTTCACTGGAGCGGCAACTGGTTTGCCATCCATGAAGTTTCCCTTCTAGCCCTTGCCCTTCTTGAAACCAGTGGTCTTGTTAAACCATCAACACTTGATGCTCCTTCTTTGATTTCTACCTTTTGCGGTCTTCATCACCGCGAACAGCTCCGGGATCAACTCCATCCCTTGCATGTCATAGTTCATCACGAAGATCTAGTAGCTTAGTGATAGTGGCTAGAGAACTCTACCAATCACCATCTTATCTGGAAGTTTAACTCCCACTTGATTTAAGTGATTGTAGCACCCAGACATTCTGAGCACATGATCATTAGCTGAGCTATTCTCCTCCATCTTGTTGGCAAAAGAACTTGTCAGAGGTCTCACACCTCTCAACATGGGCATGAGCCTGAAATCCCAATTTCAGCTCTTGGAACATATGTTCTATGGCGTTCAAAACGTCATTGGAATCCCGATTCTAAGTCGTAAAGTATGGTGCACTAAACTATCATGTAGTTATCAGGATGTGTCTGTCAGGTGTTCACAACATCCACAGACGACGTTGTAGGGGTTTGCACATTGAGTGGTGCATCAAAGACGTAAGCCTTCTGTGTGGCAGTGAGGACACTCCTCGGACTATGGACCTAGTCCGCGTCATTGCTTACAATATCTTTCAACTTAATCTTTCTCTAGGAACGTATTGAAACAAGGAGCTACAACGTGAGCTATTTATCTACAACATATTTGCGAAGACAATTTAGACTATGTTCATGATAATTGAGTTCATCTAATCAAATTATTTAATGAACTCCCACTCAGATAGACATCCCTCTAGTCATCTAAGTGAAACATGATCCGAATCGACTAGGCCGTGTCTGATCATCACGTGAGACGGACTAGTCATCAACGGTGAACATCTCATGTTGATCGTATCTTCTATACGACTCATGTTCGACCTTTCGGTCTTCCGTGTTCCGAGGCCATGTCTGTACATGCTAGGCTCGTCAAGTCAACCTCAGTGTTTCGCGTGTGTCCCGAGGCCATGTCTGTACATGCTAGGCTCATCAACACCCGTTGTATTCGAACGTTAGAATCTATCACACCCGATCATCACGTGGTGCTTCGAAACGACGAACCTTCGCAATGGTGCACAGTTAGGGGGAACACTTTTCTTGAAATTTTAGTGAGGGATCATCTTATTTAAGCTACCGTCGTTCTAAGCAAATAAGATGTAAAACATGATAAACATCACATGCAATCAAATAGTGACATGGTATGGCCAATATCATTTTGCTCCTTTTGATCTCCATCTTCGGGGCTCCATGATCATCGTTGTCACTGGCACGACACCATGATCTCCATCATCGTGTCTTCTTGAAGTTGTCTCGTCATCCATTACTTCTACTACTATGGCTAACGCTTTAGCAATAAACTAAAGTAATTACATGACGTTTATGTTGACACGCAGGTCATAAATAAATTAAGACAACTCCTATGGCTCCTGCCGGTTGTCATACTCATCGACATGCAAGTCGTGATTCCTATTACAAGAACATGATCAATCTCATACATCACATATATCATTCATCACATCCTTTTGGCCATATCACATCACAAGGCATATGCTGCAAAAACAAGTTAGACGTCCTCTAATTGCTGTTGCAAGTTTTTACATGGCTGCTATAGGTTTCTAGCAAGAACGTTTCTTGCCTACGCGAAAACCACAACGTGATATGCCAATTTCTATTTACCCTTCATAAGGACCCTTTTCATCAAATCCGATCCGACTAAAGTGGGAGAGATAGACACTCGCTAGCCACCTTATGCAACTAGTGCATGTCAGTCGGTGGAACCAGTCTCACGTAAGAGTACGTGTAAGGTCGGTCTGGGCCGCTTCATCCCACGATGCCGCCGAATCAAGATAAGACTAGTAATGGCAAGCAAATTGACAATATCGACACCGACAACTGCTTTGTGTTCTACTCGTGCATAGAAACTACGCATAGACCTAGCTCATGATGCCACTATTGGGGATCGTAGCAGAAATTTAAAATTTTCTACGCATCACCAAGATCAATCTATGGAGTAATCTAGCAACGAGGGGAAGGAGAGTGCATCTACATACCCTTGTGGATCGCTAAGCGGAAACGTTCAAGTGAATGGGGTTGATGGAGTCGTACTCGTCGTGATCCAAATCACCGATGATCCTAGCGCCGAACGGATGGCACCTCCGCGTTCAACACACGTACGGTTGGGAGACGTCTCCTCCTTCTTGATCCAGCAAGGTGAGAGGAGAAGTTGAGGGAAAACTCCGACAACACGACGGCGTGGTGGTGATGGAGCTCGTGGTTCTCCGGCAGGGCTTCGCCAAGCACTACGGAGGAGGATGAGGTGTTGGAGGAGGAAGAGGGCTGCGCCAGGATAAGGGTGTGGCTGCCCTCTCTCTCCCTCACTATATATAGGGGGAAGGGAGGAGGGGGAGGCACCCTAGGGTTCCCTAGGGGAGGGGCAGCGGCCACAGGGGAAACCCTAGATGGGTTTGGGCGCCCCCACCCCCTAGGAAACTTGCCCCCCAAGCCGGGAGGGGCGGCTGCCCTAGGGGTGACGCCCCCACCTCTCCTGATTACGTGAGATGGGGTGGGAGGGGCGCTCAGCCCCTTAGTGGGCTGATGTGCCCTCTCCTCTTGGCCCATAAGGCCCCCCAACGCTTGCCGGGGCCTCCGAAACCCCTTTCGGACACGCTGGTCATCACCTGGTACCCCCAGAACAATTCTGGACTCCAATACCCTTCGTCCAATATACCGATCTTCACCTCCAGACCATTCCGGAGCTCCTCGTCATGTCCGGGATCTCATCCGGGACTCCGAACAACCTTCGGTAACCACATACTATTTCCCATAACAACTCTAGCGTCACCGAACCTTAAGTGTGTAGACCCTACGGGTTCGGGAACCATGCAGACATGACCGAGACAACTCTCTGGCCAATAACCAACAGCGGGATATGGATACCCATGTTGGCTCCCACATGTTCCACGATGATCTCATCGGATGAACCACGATGTCGAGGATTCAATCAATCCCGTATACAATTCCCTTTGTCCAGCGGTATTGTACTTGCCCGAGATTTGATCGTCGGTATCCGATACCTTGTTCAATCTCGTTACCGGCAAGTCTCTTTACTCGTTCCGTAACACATCATCCCGTGATCAACTCCTTGGTCACATTATGCACATTATGATGATGTCCTACCGAGTGGGCCCAGAGATACCTCTCCGTCACACGGAGTGACAAATCCCAGTCTCGATTCGTGCCAACCCAACAGACACTTTCGGAGATACCTGTAGTGTACCTTTATAGCCACCCAGTTACGTTGTGACGTTTGGCACACCCAAAGCACTCCTATGGTATCCGGGAGTTGCACAATCTCATGGTCTATGGAAATGATACTTGACATTAGAAAAGCTTTAGCATACAAACTACACGATCTTTGTGCTAGGCTTAGGATTAGGTCTTGTCCATCACATCATTCTCCTAATGATGTGATCCCGTTATCAACGACATCCAATGTCCATGGTCAGGAAACCGTAACCATCTATTGATCAACGAGCTAGTCAACTAGAGGCTTACTAGGGACATGGTGTTGTCTATGTATCCACACATGTATCTGAGTTTCCTATCAATACAATTCTAGCATGGATAATAAACGATTATCATGAACAATGAAATATAATATAATAATAACTAATTTATTATTGCCTCTAGGGTATATTTCCAACATTCCTCCACCACAAGGCGGGAACCCTTCAGGACACTGTCATAATACATTTCGGGGTGGCGATGCTCCTTGCCCTCCGGCGGCCCCTCCTTCACCAGCTTTACGGCGTCCAGCTTCGTCGAGTGAACCTTCGCCCGGGAAAAAGCCTTGCGCGCACCCTCGATGCAGACGGACCACTTTATGACTTCAAGCCGTGGGCAGGCATCCACAAGCCACCTCACGAGACCAAAGTAGCTGCTAGGCAGGGGATCGCCAGGCTACATCCGGACTATAAGACCCTTCATGGCATGTTCGGCCACCTTGTGAAGCTCGACCAGTTGCTTCAGCTGGTCACTCAAGGGCATTGGGTGTTCGGTCCCAGTATACTAAGACCAGAACTACTTTTCCGTCGAGCTCCCCTCCTCAGCTCGGTAAAACTCTGCGGCATCCAACACACTGCGGGGAAGATCTGCGAATGCTCCTGAAGAGCTTCGAACTCGGGTAAGTAAAAGGAAAGTTTCCTTCGCATGCTTGCTTTGCATAATGAATGCCTTACCCACTGCTATCTTCTTCACCACATCAATCTCCTGGAGGGCCTTGTGGGCTTCAGCCTTGGCGCTCTGTGCGCTTTCAAGCGCCTTCGCAAGCTCGGACTCTCGCATCTTAGAGTCAAGCTCCAAGGACTCGTGTTTTTTGGCGAGAGCCTCGAGCTCTTGCTGCACCTCGCCTACCCGGGCTTCCTGCTTTTCCCGCTTAATGCGCTCCTTGGCCGCTTTGTCTTCGGCCGCAGACAACACCTTATTCAGGGTCGCCACCTCGGTCGTGGCCCCTGGAAAATTCATGATGATCCTATTATTTTACAACCGAATTTCTTTTTAATATATAGACAAGGTATTGCTTACCTTTGCTCTCCTCGAGCTGCCTCTTGGTAAGGACGAGCTCTTCCTCGGACCGCTCAAGGTCCTGCTTCAGTGCAGCGACCTCTGCAGTACGTGCGGCAGCGACTAGTAGTGAAGCATGCATGTGCACATAGACATATTCTGATTAGACTCCTGAGTCATTATTTGATCCTCTATTCGGCCTTTCTTCGCGAACGCCAAACAGAGCATCAGGGGCTACTGTCTATGCGGTAATATTTCCCTATATTTTGATTGCTTACCTGAAAGCCTGTTAGGAGGCTGGCACAAGCTTCAGTTAGTCCTTTTTGGCAGACTGAACTTTCTCGATCACCGCACTCATGATAGTGCGGTGCTCTTCGTCGATGGAAGCGCCGCGAAGCGCTTCCAGCAAGTTGTCCGGTGCCTCTGGATGGACAGAGGCCACCGGCACGGGCGGCTTGCCCCTCTTAATGGGGGGTCACCTGCCGGAGTCTGGAACCACCGAATGTTCCGGCGCAGAGTTCGGCTGGGGGCCGAACTTGGAGCCCGTGGGAGTCTTGCTCCCTTTGCGCCCAGGGTCTGGAAGGTCGCCTTGAGGCGCCCCCCTGGACTACCTCCCCTCAGCTCGGTGCCTTTTGAGACAACACCTCAACGTTATCCGTAGGGCAAGGGGTGGAGGCGGTCGGAAGTGAATCGCTATTCATATCCAATGAGTCCAAAGAACCGTCCGACGAAGATACGACGATACGGGCTCGGGACGGACTACATAATCATATTCGGCGTAAGGAGAAGCAGTGCAATAAAACATACCATGAATTACTATGGTATCCGGATACTTACGACTTCGCCAGGGGCTTGTCCCTGGGTAACCACTCGTCACCGCTGTTGGTGGCCGTCGTGGAGCAGTCCGGAAGGAGGGTCCTTCCCTTCTTGGACCCTTTGTCCTCCCCGGTTGGAGCGACCTTCCTTTTCTTGTCTCCCCCGACTGGGGGGGAGAACTTTCCTCTTCCTCCTCCTCCTTTTCATGGGAGGAGTGCACTTCGGAGTTATCGAACGATGAGTCCGATATAACCTTGCGCCGAAGACCCTTTTGGGTCCCTGTGGCCTCCTTCTTGGCCTTCTTCACCGGCACCTCGTAAGGCGCTGGAACCAGCATCTCCGTTAGGAGAGCATCTGCAGGATCTTTAGGTAGGGGGCTGGGCAATCGATTTGCTCCGCTGTCTCTACCTAGTCTTGTTAATGGCATGGAAGCTTAGATCCCGCACATGATTAAACTGGGGCAAATAAATATCCTATGAGATATAAAAACTTACCGGATTGGCATGGCGCTTTGCGCTGAGTCTGCGGTCCTCGGTAAGGGGAGGAGGTACCTCGGCGCCCTTGAACAGCACCTTCCAGACGTCCTTGTGCGTCGTGTCGAAGAGCTCTCATAGCGCATGGTGCTTGGCTGGGTCGAACTCCCACAAATTGAATACCCGTCATTGACACGGGAGGATCCGGCGGAAGAGCATGACCTGGACCACATTGACGAGCTTGATTTTCTTGCTCATCATGTTCTTGATGCAGGTCTGGAGTCCGGTCAGCTCTACCGGGGAACCCCAGGTGTCGGTGGCAAAACCGGCGGATCTCGGGTAGGGGGTCCCGAACTATGTGTCTAAGGCGGATGGTAACAGGAGGTAGGGGACATGATGTTTACCCAGGTTCAGGCCCTCTTGACGGAGGTAATACCCTACGTCCTGCTTGATTGTTCTTGATGATATGAGTATTACAAGAGTTGATCTACCACGAGATCGTAGAGGCTAAACCCTAGAAGCTAGCCTATGGTATGATTGTATGTTGTCCTACGGACTAAACCCTCCGGTTTATATAGACACCGGAGGGGGCTAGGGTTACACAAAGTTGGTTACAAGGGAGGAGATCTACATATCCGTATTGCCAAGCTTGCCATCCACGCTAAGGAGAGTCCCATCCGAACACGGTACGAAGTCTTCAATCTTGTATCTTCATAGTCCAACAGTCCGGCCGAAGGATATAGTCCGGCTGTCCGAAGACCCCCTAATCCAGGACTTCCTCAGTAGCCCCCGAACCAGGCTTCAATGACGATGAGTCTGGCGAGCAGATTGTTTTAGGCATTGCAAGGTGGGTTCTTCTCCAAATTCTGAATATCTGCTGAGTAGTGTTCGGCTCCCCATAAATGTTGCACTTCTTGGCTTCTGCGCCCAATAAGGGCTATCTTCCACGTGTCGAGCGAATGCGAGGAGCCAGGGAGTTTTTACATTCGCCCCCTAGCCATGTAAATAAATTGTCTATTAAAGGGACAGAGATTTTTAGATCCAATCCACACCATCCTCCCACGGTGAGTATCCATCGGAGCGCGCTCGGAAATATCCATTCCAACATGGCCGGCCATCGCAGCTCCTCCTCCCGCTCCGGTAGCCCTAAGCCCGGTGATTGGGAGAAGTGTTCCGTCCCGCATAGCCAATTAGTAGAGTTGTAGACCCAGGGATTTATCCCTCCAGCATATATGGTCCCCATTCGAGCCGGGCTCGCCACCTATAATGGAGGAGAGCAAGCGGAGAGCTTTCCCAATCCCTCCAAGGATGAGCGGGTATGCCTTGTCCCTTATTTACTAAGGGGACTTGGATTTCCAATCCATCCATTCCTCCGCGGGCTCCTGAAGTTTTACGGCCTCTAATTGCATAATTTCACCCCTGCTTCCATATTACACATCACCGGTTATGTTGCCCTTTGTGAGCTGTTTCTGGGCTGCGAGGCTCATTTCGAGCTGTGGAAGAGGCTATTCTGCCTTGTGCCCCGTACACAGGAGGGGTCACTATATCAAGTGGGCAGAGCCGAAATATGGCGCATCGCCGGGACCGGATACCTGTCCGGTACCCCGAAGAAGACGTCCGAAGACTGGCCTTCGGAGTGGTTTTACATGGAGGACGTCCCCCTTCCAGACCCTATTCGGAGGGGTCTTCCCGAGTTCAACAATGCTCCTCTGAAGAAACGCCGAAGTTGGCGCCCATGGAGCCCTCAGGAGGAAGACAACGGAGAAGTCCTTTACCTGATGGACCGGATTAAAGTGCTGGCTCAATCAGGATAGACAATAAATCAAGGTTATGTCAATATGCATAATGCGGGGGGTGCAGCCACTTCAATATCGAGGGCACCCCCTGTTGTAACACCCCGGATGTAACTTTCCCTATTTGTACTCCAACTCTTGCCGTTTCCGGCGTTAAGTTATATCTATTTCCTCGGGTTCGGGTTTTTTTGTCTCCGTGTGTTGTTGTCATTGTCATGCATCTCATATCATGTCATCATGTGCATTGCATTTGCATATGTGTTCATCTCATGCATTCGTGCATTTTCCCCGTTGTCCGTTTTGCATTCCGGTGCTTCATTCTCCTCCGGTGGCCATTTCTAGCTTTCTTTCGTGTGTGGGGATTAAACATTTCTGGATTGGACCGAGACTTGCCAAGCGGCCTTGGTTTACTACCGGTAGACCGCCTATCAAGTTTCGTACCATTTGGACTTCGTTTGATACTCCAACGGTTAACCGAGGGACCGAAAAGGCCTTGTGTGTGTTGCAGCCCAACACCCCTCTATTTTGGCCCAAACCCACCAAACTCTGCTCCATGTCCTAGAGCGTCCGATCACGATCGCGTGGCCGAAAACCGCACCTCATTTGGACTCTCCTAGCTCCCTCTATGCCTATTTAAAGGCCCTCCGATTTTCGGATCTCCTCCTACCTCCGAAACCCTAAAAAATCCACTGCGCCGCGCCGGACACGTCCGGTCCAGGCGAACGAAGCTGCCGCC